>NW_009259833.1:2036867-2039462 GCF_000687185.1 Egretta garzetta
GCCCGGATGCTGTTCTGTGCCCCCTGCTCTGGGTGAGCCTGCTTGAGCAGGGGGGTGGCACTGGGTGAGCTCCCGAGGTCCCTTCCAACCCTTGCCATTCTGGGATTCTATGAAAACAGCAGGTAAGAACCAAAAATTATAAAATTGTATATTAAGAAATTTTAAGAAAGTTATTAAGACAAAAGAAAACATTGCATCACTGCATCGATCTGTGGGGCACTGCACCATGGTGTGTCCCCTGCTCATCTCCCCATCCCTGATGGCCTACAGTAGGGCAAGAAGAGGTTAAAAGAAAGGTGGCAGAGCCGGAGGCTCGTTTCCATAAAATTAAATATCCTGGCACTCTTCAGCTCTGGGAGGAAACATTATTGGAGGTATATCACAAAGCTGGAAGGATTTTAGAGGCCTAAGGAAGAGAGAAGTACAGCTGTCCAATTTTTATAACCCAGGAAACAAGTGGGATGCAATGGTAAGTGAGGGATTTATCAAAAAAGTAACCAAAAGAAGCCCTCTTTCCCACCGAGCGCAGCTGAAACTCGGACCTTGTTCAAGAAGTTCAAGAAGTCAAAATATACTGATAGGACAAATGTATCGGAAAAGCAATTTATAAATCAATGAAGCAGGTACAAATTAAAAAAATTCGATATAAAATCTTGAGGAAGTTGCCAAACTTCATGTTACTGGTGGGTGGGGAGCTTTACCGAGTGAAAACACGTTCTTGGACTCCTTCCCAGGCACTTGCTTCTGCCCGGACCAGGCTCCGCGCTCTGACTTGGCTCAGCCTCACGCTCGTCTCTGTGATCTTATTTGAGTACAGAAACCGAGTAAAAGTAAGGGTGAGGGGACTGTGCACCTCGTGTGCCTTGTCACCCCTGTTTCTAAGTGGTGTTCTCAGGAATTTGTCCATTTTTCATTGAAGACCTTCATCAATGGTGTTTTCACACTCCCCCTATGCAGTCCTTTCTGCTGCTGTACATCCTGTCATTGCAAAAGCTTTCCTACATCTCAGGTGAGGGCTTCTCGTTGCGACATCCTGGCCACCAAGAACAGACGGCTCCTTTCCAATGTATTGCATTTGTGGATTTGAGGACGTTCATGTTTTCCATGCCTTCTCTTTCCTGTTCATCGTTATTCCACTTGCCTCAGTCTCTTCTCACGGGTCACATCTTCTGACCTCCCATCATTTTCCGAGCTCCCTTCAGCCCTGTCACAGCTTTTGCGAAGCGTGGTGTACAAAACTGGACGGATGCACTTTTACGGGGTGCAGTGGGTATGTCCTGTGTTCTACAAACTCAACTTTTGTTTATACTTGTAGGACAGTTAGTGCTGGTTTCCCAACACTGTCGCATTGCTCATTTGTGCCTACCTGTGATCTGCAACCCAAATTTTCCCTGCAGAACTCCCATACAGCCAGGAACTCCTTGTTCTGTGTTATCCAGCTAATTATTCTTGTCTGTATAGACAAGGTAGCTTTCCCTATTACTTAATTATACTTTTTTCATTATCTTTCTAGCATGAGAAGATCCACTGGAATGCTAATCCTGTCCTCTAATGCTTTGCAGTCCCTTTCGACTTCTTATTTGTGAATTTAGTAAGCACACTCTCTAGACAACCATGAAAATTATTAGGCAGGATAAGACTGGACTCAGAGCAGGTCAGATGCGGTGTGGCAATTCATTACCTGAGCTTCATTTACCCATCTCCCTACATCCCCTTTAGTCAGCATCATAGGCCTTTTTGAAATATTTCAGGCAAAATACCCAGATAGGTCTTGGGCCAAATGAATGTGGTGAAAATCAGGCCAAGTGCAGGGTCCTGCACCTGGGTTGGGGCAACCCTGGGTATCCATACAGGCTGGGGGATGAAGGGATGGAGAGCAGCCCTGTGGAGAAGGACTTGGGGGTGCTGAGGGATGAAAAGCTGGACATGACCTGGCAATGTGCGCTGGCAGCCCAGAAAGCCAACCGTGCCCTGGGCTGCATCCCCCACAGCGTGGCCAGCGGGGCGAGGGAGGGGATTCTGCCCCTCTGCTCTGCTCAGCCCCCCCTGGAGCCCTGCGCCCAATTGATGGATTTGAACTGAAAGAGGGGAGATCCATAGGATATAGGAGGGAGAATTTTTTTATTACAAGGCTGGTGAAACACTGGAACGGGTTGCCCAGAGAGGTGGTCAATGCCTCATCCCTGGAAACATTCCAGGTCAGGTTGGATGGGGCTGTGAGCAACCTGATCTGGTTAAAGGTGTCCCTGATCCCTGCAGGGGGGTTGGACTAGATGACCTCTAGGGGTCCCTTCCAACCCAAACCACAGGATTCTGTGAAAATATTGCAGAATTTGTACGTTTGGGGGAGATCCTTGAGGAACCTCACTGCACCGGTCGAGGATGAATGCACCTGAAAACTATTTCCCATAATGGATTCGATGCCCGGGTATTGTCCATTGTGTCCGTGCCTCCAGACGGTGTCCAGTGCTGGTGCCTCATCAGAACGGTGCCCACAGAATTAATTCTTGCACCTCTGCTGTTGGCAGCCCCGGCTGGCGCTGGGTCGAGCAGAGCCGTGCCCGGCGGCTCCGTGCGTGCTGGCGGCAGAGTCCT
>NW_009259833.1:2040517-2044988 GCF_000687185.1 Egretta garzetta
GCGTGGCCGGGTTGGTGAAAGCGGCCGGCAAGTGGTGAGGAGAAGCCCACTGGAGCATGGACCTGGCTGCCGGGTGCCTTTGTGAGTGGGACCAGCGGGTCGGGGGGACATTGCACACGCCGGCAAGCAAACAACGCCTCTCTGGAGATGGGTTTGCTCAACTTTCTCCTCCTGCCACAAGTCTCATGGCAGGAATCCCTCTATAAAACCCAGGGCCTCCAACCTTCCCCACTGTGGCCATCTCGGACCTGCTTTGCTCCTGGTGTGCTGAGATCCCCACTGGCCTGCAGGCATGAAGGTGCTCTGCGCGGTCTTTGCTGTGCTCCTGCTTTTCTCCTTGGCCACCCCAGGTAAGACAGCAACACATGGAGCGGAGAAAGCAGGGCTGACCCCGGAGGCTGTGAGCCCTCTCCAGCCTTGGTGCCTTGGGGTGGAGGGAGGTGGTTCATCTCACCCGGCTTTGGCAGTGGAGATCAGCGACCTGCAGCTGGCTCTAGCTGATGATTTATCTCACCCAGCCTGCACAAGGATGAGGTGAATGCTGCACTGCAAATGCCCGTCTCTTGTGCTCATGCACAGGGATCTTGCCAGCAAGCTGCCGTACTGACAAACGTGGAGAGGTGACTTTTAAGAGTCCAGCGGTCCCCCAGCTCCATGGGGACAGAAAGCATGGGTCCCAGCCTATGTGGGTTTAAGCCCAAAGGTACCCTGTGCATCAGTACCACCCTGGAGCCAGCAAGGAGATAACTTCTGGGGCTCTGCTCTCCCAGAGTGTCTGACATTTTCTCTTATAACCCACCTCTCTCTCCCTCCCATCGCAGGGTATGGGCAGCTTAAGGGCATTTGTGGCGGGTACTGTTCCTACCTGTGTGCCAAAAGGGATGAGTGGACTTTCAGCCAGTCCTGCGGGAAGATGTACTGCTGCATCCCCCCACCCAAAAAGGGAAAATGATGGGGAAAGGCTCCAGCCGCGGAAGAAGAGCAGCACTTGTGGTGGGGCTCCCAGCGCTGTATTCACAACGTGACAGAGACGGCGTTCACTACTTTGAAGTAAAGATGGCCAGATGTGATTTCTGTGTGCTGTGTGGTTCATTCTCCTCCTGGGAGGGCAGCTCCGGGAGAGGTTCTGCAGCCAGACCTCCCTGGACTGTGATCACAACACACCTCCAAAGCCCTGGGCATTGCTGACAGCCCCAGACCCGTGGCAGATAAAAGGCTTTGGGATTTTCCCATTGCTTCAAAGCAGGGTGGTGGCAAAGGCTGGGAGAAGACTGGTTGCCTAATACTGTGTCTCCCTCCTACACAAGTTGAATCCCAGTTTAGTTTTAGGGGATGCAACAACCCCCAATACCCCATCCATCCCATTCAGCCTCTGCACTGAGGACCTCAGTCCCATTGCAGGGGGTAAAGACCAGAGGCAAACAGCCTTCCCCTTGCACCCCCAAAATCCCACTCCCAGGTTGCCTATAGAGCATCCTCATCCCAGTGCAGCCACTCAGATTTTGTGGTCCCATGGCTGTCCTGGACACTTTAGCACAAAGCAGGTGACTTCTCAAGGTAGCCTATTTTGTAGCTTATTTCCTTGGGGGTCACCGTTAATGGAAGAAAAAACAAAGGTGGATTTCTTCAGTGTCCCCTTCCCCACCCCTTCCAGTGCATGCCAAACCATTCACTCCAGGCTTTCTGCAGGGGGACGGGGAGTGATCTGGGGCTGGGTGGCCCAGAGCAGCCAGACAAGCCTCAGGAGCAATCCTGGAGGGTGAGATGTTTGTGTCAAAAAGGGTCAACTCCCTGACTGGCTCATGGGACAGAAAACAGCCCGGTTTCTCTGAAACGCTCCAGGAAATAGAAGAAGTTTCCAGTCATGGGGCCTTTCAAGCCTACAGAAAGGCTACTGCACAGGTATTTGTTGGACTGAAGGATAGAATCATAGAATCATAGAATCATAGAATCATAGAATCATAGAATCATAGAATCACAGAATAATAGAATCATAGAATGGTTTGGGTTGGAAGGGACCCCTAGAGGCCATCCAGTCCAACCCCCCTGCAGGGAGCAGGGACACCACTAACCAGATCAGGTTGCTCAGAGCCCCGTCCAACCTGGCCTGGAATGTTTCCAGGGATGGACGCTGCAAGAGAAGAGAGGTGATACAGACCTCTCCCTTGCAGAAAGATTGTTTGATTTCTGCAGGGGGAAGGTCCGCGTCTCCCCTCATCTGCCGTGTCCTCTGTGGTCAGCAGAGACCTGGGCACTACAGCCGGTACACGGAGCTGGGGGGTAATTTCTTCCTGAGGCTGATTTCTGTCTTTGTTCAAAACTCCGCTGGCTGCCAGGGGAATCCGGACACACGGCGCCTGCAGGCGTCTCTGCCACCGGCCGGAGGGGTGAATCCGCCCTCGTGTCCACACATACAACATAGGCTGTTCCAAGGGGCTCTCTACCAACCACCATGCTCCAAATGACATCGCACCAGGCAGTCTGGGGGCAAACCGAAATAACCCAGTGAGCAGGTTATTTGCCCCTTTATTTTATCGTCCGGACACAGGATAAATGTGAAATCTGATAACTTTTTAAACTTTATCAGTTTAAAGACTAACCAAGGAGACAGGAATCCTGATAAAGCTGTGGCAATGGTGGGATTTCTTATTATTTTTTTTTTTTTGTGATAAGTGGAAAAAGTCTCCTTCCACACTAGGTGTGTGCTGTGAGACACTGAGCATGAGGGGGTTAACATCTATTCCATGGGGGCTGAGATCAGGCAGGGACAGGCAGCAGGTAAATGTCCCACCTGATAGGGGATGGCCCATCAAGAACCACCGTCCTCTTCGAAGCAGTGATTTCTCGAGCTTTACCTCACCCCAGATAACAGGATGTGAAAGAAGGAAAAGTCACCTAAACCACCCATGTGCTGGTGAGAAAACTGCACAGACACGTGGGGTTGAAAGTTTGGTAAAATAATAAAAATTGCAAAGGAAACACTGAACCAAAAAAAAACCCCTTTGCTGTTTCTTTCCCATTTTTCCCCAAGAAAAAAAATAAAAAAGAATGGTGTGAGGAGAGTGAAAAGCCACGTGAAAGTGAAGGAACTGCAAGATGGGTTTTTGAGGGGCGTTTCTTGCTCTGCTGCACCTCCAGCCTTCAGAATGCTTCTGCAGCTGAAGAAAGTTTCTGATGCCAGTGGTTTATTTTGAATTTCTGTTGTTAGGAGAATGACTCTGTGTGTGTGTGTGTGTGTGTCCCGTTATTGTCCCTGTCATCTGCAGCTGTGTGACCTCCTGGGGCCTCCAGGGGAGCAGAGGGACCCTCCAACCACACCAAAAAACTGGAGGGAAGGCCTGGGTCCTGTTTTGGGGGGTTCAGCCTGGCATTTGACATGGATGTAACGCAAGGAGAGGGGGGGAGACAGGCTTCCTTCATCTTCAGATCCCACCTCCTTTATTAGCAGAAGGTTGGAACTGGGATCAGCAAGAGGAACCCAGCGCTACCTGCAGTAGAGAAGCTCTCAACACACAAAATCTGGGGGTTTCCCCCCCCAAAAAAAAAGAGGCAGAAGGAAATTGCCTGGCCTCTTCTGCCCAGGTGCCCTGAATGCTAACCCTGAATTCCCCAGCCACAGAAGTTACACAGGTTGCAATTTGGAGGTTCATCTACTGCAACCAGCTCTTCCCTCCACTGGCCACAGAAGCAGGGAAGGCAGGTGGGATGCAGCTCTGCTGCACGCGGTTGGCATTTTATACACCTGCATTTTGCACTTATATTCCATATGTTTGGGTTTTTTTCTTTTTCACTTCTTTTGGAACAGCAGTGCAGCCATCTAACATTTCCACAGTCAAAGGCACTCGAAGGAAACAGAAGCTGTGTTTGCCCTGTCCTGACAGCTGGGAAATGTCCAAAACCTCGCTGAGCTGCTCATCTCTTGCAATGGTAGAACATCCTGCAGAAGCTTCATCTCCAGAAGAAGGGAGTGAGGAGGGGAGAGGGGAGGAGGGCTCTGCAGAGGGACCTGGCCAGGCTGGATCCATGGACCAAGGCCAATGGGGTGAGGGTCAACAAGGCCAAGGGCCGGGTCCTGCCCTGAGGTCACCACAACCCCACACAATGCTACAGGCGTGGGGCAGAGGGGCTGGAAAGCTGCCCGGCGGAAAAGGCCCTGGGGGTGTTGGTCGAGAGGGGGCTGGATATGAGCCAGCAGGGTGCCCAGGTGGCCAAGAGGGCCAGCACCATCCTGGCTTGTCTCAGGAGTGGTGTGGCCAGCAGGAGCAGGGCAGGGACCGTGCCCCTGTGCTGGGCACTGGGGGGGCCGCCCCTCGAATGCTGGGGTCAGGGTTGGGCCCCTCCCTCCCCGAAGGACCTGGGGGGGCTGGAGCGTGTCCAGAGAAGGGCAGCGGAGCTGGGGAGGGGTCTGGAGCCCCAGGCTGCTGGGGAGCGGCTGGGGGAGCTGGGGGGGTTCAGCCTGGAGCAGAGGAGG
>NW_009259833.1:2045083-2056391 GCF_000687185.1 Egretta garzetta
TCCCCAGCCCTGGGGGGATTTAACAGCCAGGCAGAGGCGGTGCTGAGGGCCAGGGTTTGGGGGTGGGATGGCAGGGGTAGGGGAAGGGTTGGGCTGGGTGAGCTTAAACAGCTCTTCCAACCTAAATGATTCTATGAGGAGCAGGGACCAAGGGACACCGGCTACTCACGACAAAGGTTTTGGCTGCAAAACTGTTGTCTCTGTCATGTGGAAATGCTATTTGTCTGAGCTGCCTTCACCAAAGGAAAGCAAAAGGCCCCACTGTGAATGGCATCCAAGAGATTCTCACTGGCTGCCTTTGGAGGCAAGACAGGAGCTGACGGGAGCAAAAATTCCAGTGGTCTCATATAAAGATGGTCAGTAATAACAACTTGGTTTTGGTAGGAAACTTTTTGATCACAAAGGCTGTCATTCCAGGACCAGATAGCAATCACGAGGTGGCAGAGAGCACTTCAACCAGTCTTATTTACACCCACAGTGAAAGCAGGGAGAGGGAGGTATTGCTGGTGACATGTATGAAAGTAAAAAAAATAAAAACAGCAGGGATTGTGTTCTGGTGCCTGAGAAATCCGTGATAACAGACTGGCATTATGAGAGAGAAATATTCAGCTATTACACCAACAAGAGGCATTTTCCAGGGCTAAACCTGCCTCTTGGCATCATAGAATCATAGAATTGTTTAGGATGGAAATGACCTTTAAGATCATCAAGCCCAACCGTTACCCTAACCCTGCCATCCCACCAATAAACCATGTCCCTAAACAGTCCTTAATCATGAAGCTGAGCATCCAAAAAAAGACAAGCAATCAAATGATATCGCATACGTGGACGGTGCTTGTGGCAGTTTCAGGCTGTCAGAAGAAGGAGGAGCAAAAGCACAAAGTCTAAAACAGTAACCCACATCATCGCCCATTTTACAGCATGATGCTGAAAGTCTGCTTCTTGTTGCGTGTCGGATGGTTAAGAGGAGCAAAAGCACAAAGTCTATCACTCATTTTACAGCATCACACTGAAAGTCTGCTTCTTGTTGCGTGTCGGATGGTGCTTTGGGTTCAAAGGTGCAGGATAGGGTTGGAAGACACAGTCCTGAGTCTTCCCAGGGTAGAGCTCTGGTACAGAGGATCTCAGAAACTGTGCCCAGACCTTGTCCTGGAGGGGATTAGTTGTCTAGAAGTGAATTTCTTGGACAAAGGTGTGAACAGAGGTCCAAGAAAAAGAGAAAACATATCTTCCCTAGCGCGATCGGTCAACCATTACTGCTCTAATTCCAATCTGTTCATATTATAAATTCTATCTATGACAAGAAGCAGGTTTATGTCCTGCAAAGCACCTTGTATTGGAGAAGTAGATGGATATCTATGCCTTACCAGTACCAATAAATTACTGTATTACAGGGTTTTCACGTGTTTACGGGGAGAAAACACCAGCTACAGGCTCGCTGACCTAGAGGTAGGAGACAAAGACCTAACAAGAGATTTCTCGGTACCGCCTTTGGCGTGCTAAATAACAGAGAAACGGCGCTCGGTTCTGACTAGCACACTGGGCTTGGGTCAGAGTTTTACCCTGGGAGAGCTACTCTGCAGCACAGATCATACGGTACTTACACTCCACATCTTTGCAGGAGCAACAAGGGATGAAAAGGCCGCTACTTTTGTGCTTAATTTCAATAAGGGAGCGACATAAAAATGGAGAAATTGTTAAAAAGGAGACAAAAGGGACAGCTAAAAGAGTTAAATCCTTGCAAAAAGATTCTTTGCAAGCAACATGGGAGCTATTTGAGGCCACTCTATTGGAGACTTGGAGAAAATGTATGACACCTATTAAAAAAAGCTCTGAGAAAGAGCAGAAGGAAAAGGTCATAGCAGAACAGTGGGATGAGGGAGGTTGTTAGAAAGAAGAAGCTGAAACTGTGCCCAAACATGGAAAATAGAAAAGATAATAAACAGTGCCTGACAAAGTGTAAAACACGGTAAGGCAACTCAGCAGAGAATTGCAGAAAGAACTTGCAAAAGGCAAAGAAACTGCTTAGAATAAGTCTTTTTTTTTTTTTTTTTTTTTTTCCGAATACATCAGGAAGAGAAAGCCTGGTGAAGGATGTGTAGGGCAGGAGATGGTCAGAGCAGTAAGGATAATAAAAGCCAAGGCCGCTCCATGGAAGCTAAATGAAATATCTGCAGCTGCGTTCACCTTGCAGGAAAGAAGAGAGGTCTTCGTGCTGAACGCTCCTTTGTGGGGACTCATCAAAGGACTTGTCTTAAATGTAAAGGAGGTGGAAGAGAGGAAATAAACTCAGCACCCAGACCTTTTTCCCCCCAAAGTCCTAAGGGAATTCAAGGATGAAATAGCAGCTCTCCTGACCTCTATTGCTTAACAAAGGTTGACTGGGCAAAGATGGGCAGGCACTAATCTTACGGAAAAAAAACCCCCAAACAACAACCTAAAAGGTCCTACAGGATTGTAAGCCAGAATTGTACCAGTAATACAATAACATGGGGAAAACTGAGGTCCTAAAAACCTGCTAGACCTCCCTGCACGAGGCAGTGGGCTAGGGAGATCGGGATGCAGGAGGCAAGGACCAGCTCTATGGGGCTCTAGCTGCAGGAGAGGGAGGTCATGGGGAGCACGCAGGGGGGTTACTGGTGGGGCTACAGTGGTAAATTTGATCATGAAAGATCTGGAAAAAGGGTTGAATGGAAAGATGGCAAAATTTTCTGCCGGGGCTGTGTTGTTCAGGGCAATAAAGGTGGTGGGTGCAGAAGGACCTCGGTGGTTTGAGTGGCTGATGAGATTCATTGCAGATTGATGTAGAGCAATGCACACAGGAACAATCAAACTCATTTTCTATGTCAAATCATAGAATCATAGAATGTTTAGGGTTGGAAGGGACCACTAGTGGTCATCTAGTCCAACCTCCCTGCAGTGAGCAGGGACACTGCTAACTAGATCAGATTGCTCAGAGCCCCATCCAACCTGGCCTTGAATGTTTCCAGGGATGGGGCCTCCACTACCTCTCTGGGCAACCTGTTCCAGTGTTTTACCACCCTCATTGTAAAAAATTTCTTCCTTACCTCTAGCCTGAACCTACCCTGTTCTAGTTTAAAACCATTTCCCCTTGTCCTAACACAGCTGGCCCTACTAAAAAGACGTTCCCCATCTTTCCTATAGGCCCCCTTTAGGTACTCGAAGGCCGCAATCAGGTCTCCCCGTAGCCTCCTTTTCTCCAGACTGAACAAGCCCAATGAATGAATGGGTCTATGTTGGTTATTTCATTGCCCAGTAGAGACCGGGAATGCAAGTAAGGAAAGCAAGAGAGAAGAGGGAACAGCATCATTACACTGCATTGCTTGATAAATCTTGGGAATTTTAGCCAGAAATTTTGGGACCCTTTATTTGCTTTTTGATTTTCCCATTTCAGGGAGAAAGTGTTTACCTCTTTTTAATGACGGCTAATGCCCCCGTGCAAGAAGAGGGAAGACTTGGAGGCATGGAGACTCATAAATGCCATTCGGAGAGTGAAATCTGAGAGCTGGTGAGCCTTCAGTCTCTGTCTTATCGGGGAAGCATCAGCTAGAAAGAGCCCTGATGGGTCATTGCTTTGCTATTCGTACAAACTGCACTCAGCCAGAAAGGTCCGTGTCCCGACGCAAGAAGCGCCAGTGCAGACTCTGCCCCGATTGCCGGCTGCGATCAGACGTAGGTATGAGTGACAGAGAAGCAGATGGGCGTATTAACACGAATCATTGGACCAGACGTTTTCATTATGCCTGGCATTCCTCTTTCTTCCAGGGCAGATGTACTGACTGTCACTACAAGAAAAGACAGATCACTAAAATGTATAGCACCAGACAATATGGTAACTCCAGATTTGTGTGGAAAGTGCTTTTTTGCTTGCTCCGTGCAGCTTGCTTTCTTTCAAATGTTTCTGCAGAAGTCACGATATTTCACTGAAAATAAGATATAGAGGAAAGCACTGGGGGAAAAAAAAAATCTTACAGCCAGGATCCAATCTATTATCACCCTGCAGCTTCCAGAAGCAGGGCTCAGAAAAACACCCTTTCTTTTGGAGCTGAAATTTATGATGCTGATTTAATTGGTACTTACCATGCTTTCTCCAGTTACTCCAGCTGCCAGGTATGAAAGACAAGGAGTTTTTCCCAAAATACCTGTCCTTTCAAGACATGGAAACCACGAAAGCTTCACATGAGAGGGGGGAATAAATCACAGAATCCCAGAATCTCAGAATGGCAGGGGTTGGAAGGGACCTTGGGAGATGACCCAGGGCCACCCCCCTGCTCAAGCAGGCTCACCCAGAGCAGGGGGCACAGGACAGCGTCCAGGCGGGGGTTGAAGATCTCCAGAGAAGGAGACTCCACAGCCCCCCTGGGCAGCCTGGGCCAGGGCTCGAGCACCCTCACAGTCAACAAGTTCTTCCTCCCGTTCAACTGGAACCTCTTCTGCTTCAGGTTGTGCCCATGGCCCCTTGTCCTGGCGCTGGGCACCACTGAGAAGAGTCTGGCTCCGTCCTCGTGACCCCCACCCTTGAGATATTTGTATGTGTTGATGACTGCATTAAAGTGATGTGGTTTTACATGAAAACCAACAGCAATTCATGATCACTTCATTATTCCACTCCTGCATGTGACCTATTGTAGCCTGGGGGTCACAGAGATGTGTTAGGTTCCCCAAATTGTTCCTCTTCTAGGAATGACCAAGTGGGAAAAAAAAACAGGCGGCTTGCAACCCCTTTTCTAGCCTGAAATCTGCTGCAGGGATTTTAGTTACGTGTTTTTATTCACCTTTCTACTTATCCATTCTCCACCCAAGGTCTGCAGAGGTCATGGGAAATGGTATTGGCTTTATTCAAGCTGGCTATGTATTTACTGGAAGAGAAGGATATGGAAGCTTGCCATGGGCCACTGTGTGTTTATCAAGCTTGCAGGTAGCTCCTTCAACACCTTCACCAACAGCTGGTCATTACTGGGTGGTCTCGCAGCACTCCCTTTTAGGTCCCTCTGTCTACATTTTTCACTTTCACCAATCCCTGTTTTGTCTCGCTGTGTTCCCTTGCAATTCCTGGGTTTCTCCAACCCTGTGGATGTTTTTCCCCACAACCCAAGGACACCTTCAGACAGCACAAGATTTCAGTAGACCTGCATATTACCGGCACTCATAAAACCACAGCTAGGGCACAGGAACATGAAACCAGGACATCGTTAAAAGGACATGTAGACAATGATTATTTTCTATACGGAAGGTGCCGACAGTGATTCCATAGGCTGAGACAGATGAGGATGGACATAAACATTGCAGCAGAAAAGGCTGCTGCAAACCCTTTACAGACCCTGCTAGAGCTGCTGTATGCCCACAGCACGCACCCATGGATGACTCCAATAGATGCTCTCGTAGGTGGTCTCAGCAGAGAAGCCTTTGGGAATTAGAGGGCAGGAATGATGCTCTCCCAAAGATCCTTCTTGAGGAGGTGTCTGGGAGGTGCTGAGGGGAGTGTGAAATACTGCACCCACCCATTCCTGTTCCTTACTCAGGCATGCTAACACAGTCCTACCAGGATCTCAGGTGGATATGGATCATTTGAGCCCCAGGACTGAACCGGGCTCTCTCCCACACATGAGACCCATGGGTTTTCTTAGGAGGCTCAGTGGGGAAAGGGACACCCAGGGGGGTGTTATTCCAAGCAGACCTTTTTCACTGACCATTGGCTGAATTCACTGTGGGAAAAAGAGAGGAAAACTCCGTCTGTTTAGCACTTTTGTAACAAATTCTGTGCAAAAAGAAGAGCGAGACGTGCTGCTAATGGGCCTTTTGGGCTGGGCTTGGAGAATCTGTCCTAATGCTCTACGTGGGATCATGGGGACACAAGTAACCACACCGCACACACCACAGTTACATCTCCTTTTTATCTCTTTTTAATTATTGAGAGGAGGGGATGACAATTGGGTTAGACAGTTGAGAAGCTGCTCCCAAAGCCACCACGGTGCCTCCTCTTCCCCAGAAGAAGCTTCTTCTTCAGCTCCTATTTCCCCTTCCAGCCAGGCGGGATGCAGCAGTAGTACTTGCAGTCGGAGGAGAAGGACCACACATCCACCTTGGTGCACTTGCTGGAGCAGTATCCCACCTTGGGACAATACTTCCTAATCTGCCCGTAGCCTGCAAGGGGGGACAGAGGAAGAGTGCTTGGGTCAGGAGAGGTGCCTCTGTGCCCCACTGCCGTGCCCTCCCACCTTACACCCATCCCGGGGGGGAGTGTGGCAGTGCGCAGAAGGATGAGAGCCTGCTCATAGGGAGGTCCTGCTCCACCCACCCACACGTCCATGTTCCTGCCCAAGCCCAGCCCCAAAGCAGGAAGGGACCATGAAGAGCACAAGCCTGAGAAACTCCTTGTGCATCCCTCTCCTCCCAGCTGGTGACACTGGGTGCATTTTGGGAAAGAGATGCTCCCAAGGAGAGCAGATTCCTTGCCCACTTTGAGGGATATCCCAAAAGCAATGTTCATAAATACGCTCATCTGCACAAGACCGCAGAGACATCTCGCACCTCTCTTTAAAAGACAGAAGTGTCTCAGAGCAAAACAGCAAAAGCCACATCAAAGTAGTTCCAAAAAATTGAGTTGGTGTTCCAAAAACCATGGAGGGTTTCACAGGTTCCTGTGGTAACCAGAAATCTGACACGCATGTGTTAAAAGGGAGTCAAGTGCCAAACACTAGGCACCAGGGTGGGAGACTGTTGGCCTAAAACAGCTGGTAAATGATGTCCAGTGTGAATGGATATTGGACTGGGAATCCTTTTGAGCCCCAGATCTCCCTTTCATTCATTGAAGAAGGAGGCAAGAACCAGAACTGGAGGGATACCTGTCAGCACTGCACGTTAAAATTGCGAGGGAACTGGACCCTGAAGATATATTCAGAACTGGTTTGACCAAAAGATGGTATCATCTGAGAAGAGGAAGCATACAGGAGGCTGATGTCTCCAAAAAAAAAGAGTACTCGCTTGGTACTCCATGGCTAAAATAATTACACCAGGGCCCAGCTCACCAAGGTATCAAAAATGTCTAAAATATCCTAAGGGTGCCTCTGACAGTTCTTCAAAGTGATTTTTTCTTCAAAGACTCATTTGTCTGCACATGAACAGCAGAGCCCCATTTAAGACAACCTGGGGTAACCAAGTCATCTGTGCATTTGCAGGAGACCAGCACTCATCTGCATACACGAAGGGCCAGACACATTTATGCAGGCAACAAAATCACAGCCTTTAAAGCCAACAGAGACCACATTTGGTCAAGCTGCCTATCTGGCATGGCCCACTCTGACCCTCATCACTCTGGTTCTCCCACCATTGTCCAGCTCACCTTCCAACACAATTCACCCTCTTACCTGGGACAGCTGAGGAGACCAGCAGGAAGACAGCGAAGACAAGGTAGAGGAACCTCATGGCTGGAGTTGAGCTGGGATCTCAGCAAGGCTGGAGACAGGAGAGTTGGAGACACCTGAGCTGGA
This sequence comes from Egretta garzetta, assembly GCF_000687185.1. Lineage (NCBI taxonomy): Eukaryota > Metazoa > Chordata > Aves > Pelecaniformes > Ardeidae > Egretta > Egretta garzetta. The sequence goes on from NW_009259833.1 coordinate 2,052,595, forward strand.
CGCTGCTGAGTGGTGAGGCTGGGGATCCTCGTATTTATAGCGTGTTTCTGAGCAGAGAGGAGGGTTCTGGGGGAGGTCCTGTCGCTCACAGGACTGCTCATGGTTCACCGCACAGCACAACCGCTGGCCCCTCCACCCTGCACCTGGGTATGTTGGCAAAACTCTGCTCTTCCCAGATCTGGTATCAATACCCAATTCAAATGAAAACCATTGAGTGTGACAGGAGCGAACGGTGAGTAGATAGATCTCCTGGGGCGGAGGGACCTCACAGGGAATAAGATCAGTATCAGAGGTCTTCAGGCCTTTCTCAACGTTTGGCAGGGATGCAACTGCGTGCAATAGGGCTGAGCCATGGCCACGATGCACAGATAACACTCCCTCTGTTGTCTAGACCTGTCACCATGAGGGGTTGGACAAGCTGAGGGGGGCCCTTCTGTGAGCAGCCTTGGCTTGGGAAGGACCCAATGTCCATGTATCACTCTCTTGGGAACCATGATGGCAAAATTCCTCTGATACATTCAGCAAACACCATGTTCAATGGAGCCTGTTCTGTTGTCCCCTCTCATCCCACTGATGGGCAGAAGCATGGGAGCTGAAAGCCTTTTCCCAGGAGCCTGGATGAGCCGCCCACTTGCAGACATTTCTTCAAAAACCCTCCAGACAGCTCTGGGGTCTCAAGCGTGCTTAATTTCTGGGATGGAGATAGATAGCCTGATCCTTGCTGCCAGGGGAGCTCTGATGCTGACAGAAGGTTGTTCAGAGCCGCAAAGGGAAAGCTGACTACAAGGACTCTGCAAGGCAGAAGGATGTCAGTTCAGAATGGCAGCGCAAGCAGATGGCAAACAAGACTCAGTGATGGCAAACTTACTTTCACCTTCCAGGACAGAGGTGCTCCCAAAGGGCATGTCAGAAAAAACTGTCATCTCGGTGTCCGGAGGCAGTCAGAAAGGAAAACTGAGTGTTAGGATTTGCTAGAATGGGCACTGACAAAAATTGGCGTGCCCCTGCAACTGTTTCTAGGGTACTTCATGCTGCATACTGTGCACGCTGCTGGTGTCCCTGCCCCTGCACATGTAGAGTAGGACACGAAGAGGTACAAAGGATGGTAGCAAGGATGGTGGAAGCTGGGGACTTACTATCAGACAGTGAGATAGTAATTATACTGGGGCTTTTCCACTATAGGAGGAGACAAGTAGGTGGGGATGTGTGACAGCAGCGTCAAAACTGTAAGCGTCCTAACAGACAGAACTATGGTTTTCCATTTCTCATAACCAGAGAAGTAGGAGGTGACATATAAAAGTACGATGCACTGAACAAAGAAATTCTTCTCTCACACTGCACACAACGGGATGGTGCAACTCATTGCCATGGATATTGCGGAGGAAGAAATTGTAAATGTGTTCAGAAAGCAAGTGGGTCAGTCAATCTAACTTTGAAGTTTGCTCTGCTCTTAGCAGCTGGCTGGACCAGATGACCTCCAGAGCTCCCTTGCACCCTGTACTATTCTATACTTCCATGAAATCCATTGAAGGGCATTCAGCTCAATGATATGCATCCATATCCAACTCAACAATCCCCAAACCTCAGACTGGATGGGTTTCCAAACACATGCTACTGTATGTTTGCCATGTGCTTCCACTCTTCTAAGCATCAGCTATTGGCCACTGTCAGACTGAAGACACTTGACTAGATGGGTCCCTGCTATGCAGGGAGCAACAAAGCTGGGGAGGGGTCTGGAGCCCCAGGCTGCTGGGGAGTAGCTGGGGGAGATGGGGGTGTTCAGCCTGGAGCAGAGGAGGCTGAGGGGAGCCCTCATCACTCCCTACAACTGCCTGAGAGGAGGGGGGAGCTGGGGGGAGAGGTTGGTCTCTTTTCCCAAGTAACAAGTGATAAGATGAAGGGAAATGGTCTGAAGTTGCAGGGCAGGTTTAGGTTGGATATTGGGAAGAATATCTTCCCTGAAAGGGTCATCAAACACTGGAACAGGCTGCCCAGCAAAGGGATTGAGTCCCCATCCCTGAAGGGATTTAAAAGATGTGTAGATGTGACACTTAGGGACATGGTTTAGTGGTGGACTTGGCAGTGTTGGGTTAATGGTTGGACTTGGTGATCTTAAAGGTCTTTTCCAACCTAAACTCTATGATTCTATAGCATGGTTTACTCTTCCATGGCTGACTTCTACTAACAAATAAACTGTGCTGAAGCCTGACATAGCAAGCTGGTTGTCCCCATTGGTATATTTTTAGCATAGCCCTGGCCACGCCTTTTTCCAAGGCTACTTAATGCTTTTGCAAACACATTTCCCACCACACTTCATGTGTTTCCATGGGACAGGTATGATTTCCAACATGACTGTGGTGTGGACATCCTGCTTTGAGTGGAAGAGTTTAATACTATGGATGTGGCCAGGATATACCCACTGGCCACAGGGCCATAGAGTGGGCCCTGGTACTGTTCAGTTTACCAGCAAAGACGCAACCATGATGATTTATTGTGTGTTCTTACCAAAAATTCATGGAATGTATGAGATGTCCTCAGAGTCACTGCTCCACATCCCCCGGGCAGAGCTCCTTACAACCCTAAATCATCCCTCTCCGAAAGGTGTCAAGCATCTTTGGGAATGCCACCAATAACTGGCCTCCCCCACATCACTTCCTCTCCTTCAGGACACCGTTCTCCATCCCACTAGGAATGTTGTCCTGTATACAACACTGAACTGTCATCGCTGCAGTTTCAGCTCACCTTTTCTCATCTGGACCACCCTACTTATAGGGAACATATTATTCCCTCCCTTTCTACTTTTTATTCCAGATTTGTGGGGCATCATGACTTCCACATTCTTTTCCCATCAGCATGATCTCAGTTCTTCCAGATTTTTGTATTTTCTCAGTCCTTTAACCATCTCAGCTCTAGGCTCTCTCCAACTATTCCACCTCGTCTTGAAGTATGGTGCCCTAAGTAGTAAGCAGCACACTACCTGAAATTCCAGCAGTTTGGAGTAATAAACGGATTCATTTAAGTGCCCAACAAGTGATAACCCTGGTGGGTTTTTTTAGAAAGAATAATTTCTGCCTTTTCCGTAACAGGATGACATGGTACCATTATGTGCACCTTGTGGCTCACTGCAGCCCCACACGTCTCCTGCAGAATTGCAACATTGCCAGATGTTGCCCGTTGGACCTTCTCCACCAGTTGTTCCCCTCTTTGCAAAAAAGAGTCAATCTCCAGTGTCCTCCAACACGCTGCAGTCCCTTTCAGCCTGCTATTTGCAAATTCAGTAAGCACAATCTTTATTCCATTATGCCATTTGCTAATGAAGACCCTGGATAGTTCAGGACTCAACAACCTTCTGAGATGTCCTTCTACCATCACCATGGTAACTGGAAATTTATTAACTCCTGTTCATAAACCATTTTTCCTTCGTTTCCTTTATGCCATGATCAATACTGAAAAAAACCCCAAACCCAAACTGAGACAAAATGCCCAGCCAAATGAATGTGATAACAATGTTGTGGAGCACTACATTTGGGGGAGACCCTCAAGGAACCTCACTGTCAATGCACCGGTTGGGGATGAATACACCTGAAAACTATTCCCCATGATGGATCTGATGCCCGGGTATTGTCCATTGTGTCTGTGCCTTGCAGACAGTGTCCAGAGTTTATCAGAACGGTGCCCAGACTTAATTCATGCACCTCTGGGGAGCAGCTCTGCTGTCGGCAGCCCCGGCTGGCGCTGGGTCGAGCAGAGCCGTGCCCGGCGGCTCCGTGCGTGCTGGCGGCAGAGTCCTGGCAGCC
>NW_009259833.1:2056481-2069424 GCF_000687185.1 Egretta garzetta
CCCGGGCTGCCGGGTGCCTTTGTGAGTGGGACCAGCGGGTCGGGGTGACATTGCACACGCCGGCAAGCAAACAACGCCTCTCTGGAGATGGGTTTGCTCAACTTTCTCCTCCTGCCATGCTGCTCGTGGCAGCAGTCCATCTCTAAGCACTGAAGTCTCTATCTTTGTTTTTGATGAGTATTGTTTGCCCCCAGTGCACCAAGATCTCCCCTGGCTTCCAGGCATGAGCATTTTCTACACTGTTTTGCTTTTCTCTTGTTCTTCTCCATGCCCACCCAGGTAAAACAACAGCTAGGAAGCTAGAGAGGACAGAAAGAGCTGGAATGTCAAAATTAGGAATAACCCACCTTCGGTCTTCTTGTCTGGGCAACCTGCAGTGGGACAATTTTGAATACAGTCTCCAATGGCCATAAATGGTCTCAAGCTGCACCAGCGGAGGTTTAGGTTGGACATCAGGAAAAATTTCTTCCCTGAAAGGGCTGTCAGGCTCTGGAATGGGCTGCCCAGGGAAGGGGTCGAGTCCCCAGCCCTGGAGGTATTTAAAAGCCGGGCAGACGAGGTGCTTAGGGCCAGGGTTTAGTGGTGGGATGGCAGGGGGAGGGGGAAGGGTGGGCTTTGTGAGCTTAAAAGTCTTTTCCAACCTAAATGATTCTGTGATTCTATGATAAATTTGTTAAGTTCAGAATGCTGAAGAGTAAATCAGAGAAGGACTCTTCCCAGCCTCTCATCTGTCATTCCTTTACCCCCTTTCCACATTTCTCCATTCCTTCTCTCTTTTTTATGCCTACGCCCAAACCATTTGCCATTACATGTTTATACTCCCCCAGGCCCCTACCTCATTTTCTGCTTTTTTCCCTTGCTCTGCATTCCATCTTTTTCTTGTTTCCCATGACCGCTACAGAGAAATAACTCTGCTCATTTCTGCAATTGACCATTCATAACCTTTTAAAACGAATAATTCCATTTACTGGAATTTTGAGGGAAAAGAAATAATTTCTCTTATATTAAGCAGTTGCTTATTTTCTCGACCAGAAACAGGGTGGGTTTTTTTCAGATGCAGAGTGGAATCCCTCATTCAAGCTATTCACATTTGAGTTCGAGCAAACTCCACCGCTCATTGCTAATTTTGGCTCGGCCTGCAGAGCTGCAGTGTTTGTGTGGATTCATCTTTTCTGGATGCAAACCCAACAGCTATAATTTCCTCCTTTGAGTTAAGGCACGAGGACCAGAAAGGATGAGTCTGGATGAGTCTACGGATACAAGCAAGAAACCACTGCCAGGAGATGCTGAAGCACTTTGCACCCCATGGGAAAGAGCAGAGCTGGAGAAAAGCCAGCAGAGGAGGGGAAGGTTCTTTTATGTTTCCTCACAAAACATATTTTTTCACTGTACTTTTGAACTGGATATGATCTAGCCTTGATGTAATTTTTTTTTCCCCCCAGAAATTCTAGAACCATTCATCCCCAGGCAGATCTGTCACCTTGCACAGATTTTTTCATGGGGCTTATTTCTTGCCAGCTTTTTCCTGGTAAGCATAGTGACCTCTGTGATCCTTGTATTGTTTACGCAGGCTGCCTCTGTACCAGTAAACTAAATATTTTCAAGAGTCACAATAAGAAATCTATAGTCTATCATCATGATATAAATCTGGGCTTATTTCCCCTTGTTTGTTACCTTACAATTACTAGTTTTTGCAAATCTTTCCCAAAATGCTCAGCAGTGAACATGGACTTGGTCTAGCCTACTTCAGAGTATTAGGTATGGAGGGTTTCTACTGTGCAGCAATGGTAATTGCCAGATCAATTAGACTCATATGATACTGCTAATGAGGTTAGAAAAGCAGACGCAATGGATGCAGTTGTAGAAAGTGAGTACTTTGACAGCTCTTTAAAACTAGAGATAAATTATCCAGCAAATTAAATAATGATGGTTTTTGCTGGTTTTAAGGTAGACTCCTTGTTTTTCACCTGTATTAAATTATGTTGGGCACATTTTCAAAGAGGAAGGAGGGCAGTAAGAAAAATGTCCTGTCCTATGCCATCCCATCGTAGCCCATCGCCTTTCAAGGGTATCAGATACCTATGAGCTCTCTATGAAACCCTTCTGTTGTAGATTTTCATACAAGCAGATAAAAGTCCTCACTTAGTTCTTCCAACAAGATGTGATTTGTTTCTGTGGCTCGTGGTGCCCAGAGGACCTCCCTTTTCCACTGCTCTTGGCTCATTTAATCCAGAGGAGGGAAAGGCAAGGGTGTGAAAGGCTCAGATACTGCGGCAGCAAAGGGAACTGGGATCTCTTGACTCCTCTCCTCTGGCTCTTTGCAGCTGAAAATTTGAAGCCAAGTCCTTGCCATGTCTAAGTCAGCTGAACCTTATACTCTGCAGAAAGGAGATGTCAAAAGGATAACTTAGCTCAGCTGTTGGAGGCAAGGATGTTTGCAGCCTTGGTTCATCTTGCCATCTGCTTTTCTGCTGAGCTGCTCAAACATTTTCATTTGCTACAAACTAAACAAAGACAGGACCTGTCTCCTGGTCCATAGACCAGCTGGCCTGGTTTGGCCATCACCATGACATTAAACTCTATCAGCTTCCAAACCAGTGTGGTTCTATCCAAAATGCCTATTGGGCATGGTCCTTGGTCCATGGTAACTCCTGAACTTGCACTTGGCATTTGGTGAAATGGGGGCTAGTTCAGCTCCTGGGACACATCAGCTCCTGGGACTGTGCCAACCATTTAGGAGTACAGCACAGTTTAAATTAGAGTATGGGTGCACCCTGGGGTAGCTCAAGATCACAACGTCTCTGATTATTAAAGAAAGAAGGAGAAGTAAATATAACCAGATTTTCTGGACTTCACACGCCAGGGAGTTGCATTCTTGGTGCAAATTTTCCCTGGTGAACAGTATCCAGTCGCGAGTTGAAGATCTCCAGGAAATTAAGACATCACCACTTCTATTAATTACTCTCACTCTTAAGAACTAAGCTTCCTTTCTATGTTTAGTCTGTTTAAATAAGAAGAAGCATCAGGATGTTATGCCTTCCTCTGTTCAGTTAAGCAGTATTTTTTGGTATATTGTCCCTGTGAAGATACTTGTACCCTGAACTGAATCACTCCCCAGCACAAAGCTGTGATAAGCCACACTGCTTCGGCTCCATAACTTCCCTCAAGGTAACATTTCCTCCATTTCACATTCCACAGCCTTTTTCCAAAACATGTTCTTTCAAGTAGCATCACCAACCACAAATATTCAGTTCAACGTGAGTCAGCAGGGTATCCTTGCAGCAGTGAAGGTCAACCGTGTACTGAGCTGTATCAGCAAAAGCATGGACAGCAGGTCAAGGGAAGTGATTATTTCCCATCTGCGTGGCACTTATGGGATTGCATCTGGAGTCTGGTGTCCAGTTGTGGGCTCCTCAGTATAAGAAAGATACCAGTAAAGGCATGAGTTCTGCTCTGTTTCTATCCAGAGTTCGATGCCTCCGTTGCATTTGCCTTCTCCACAGCCACATCAAATTATTAGCCCAGAGCTCTGCTGTGATCAGACTAATACAGCTCTTCTTTTTACCTGTGGTAAGGTATTTGCAAGAGCAGAGTCTTGCTTTTAGTCTTCTGGCACACAGAATCACAGATTCATTTGGGTTGGAGAAGCCCTTTAAGATCATCAAGGCCAACCGTTCCCCTACCCCTCCCCGCGCCGGCCCGCCTTTTAAACCCCCCCAGGGATGGGGACTCACCCCCTTCCCTGGGCAGCCCCTTCCAGTGGTTGACAACCTTTTCAGGGAAGGAATTTTTCCTGATGTCCAACCTAAACCTGCCCTGGCGCAACTTGAGGCCGTTTCCTCTTGTCCTGTCACCCATTACCTGGGAGAAGAGACAGAACGTGAACACCAATTTCGCACTGGGAACAACTTAACACTATGAATCTCATAATTTTTACACAGTGAATCTCATTTCTGTAACTCCAGTCCTTATAACGAGTTTCTGTGCGTTACCTTAATCCTTTCCTGTATCAAAGGCACATGCTAGCTTTGGGCCTGGTACGTAACTTTTTCACACCTGAATTTTTTTTCTAAGAATGACCTTTGAGAAAATTTCTCAGTAACCTCCCTCCTGTCTGATACTTTACCTTTCAAAGTTATACTACAGCCAATTTACAGCGCCTTTATTAATCCCCTCTGCTTCATTTAAGGTAGCTTTTTGTGAACATTTGAATACTGCTCTTCGCTAAAGTGCATTTGATGAGATCTGATGCCTTCTCTTTACAAAGAAATCCTATTTCGTCAGGTCAGTCTGTTGAAATCTATTCAGCAGAGAACTCATGATGCATTTTCTTTTGTATTCTTGCTCGCCTGTTTGTTCTCAAAGCCTTGCATAATACTGAGATCAGATCATACTCACCTGGATGATTTTTTTTTTTTCCTTCTCGCTCTGAACTGTAATTCTCTGTTTGCTGTTCTCAAATTTTACAGTAGAGAGTCACTGGGAAGTTCTTGTTATTTCATCCCGGGTTTATGTGCCTCTTTTCTGAATTTGGGGAAAGATGGTATTGAATAAGACTCTCCCTTTCTGTGGGACTGGCTTCCACTGAGGCCAGTTATTCCCAGTTATTTTCCATTTTCTGACCCTACTTCGGCTGTGCCGATGCTCTCCGCAAAGTCATCGTACTACAATAGCAGCTTCACTTTTGTCTCTGATCTTACAGCTAAAGAGACTTTGACTCTGCTTCAGCGCTGTTGGAAAGTTATAGCACAGCTGGACTTTTTTCCAGTGCTCACTTTCTCTGTGTCCTTTTTGATTTCCGAAATGACAAGTCATTGCTCTAAATTTATCCCACTTCCTACAACAAGGAGTGGAACAAAAGGCATTTCAGCTTGTAGGAGCATGTCTGACCCTACTGGGCTACCCTGTCTCTAATCTCTTTGTCACATATAAGCACGGGTACTCTGGCTGTTTGTTCTTTATTAACTGGAACCATTAATTGGATTCTGAAGGAAAAGATTTCCACTTCTGAACATCCAACAGAGAGAACATTTACTCTCATGCTGAGAACCCTTTTTTCCCTGACAAGCAATGCTTCAGACGTAGCCTCAAGCTACTCTAGACACTCAGCCTAACAAACCCTAATTCAGTCTGTTCATATTTGATCTTGAACACTCAGCACAACCTAAGCAGTCACTGCTGAACTGACAACACCGGCGTGCGGTTCCAGCTCCTGACATTTAAAACCATTTTCCCTGGTTGTGAAGTTCATAGGACCTGTAGACAGACAGCGAAATGTCCAGCGGTGCCTACTGCAACCCAGCGTGCACAAATTATGGATATTTGTAGGTCCCTCTACAGCAGGACCTGGCCAGGCTGGATCCATGGGCCCAGGGCAATGGGGTGAGGGTCAACAAGGCCAAGGGCCGGGTCCTGCCCTGGGGTCACCACAACCCCAGGCAGCGCTCCAGGCATGGGGCAGAGGGGCTGGAAAGCTGCCCGACGGAAAAGGCCCTGGGGGTGTTGGTTGGGAGGCGGCTGGATATGAGCCAGCAGGGTGCCCAGGTGGCCAAGAGGGCCAGCACCATCCTGGCTTGTATCAGGAGCGGTGTGGCCAGCAGGAGCAGGGCAGGGATCGTGCCCCTGTGCTGGGCACTGGGGAGGCCACACCTTGAATACTGGGTTCAGTTTTGGGCCCCTCACTGCAACACAGACATTGCGTTGCTGGAACATGTCCAGAGGAGAGCCACAAAGCTGGGGAGGGGTCTGGAGCACAAGTCTTACAAGGGGCGGCTGGGGGAGCTGGGGGGGTTCAGCCTGGAGCAGAGGAGGCTGAGGGGAGCCCTCATCGCTCCCTAGGTTGTTAAGCATTGGAATGGGCTGTCCAGGGCTGTGGTGGGATCCCCATCCCTGGAGGTATTTAAAAGACAGGTAGATGAGGTGCTTGGGGACATGGTTTAGTGGTGGATGGGTACAGTTGGACTCAATCTTAAAGGTCTTTTCCAACCAAATGATTCTATATTTCAATGATTCTATGAAAATGCAGCAGTGGGAAGTACAGCTGATGCATAGAGATGTTGCCGCAGCCTGATTCGTTGCCCGAGGAGGGTCCATAGAGGAAGAAGGTGGTCAGCTGCTGCTCCTTCTGCTCCTCTCCTGTTTTCCAAAACAGGTTGTTCACTGCTCTTTCTGAATTAGACATGAGCTGGCTTTGCTGTCTGTGTCCCCTCTATTTGGGGAGGCTCATATTGGGTCTGAGCATCAAAAAGGCATCCTGGAGTTGATTAAATGGTTCCTCAGGTCCTATCGGTGTTGCCTGTTTAGCCCACTGTGAAATGTGATCTTCAGAAAATGCTTCAGTTGGAGACTTTCCTCCCTGTCTGTCAGGGCTGTGATGAAGGACCACAGCTATATAAGGTGTGTTTGTGGCATAACCACAGCGTTCGGATACACAGAGAATATAAAGGGGGAAAATATGAATTCTTAATTCGCTGAACATAACCGTGACAAGCCTGTTCACTTTGTAGGGAGGAACTAATAGTTAAACAGGCTGCAATTTCATATGGGGCAACTTGCCAAATTTCACCAGTTCTGATCTTCTTACATAAAACCCTTTGGGTTTTTTTTTTAAGCAGGAACCCTCATCAAGTCTCCATCAAATCCAGGATGGTTTGGGTTTGAAAATATATTAATTTACACTCTTCAAGAAGCAATCCACACTGCATCTTTCTCAGGAACGATCTGGTAATTTCCTAAATTCAGTCAGACCCCAAGAACCCAGCTTTGAAGTCATGAAGAATTACCCCAACGTATGCACCTCCTAGGACACAGACAACCTCATCCATATCCTATGGAAAAGCACCCAGATTTACGTTTTCAAAGCACCACAGCTTTTAAATAGTAATAATAAAACATCAGTTCACAAACAATTTGGTTTGTCACCTCACATTATCCTCATTTCTCCTCTCAGAAGCAGGTGGAAGAGCCCTGTTCACTGACATAATGCTTTCTTGTGGGCTCCGGAGAAACCATAGTTGTCTCTATTGCAAACCATAGTCACTGTATAAATAGCTGTTTAATTATCTTTCCACTTAAAACCATGTGCAGGTCAAGATCATTTCATTAATGCCCCTTTTTTCATGCTGCTGTCTAATGGAAAACCTTTATAACCACAGGGCTTTCCCTTCTCTGCCACCAAATTATCTTTCCCTCTGTTTTTCTCCCTCCACACTGAGAGACCTCGGGCATCTCCCAAGTGCTAAATTGCATCCAGAGCTAAACACTCAAAAAAATCCATGCTTCCACCTAATAAATCCAGGCATGGCACATCAACACATGAAATATCACCAGATCCCTATGCAGTGGCCTAGGTTGATGTTTTCTTCAGAAGTCAACATTTTTTGAGTCTATGAAAAAGGTTGGGGTTTTTCCCCCTAACAATTTCTGAAAAAGCCAAATGCAGATGATTTCAGATATCCTACCCCTCCCACATGGGTAGTAACGAGTGCTGGCTAAACTTTTGGGGACAATTTGTACCCAAGCAATTGTTCTCACTCACTCAGAATAATTGCAGACAACTTTGGCATCAAGCTGTCTCTGTGTTTCGATGGCCAGCCCTAAAGATACTCCCAGAGCGCAGAGACCTGTAGGTTTGTCCTTGGCGAGCGCCTGCATAATTCCACAGCAAGAAAGGATTTTTCCCAAAATGAAGAGAAAACAAGCCCAGAGTTACCTTCTTATTGCCCAGACATTTCCGAGGTTGACAAATGAAAACTAAAAAACCCCCTTGAGATAGAAAAGACAAAAAGCTTTGCAAAAAAGTGTTAAATTTCTGGACATTATGCAGTGTCCCATGATTCTTTATGACAAAATAGAATCACAGAATCATAGGATCATAGGATCATAGAACCACAGAATGGTTTGGGTTGGAAGGGACCTTTAGAGGTCATCTAGTCCAAGCCCCCTGCAGGGAGCAGGGACATCTTTAACCAGATCAGGAAAAGCTTTACCAGAAACTAGCTATTCCCTGCCAAAAAATAATAATATATATATATCTATATCTTCCACTAAAAATATTTTATTATGGAAACTTAAGCCTAAGGAACACTTGTGCCTGCGGTGTGGGGTGCATATGTCTGCTCTATCGCATCCTGCCAGCCTCCTTCCTCCTGCCGTCTGACTTCAGACTTGCCCACTCACTCTCCAGTTGCCAAATCCCCAGTTTGACGTTGCTGTGGTTTCAGGAGAGCTAATTGGGAAGCTCTCCCACACCTGCAGGCTTCCTCCTCCCAGCTGCCAAGAGGATGAACCCGGTTTGTGGGAAACCATGTATTTCAGACAGGGTTTGGAGAAGAAGTATGGATGGCAGTGCTTAGGAAGTGCTGTGCGCTCAGAGTTGCTGATGGATATTAAGTGGAAAACAAGATATAAATCAGCCAACTAGCCCACTATTATAGCAAATTTTGTATAAGTACAATAATTTATCTGCTTCTTTATGGGAGGGTTTTGTTCTCCACCTTTTTTTGTTTTCCCAGACCCTCTGGCTACATCCGCACCAGTAAATGAAGCAGTGCCAGGATCAGGCTAAGATATAAAATTTAGCACAGCCCTGGAATACTTTTGGTCTGGGCAAACTGGGTCCTAGGCAGAGCTCAAGAGTTAGCACAGGGTCTAATCCTCAGCAAGCCACCCATGGTGGATCCCTTTTTGGAAAGCCAGGAGACCTTAATATCCTGTATATGGCTTGGCCATGCCCACAGCCCTCAGGGCTGCCTTGGATTTACCGCTACGGATGTGGTCACTGCCATCACAGATGATTTTCAGCCACAAACATCCTTTACCTTGCGCTTGCTGCTCCTTCACTCCCCTTCCTAGGGAAACATCAGAGGGTAAAGCAGCTGGGTGTTTGTATAATAAGATCACAATCTATTGCAGGAATGAAAACAAGCAGATAGAGCGCCCTAAAAAATACCAGTGCTCACCCAAGAGGCAAATGGTCATGGGACCGCAGCATATGGAGGGTGATTCTCTGCTATTCTGCAGCCAATTACTTCTTGGATTTCACAGGCAAAACCCTGCCGGTATAAGCACGCATGGTGGAGGAGGGCTCGCTCGCTGAAAAGCCTAAAATCATGATAATTGCCTCTGATCCGGGAGATGTGGTCTCACCGGTGAGACCAGACCAACTGGTGCAACCAGAGAGAGGAACCTCTGCTCCCTGGGGGCTGCCCCATGCCCTGGGATCCTTCAGGGACATGAGGGAAGAGTGGCTGAAGACCGGGAGGGTTCCTGATCCTGCTTTCCAGCTGGGAAAGGAAGACGTGGGAAGAGCCCCTTCTCCTGCCGAGGCCAGACAAGGTTCTTGGCAAACCTCTTTGAGAGGCGTTATGGGGCAGAGGGAAGCAGATGGCCGGGCATTTAGGGGTCTCGCAGGAGGAATCTCTGGGAATTTGGCAGAGAGTCCTGATTTAGCTGCATTTCCTTCTGCTTGGACACTTTCTGGATGTGCATGTTACTCCTGCTTGATAAGGGGTGCTGTTTCTTAGGAGGCTTCATTGAAGCAAGTAAGAGCTTATGGTGCACAGCAGCTGGTGAGCCCTGATTAGCCCACGATCTGTTCTTATGAACCAAATGCACAAATACCTGTACAAGTTCTCTCCCTCGTGCACACAAGTCTGTACCCCCTATTAAAAATTATTTAAATGGTGGTGTTAATGGTTAGACTTGATGATCTTAGAGGTCTTTTCCAACCTAAACAATTTTATGATTCTATTTCTCCTCGAGTGGGAAGCTGTGGGTTTGGGAATACAGGACAGGATAATTTGTGCAGGACCAACAGAAAAAGTTGTCAGGCTAGTGGGGTTTTATTGCACAAGAGACATATTGTACTCCTCATGATGTCCCATACATCTTCCATTCTTCAGAAGATGGCAGTAATGTTTGCTGACCGATATCAGGGCTGGTTTGCGCCAGGCGGTGTTGAAATACAGGAAGGGTAGGAGGCTGCTCCAAATGTTACTGATCCTTATTTTACAGGAGGAAAAAAGAGTCCAAAAGAGCAGAGTGACTCTCACTGTGATATTCGGAGGTTTCTCTGGATGAGATGAGATTCGAGCCAAATTTTTTCAAGTACAAGTCTTTCGGCTTTGCCACACAGCAGCTCATTTTCCCTAAAGCACATGGCAAAAAGGCAGAAAAAAGCAGGCAGTGAAACCCACCCGAGTGCCAGTCGCTCCTCTTAGATGCATTTCTAAGGCACCTCTTGGTCCTTTTTGTCAGTGGAATATCTGATATGCTCTCGATTTGGAGACTATAGTTAATGCTTTTTTTTTTTCTCTGAGCTGAGAGAGAGCCGAGATACTTCCTCGCAGCGCCTGGGGATTGCAGAGGCATCAGGGCTAACGTGGGGGAAGTGCTGGGTTTATAATTAGTCCCAGGGTGTGCAGCCACTGCCCAAATTTTCCTTTTCCCTCCTTCACTGGGGTGACAGTGCTATTTCCCTGCTCCCCATGGGGCTGAAGCCCTTGCTTTCCTTCGTCACTGGTCTTCCATTGAGTATGCCCCATCCCTGGAGAAATTCAAGGTCAGGTTGGATGGGGCTCTGAGCAACCTCATCTGGTTAAAGATGCCCCTGCTCATTGCAGGGGGTTTGGACTGGATGGCCTTTGAAGGTCCCTTCCCACCCAAACCATTCTGTGATTCTATGATGCTACTGAGGATGCTCTTATTAAATACAACTCCCCACAGCACCTTCAGTGAGATGGAGGCCACCCCACCAAGAAAGCAGCTGCCACTTGGTCCATGGGATCTGGTGGTGCTTTGTGAGGATGGGGGCTGTGGGGCCCATGGGGATAGAATCATAGAATCATAGAATTTTTTAGGTTGGAAAAGATCTTTAAGATCATCAAGTCCAACCATTTAAGATCATCAAGTCCAACGCTGCCATTCCACCACTAAACCACGTCCCTAACATGGAGTTTAGGATGGAGGGATAGAGGGGGTGAAGCTGTGAGAGCCCAGGCGGTGACTCCGAGGAGGTCCAGGGTGGTTAATACCCGTAAATTGATTGCAAGACAGAGGGAGAATGTATGGAGACCCCCGGCTCCGCTCCCGAAGCTGGGGATACCCCTAAAGCACTGGCCCTCCCTATACAACCCAGAGGGATTTCCAACACCACAGTACATGGTGAAGGACAGTGAAGCAGCTTTTCACCATGAGCTGGCATAAGCTGCACAGGTCAGCAGTGCTTTTAAAAGCCCTGCTCATGCCCTGAAGGTGGGAGTTTGTCTTTAGCTCTGGATTCATACCAAAGGCTTCGCAGTCTGTGCAGCAAAATGCAGAGAGGATTAGTCCTGTGCTGCTTCCAGATCATCTCAGCACTGGACTGAAAGCAGCAGCGTAAAAACTTGGACAAACATGTAAAAGTTTTAAGCTACGTGTGGGACTCCCGTGCCCTGGTAGCCCCAGACCTAGGAGAGACCCCGCTTCTCTTCTGGAGGGGTTGATGATTTGGATCAAAGAAAACCGCTGTAAGGGGAGAATTAATCTGCCTTATTATGAGCCTTTGCATATATCTATGAGAAGAAAATGTCATTAATTAGACTTTCAAACCATTCTTAGATATTGAAATCACCTAAACTGCCAGCATTAATAAGACATGCAACAGCCTGGACAAACTCAGAATGAACTCACCACCAGAGGTGAGTATAAAAATTCAGGTCACGGTATCGAAACACCTATGCAATCCTTCTCATGTGCAATTGCCTAGAACTGGCTGTCATCAAAAGCTGCCTGTTTCCATCTGCACAGATAGTTCCAGGCTGTTTCCATCATGTCCGGACTGAACAACCTTGAACTGGCACCACCAAAGTAACCATGGGTGGGGTGGTACCAAACATCTATTCATCTCCCCCAGAAGAGAGCCCTAGAAATGTCTGATGACCTGATTTTCACGCTTCCTTCTTCTTCAGAGATAAAGCAGAGGCTAAGGCATCGGAGTTTCTCCAGGTGAGCGAGACCTGTGGTTCTGCATCAGAGCCCACGTCCACGCACCTGGTCCAGCGACCGTGGCCAACACAGCCAGCAAAGCCCCTCTTCAGGAGATGTCTGGTATTTGCTGTCAGCGTGAAGAGTCCTTCACCTTCTTACCACTGCTGAGATGTTCACTTTTGCTGGGAGGCACAGGGGTTTGTAAAGAGCCCTTCTCAGATTCACAAATACTCTCAGGGTAAATGCTGGTTTTCAGCATTACCCACCTTGAATTTGGGCTTGATTCTTGCTAACTTACCGGTTTTGGTAAACCCCCCCTGCTAGCAAACCGCCCCACGCCAGGACCTCTCCTCTGGACCTCAGGCTTAGTCTGGCCACATCAGCATTAAGACTTTCTTGGCCTCCAAAACGGAGTTTGCTCAACCCCTGAGCAGACCACATCCCGCCCCCCACCTCTGCCAACAAATTCCGTGTGGATATTTGAGTTTCAGCTGTGCCCAAGCTCTCTGACTTTCCTAACAGGGATGCACTTTACAGTAATAACCCTGGGAAAAGCACTTGAGCTTATGCACGCCTGACTCTCCGCATCCTCACCACCGGCTGTAGGATCTTGGCAGTGTCATGGGGTGCACCATGCTGTAAAGGAGCAGCTACAGCCCACAGCCATCCTCTTTGACAAGGGAAACATTTCGGGATGATGCCCAGGATGGTATTACTGGGGGGTCTGTCCTGTCCTAAGAGCAGAGGCGTAAGGAAAGATTGCAGCAGAGGTTGGGACTCATGCTTGGAAATAAAAAAGGACATAGCCCAAACCAGGGGGTTGCACTGGCATGTTTGCTTCTGCCCTGGCCTCTGTGCAGGCAGCAGAGCCTGGGAATCAGGCACCCTAATTATCACAGAGGTGCAGCCAAAGCACTGGGGAACCCGAGAGTGGGGAGAAATAATAAAGCAGCAGATGAAAAACGACGAGTCAGTT
>NW_009259833.1:2069535-2070092 GCF_000687185.1 Egretta garzetta
GAGAAGAGGGGGATTTGAGCGTGCGGGGAGAAGGGGTTGAAGTGTTCCTGAGAGGTAGGCGGAGAAGATGATCTTAAAGGTCTTTTCCAATGTAGACAATTCTATAATTTGAAGATGCTGACCTAAAGCCTGGGCCTTGTGCAATGTACAGGGGTTGCTCCAGCGGAGGAGAGAAAAGGTTGGGACTTGGATCCTCGGTGTGCGGCTGAGCCTCCCCCCAGGGAGCAGAGCTGCTCCCCATCACCCCAAAATCAAAAACAGGGGGTGATGACCCAGCATGGAGGAGGGCTCTGCTGGGGAAGGTCCCTGCCGTGGGGGACCACGCTGCCAGATGGTACCCCTGCCATGGCTGGGGGGGCCTGGCCAAGAGCCGCCTCAGCATCCGAGGGGCGTTTCAGAAAATGCAAGTGTG
Source organism: Egretta garzetta (assembly GCF_000687185.1). Lineage (NCBI taxonomy): Eukaryota > Metazoa > Chordata > Aves > Pelecaniformes > Ardeidae > Egretta > Egretta garzetta. The sequence continues at coordinate 2,069,948 of NW_009259833.1, forward strand.
GGGTGGGAGGTCTGAATTTTGGGGGGCTTTTCTATGAGCAAGAGCGGAGCGGCGCCGGGCTGAGGTGGGTAGGGACCCCGGCAAAGTCAGTCCTCTATTCCAGGCAGCTTCTGCGCCCAAACTGCGGCTGGCGCGGGGCCTCGTG
>NW_009259833.1:2071176-2107661 GCF_000687185.1 Egretta garzetta
TCGCCCCTTGGGTGATGCCCCTGCCTGCCTCGGGTGGCATGGTACGGGGCTGCCCGCCGGTTGTAGGCCCTCCCAAGGTTGGCCCTGGTTCTCCACCCCGGCCCTGCTGGCGTTGCTGAGGCTGCCCCTTGTCTCCCCAGCCGGTTGTGGTGGCAGAGGCCTCCCCAGGCCCCTTCCCTTCTCTGGCGGGCATGGAATTTGCAGAGCTGATCAAGACCCCTCGAGCAGACAACGTTGTCCTGCACCGCCCTTTCTACCTGGCCGTGGAGGGGACTCTCTGTCTGACTGGCCATCACCTCATTTTTTCTTCGCGGCGTCAAGATAATGCTGAGGAGCTGTGGCTGCTGCACTCCAACATTGATTCTATTGAAAAAAGGTAGGCCTCCTCATGTCCCTGCCTACCTGTACCTAATGGTTTGTGTCTCATTATGGGTTGAAAAGTTGTCAAGACTGGCTTACGCCTGGGCTGTCTCAAATCCAGACCCAGAGAGGAGAAAGGGCAGCCAGCAAGAGCCCAGGGCAGAGTATTGGCATGGGCTGGTTGATTCTCATTCTGTTTGGAAATTGAGATTTGACTGTTGCATCTTAAGATTATTTTCCTTGCTGTATGTAGAGTTGGAATTTTTCTGTTTAAAACGCCTTTGTCAGCAATACTCCCTATTAATTGTTCAGTGGGTGTCACCAGTAGCTCTTGAACCACCTTATAAAGGATGCGTCTCTTCCACCGTTCAAAAGAGATGGAAGCTGAGGCACCGATGAAGTGATTTACCTTGGGTTACCCAGGAAAATTGACAGCAAAAGTGGACTCTGGACTTTCTCAGCCACAATCAGCCTCCTGCTGCTCCACACTTTCATTCCCTTACTCCCCCAACTCCTTACGGGGATCAGTAACACTTTAACAGCGTGCTCCTTGTGGAATGAAGCGGTGTGAAGCTGAGGTGTAGCTGCAGCACTCCATTTTTTGTCCCCATCCCCGTCTCCTGCAGGGACATCAGGGATTCATCTTCTCACCATGGCTTCTGTCTGTTCTATGTGTACTGTTGCCCCACCACACCTCCCTCATTGATCAGCAGTCCCATCTCACCCGGTGACTGCCTTCTGCTGCTTCACCTTGGTCCTTTTTTCAGTTTGTTCACAGTACTTTATTTTTTTTTGTTGTTGTTGTTGATTACAAATTCAATCCCCTGTTTTCATAGAATCATTTAGGTTGGAAAAGCCCTTTAAGATCATCAAGCCCAACCGTTACCCTAACCCTGCCATCCCACCACTAAACCATGTCCTTAAGCACCTTGTCTGCCTGGCTTTTAAATCCCCCCAGGGATGGGGACTCCACCACTAGGTAGCCTGTCCCAACACCTGACAAAGCATTTCCTCACCTTTTAAGGTATCTGGAAGAACAGTTTTCCTTTCTGCCAGCAAGACTGGAAAGACCAAGTAGCAGCAACTAAAAATACCAGGTTGCCTCAGAATCCGAGAACAGGTGAAGTACTGGGCGCTGGTTAAGTTTGTTCCCGTGTTTCTGATTTCTCTGAGCGTTTCTGAGAAATGCTGCATCTGGGCCTGAGGGTGGAGAGGAACAGAGTGGTGGAAACCTCAGCAAATCTGTTCCCATCTAGTACTGCTCAGTCATCAGGGTCGTTTAGCCTCATTCTACTTGCTGCTTGTACTAAACCAGACATAGCTCCATTTTGAAAACAATTATGGACAAGCTTTGCTTTCTTTTTTTTTTTTTTGAGCTTAGTTGCAATTAAGATTTAAGTTAATGCCAAATGAGCAAGGAACACATTAAGTTGTGGTGAGGGAGCAGGGCGTTGCTGGCTCTGTACGTGATTTATAACAGAGTTAGCTATGTCTGCAGATACTCACAGCCCTTATTGCCAGCCCTGGTTTCTAGAAGATCTCTGGAGTAGACATCTCCCTCCCTGCGAGTAGCTTTGTATGAATGTTACTGCAGTGAGCCTTTGCCATGTAACAGGGTAAGAGTATATTCTTAGTGTGGGAGAGAATGGAATAGCAAGACTCTTAAACCAATAAAAGTTGTAGAAAGGTCCAGTTTGGCCATACTTCAGGTTATTGGAGCACAACAGCTGTGCCAGGTTCATAAAATCTCCCACTTTCACGATACTACCGTCTTTTGTACAAAGCAGTGTTTTCCCTAATGATCAGATGGTCGTCAAACAGCTTCTTAAACTTTTGTAGCTTTTAAAGCAACTTAAATACGACCTGTAGGGCTTGTTTGAGAAGTGGAACAGTCCCTAGTGATCTCCTGTGGTCTTCTTCCTTAAAGATAATGTGGAGAGGAAACACAGCCCTGGTGATGCTGTGCTGTGTTATTCCCTTGGGGACCTGTGAAATGGCAAACAATGCCCAGGTTGGCTCTGCTGGAGTTGCAGAACTTTTCTGTCAAAATGCCTGTAGTCCTTCCTTCAGCGCTACCCAAATGATAATCTGTTCTGTGTGTTAACCTTTGTCTGCGCAGAAGAAATAGATAATGACCTTTCAGCTGTAAATAATAATACCAAAATAAATGGTAGGCGTGTTTTGTGGCACAGGTGAAGCAACCCAAAGCTTAGCAACTGGTCTCCCCTTGGAGCATGTACAGCTCTGCCCCTTTGTGTGCATGGTCTAGCTGAGGGTTAGGCCATGAGGGACCAAAATTTGGATGTTGGGGTCTGGCCTCCTCCTACTTCTTGCATCACCCTTGGCTGCTGCAAGCGCTCCTGTGGTGCATGAGGAGACTCAGCTGCTTTTCCTTAGTTCACTGCTTTGTGAACTTAAGTCCAAGCCATTCCTGTGAACTAGTGGCTAGTTAACGCAAAGAAAACACTTGGTTTCTGTTCAGGCATCGTTTTTTGGGTGCATAAGGAAGACTGGAGAGGGCGTCTGTGAGCTCTGTTTGGTCATGTAGAGCTTTTTCTGGGTTGACTTGCATTGTAACAGCCGTGATAAGACCTTAACTTCTCTGAGGTCTGCAGAGCAAATGGCTCCGTGGCACTGCGGGTATCAGGAACCAAACTTTCTTCTTAAAGATAAGAGTGTAACGTAGCCAGACTCAAATGTTCTTTGGAAAATTAAATTTAAACTCAGATGTTCTTAGTAATCCTCAAAGTTTCAATGCATTACTTTAAGGAAACTGGGAACTTCCAGCTGAAGCTTCCAGTACTATTGGAAAATACCTGAACACGCCTTTTCTCTTCCTTGTTTTAAAGAAAAGCTGGGAGGAAAAACCTTCTCTTTATCTTGTAATGCTTATGCTTCCACTCACTGCTGTATCACAAGGATGGAATTAAAAAAAAAAAAAAAAAAGCAGACCATAACTTGCAAATACCACATAAAGAGGTGGTTTTGTCTGTTTATTTTCTTGGAAATATGATATTGCAGACAAATTACTACTAATGGAATTTTGTCTTGTAGGCATACGTTGTGGGAAGAGCTATAATCCCTCATCACACCTTAGAAGATCCTCTTCTTAACAGACACTTTCTTCATGTCTTGCTCTAGGTTTGTGGGCTCATTGGGCACCATCATTATAAAATGCAAAGATCTGCGAATTATTCAGCTGGATATACCTGGGATGGAGGAATGTTTGAACATTGCTAGCTCTATTGAGGTAAGAACTCATAATGGTAAATAACACCTATATTCTCAGATCTTGATCCGACCTCAACAGCTTTTTTTCCAGTTAGGAAGGTTGGCATTGATCTTCCAGAAGACAAATGAATCATGCAATATTTCCTTTCATTGTTAAAATACTACTTGTTGCTTGTAGGGTTTGTGTGGTGTTGTGTCTGGTTGTTTGGGGTTTTTTTGTTGTTTTTGTTTTTTTTTTTTTTTAAAAACCCTACTTTTCTTGGTCAAACATCTTGCCATAGCGTTCGGGGAAAATGAAGCTCAGCTTTGTTGTGCTGGAGCATGAGAAGGCAAACCCAAATCAGACTGAGTTTCATGTGTCTCAAACAACATGAAGTGACTTCTGGAGTTTAAGTTCATCTTTCTCATCCTTCGGCACGCTGTTACACAGCATAGCCTGCAGAAATGATGATACTCTGTGTGCAAATCCCCACTTGTGCTTAGATTGTCTATTAGCATCTGCTTTTGTTTGTGCTACTGTTTTTTTATGTATGTTAAACTACCCTGCAGGTAACTTAATATTTCAAGCTTAATGGCTGTATACTTTTTGGATGGCTTAAGTTTGCATCACCAATAGTAGAGGAGAACACAACTTCTCTGAGGTCTGCAGAGCAAATGGCTCCGTGGCACTGCGGGTATCAGGAACCAAACTTTCTTCTTAAAGATAAGAGTGTAACGTAGCCAGACTCAAATGTTCTTTGGAAAATTAAATTTAAACTCAGATGTTCTTAGTAATCCTCAAAGTTTCAATGCATTACTTTAAGGAAACTGGGAACTTCCAGCTGAAGCTTCCAGTACTATTGGAAAATACCTGAACACGCCTTTTCTCTTCCTTGTTTTAAAGAAAAGCTGGGAGGAAAAACCTTCTCTTTATCTTGTAATGCTTATGCTTCCACTCACTGCTGTATCACAAGGATGGAATTAAAAAAAAAAAAAAAAGCAGACCATAACTTGCAAATACCACATAAAGAGGTGGTTTTGTCTGTTTATTTTCTTGGAAATATGATATTGCAGACAAATTACTACTAATGGAATTTTGTCTTGTAGGCATACGTTGTGGGAAGAGCTATAATCCCTCATCACACCTTAGAAGATCCTCTTCTTAACAGACACTTTCTTCATGTCTTGCTCTAGGTTTGTGGGCTCATTGGGCACCATCATTATAAAATGCAAAGATCTGCGAATTATTCAGCTGGATATACCTGGGATGGAGGAATGTTTGAACATTGCTAGCTCTATTGAGGTAAGAACTCATAATGGTAAATAACACCTATATTCTCAGATCTTGATCCGACCTCAACAGCTTTTTTCCAGTTAGGAAGGTTGGCATTGATCTTCCAGAAGACAAATGAATCATGCAATATTTCCTTTCATTGTTAAAATACTACTTGTTGCTTGTAGGGTTTGTGTGGTGTTGTGTCTGGTTGTTTGGGGTTTTTTTGTTGTTTTTGTTTTTTTTTTTTTTAAAAACCCTACTTTTCTTGGTCAAACATCTTGCCATAGCGTTCGGGGAAAATGAAGCTCAGCTTTGTTGTGCTGGAGCATGAGAAGGCAAACCCAAATCAGACTGAGTTTCATGTGTCTCAAACAACATGAAGTGACTTCTGGAGTTTAAGTTCATCTTTCTCATCCTTCGGCACGCTGTTACACAGCATAGCCTGCAGAAATGATGATACTCTGTGTGCAAATCCCCACTTGTGCTTAGATTGTCTATTAGCATCTGCTTTTGTTTGTGCTACTGGTTTTTGTGTATGTTAAACTACCCTGCAGGTAACTTACTATTTCAAGCTTAATGGCTGTATACTTTTTGGGTGGCTTAAGTTTGCATCACCAATAGTAGAGGAGATTTTTTTATGTATGTTAAACTACCCTGCAGGTAACTTAATATTTCAAGCTTAATGGCTGTATACTTTTTGGATGGCTTAAGTTTGCATCACCAATAGTAGAGGAGAACACTATTTGCTGGATGGTTTTTTGGAATAAAATAGCAGTTTGAATGAATTGAGTCACTGTTTATTTCTCACCCCCACACAGGCGCTTTCCACCTTGGATTCTGTCACTCTCATGTATCCCTTCTTCTACCGGCCCATGTTTGATACTGTTGAAGATGGCTGGCGCTCTTTTCTGCCTGACCAAGAATTTGAGCTCCTCAGTTCAGTGGTAAGTTGGATCTTAAGGATTTGCATGGGTACTCAGATATACTTGTGCAAGTAGCTTGTGAAATGTTTCACCCAGTACTGGCTGGACTGGAAATCCTGGGTGATTAAAAAAAGCTGTTTCATGCCTGGGTGGAAAGTGAGTGTTATTCAACTATTCAGTCTGTAAACATCAGGCATTTCTGTTTATGTGCTAAATGTTCTTATTTAGCACTTGTGCTTTACTTTCTACAAATGGAGTTTTGAGGCCTGTTTAAAAGTTAGCTGGGGGGACATGAAGGTAGGAAATGTTCTTGTCCTTTGGGGACGGCCTTATGGTAAGGACAAATTTTAAATTGCTAAGGATTTCTTTCCTCTCTAGGAAGATGACAGTAGATAAAGATGCCCAATTTGAAACGCTCTTCGCTCTAATCCATGCTGGGGAAATACTGGGAGTGTTCAGACAGCAGGGAATTACCAGTCATATTCTTCCAGGTACCATGAGCACATGTTGATACCACTTTGGTACCTGCAGGGTAGGAATTGTTCTTGTGGCATTTGCCTGTTGTATCTGCTATTCAAACTTCCCTTTAGAATGCTGAATTTGGTGTAGTGGGAACTGGCTCAGTTGCAGGTTGTTTTAATAGTGCCTTGGGTTAGCATCTCTGCATTCCAGGTCTTTGTCTCACATTAAATATGTGCATTTGCTGCATCATCTTAGGTTTCTGAGACTACATCCATTAGTACAGCATCAAAGAACATTGATTTTTTTTTTTCCTTCTTTCTGCAACCCAGCTTGTCTGCAGCATTTATCACTTCCTATTTATGACTAATAACTGAGTAATATGGTTAGCTTGACCAGATTGATATGATGAAATCACTAGAAAATTCAGGTGTTGAGGGATCTTTCTATTTTTGTCTCATAATTGGAGTACTCACATGTTCCATCTGCTGTCAGAAGACATACAAACTGACCTGTTACAACACCTAGCACCGCAGTTTTGTTTTTAATTTCAGCTCGGGAAGTCAAATGTCTGATCAGAGTGTTCTCCTGTTTGGAGGCAAAGCAGCAGATGCTTTCCCAACTCAGCAGAGGAAGCTCGCAGGCATTTCAATGAGAAGCTGAAGTGCTATCTGATGAGAAGTGAGGATGTGTGAGAACAGGATTGAAGGCAGCAGAAGGAAATCCCTCGAAGCTCAGTGAAAGATTGCAAGAGATGGTTCTGCTTCTGTTGCCATTTAGCTTTCTGTGTGTAGCTGAAATCTTTTTTAGATTTCAGGAATCGAATTGCTTCCAATGGTTGTATTTACCAGCATGCAGGTACTAACGTAAATCCACTGATACACTGCTGTTTTTTCTCCTCTTTAAAAGTGCACTGATAGCTTATTTGTGGATCTCTTGGCTTTCTGAACATATGCTCCTTGAAAGGTTTACATTTAAAAACCTAATTACTTCATAGCACTGTGTTTCAAGGGCAATAAGCAATTTCTTTAACAAATGCATGTCTAACAGCTGTTGATTAATTCTTGGCTTTTAACCCAAAACTTCAGATGTAGCTCCTTTTTAACAAAATGGTGGCAAAAGCCATGTTCAAATCACTTACATCAGCTGAACAACAGATACATTGTTGACCAAATATTTCTTGTTCTGTAATTAAACCTTCTTATGTGACAGGCTAGAACAAGTAAATGGCTGATTTATTTTTTTTTTTCTCCAATAAGTCAAATGAGTGGAATTCCGAAGGCTGCCTCCCTCTCCATTAAGTCATCCATCTGGATCTGTTATGCCTTGCCTTCCCCAATATGGTAACAGCTTGTCAAAAACTGCATTTCAGCCACACTGCAGCTCTAGTAAGGTATTAATTCCAGGTCTGCCTGCTACAGAAGAGTTGTTTTAACTCTGACCCATTCTACAATAGCAAAGTAAAACTATAAAAGTTAAGATCAAAAAAGTTTGATAATATGGTATTATACTGTATAATAATAATTTATTGGTTTATCTTTGCATATGTTGTACTAAATGTGGTTTTTTTTTTTTCTCCCAAGACACACAACCCCTGTGTGATTTTTACTCTGTTGCATTGATCAGACGAGGCGTGATCTAGGATTGCCCCTAGAACTTGCTAGCAAACACTTAAGCCCTTTGCCCCTGCAGCTCAGTTCCAGGATTAGGGAAGCAGCTATACTATCATGACAATCTTGCATTTAGTCCATGAAGGTGTTAAGGGAAGAATTGTTTAATTTGTTCTACAGAAAATGGAGAGGTAAATAAGTTTCAGTGGGCTGTCACTTACTGGTGGCTGTTGCTGTGTGTGCTACCTGTTTATTTTCTTGGGACAGGTCAGCAGAGCTTTTGTCAAACATCTACTTCATGAACGGTTGCTGTGATAAATCCAACACACTAACAGAGTAGTTTAGCTGAAATTTAAGTCCTATGAAGAAATTGGCTCAACATCTCACTGAATGTCACAGCAAAAACTCCACAGTGCCTGCAGGCTCCAAATTATTGTACTGCGAGATGAGGCTTTAAAGATACTATAGACAACTATATAAACAGAGTAAAAGATGCACAGGGTAGTTAATGTTTGCTTATCCAGCTTTTGGTTGTCTGTGCAGTGGTTTTGCTTGAAGCACTGGGTCGTACCTGAGATCTGGGTTGGTTGTAGGAATGTCAGGTGAAATGTGTGTAAAAAAACTTGTACTCTTCACTGTACTGCTGCATAACCAGCAAGTGGCTGAACGGAATTAGTGTATGTGCAAGGAGTTTCATATTTTTCCTGAGGAGTGAGAGAAGAGAAAATAGATTTCTCTCCTGAACAAGTGCAGGACACTGCAAACTAACTCCAGAAATTCAGTTTCTTTTTCCACTTAAGTGAAGAGGCCCTGAGAAGTTTGTACACTGACATACATACATATAATTAAGATGAGAATATTTAATTGCCCCAAAATTCACTTTCTTCATTCTGTTGTGCTTTGGCGGTTTTTTTCTTCCATTTTGCTGTAGGAAAGAGCTCAAGGTTCTGGGCAGTTAATTTGTGCTTTATCTTCTGCCCTGGAGCTTCTTAAAAAAAGCTGAATTGTCTGGGTTAGGGCTCGGTTTGCAGTGGTGTGGGTAGCCCATATTTTGCTCTTCTCAGACAAGCATCAGTCTTTGCTTGCATCTGTTGTTCTGCTTCTTGTCCACGTGCAATCTGTTACTGACAGGGCCCGCTGCCTTCTCCCTGTTCCTTGGGAATGGCCTCTGTCACTGCTGCTTTGCAGGATCCTTTGAGGTCTGTGCTGGTTTCTTGACTCTTTCTTTTAAGGCTTGTTAGTAGAGCTTGAATTGTTTCACGCTCTTTTGTGGAAAACGACCTCTCCTAGCAATTACCAGTTTTAGGAGGAAGGATAACTGTTGTTTTAGCCTTTCGGTAACATTTGAATATCAATGTTGCTAAGCAAGTACTAGGACAAGAAAAGTAGAAATGTAAGAGTTAATCCTGTACTGTGTTTAAGAAAATACTTCTGACTACTTTCTTTTTTCTTTGGAGTCCCCCCCTTTCTGCTCACTCCCCCATCCTTTGCTGTTTCTAGCCTTAACTGGAACTAACTTTTTTTCCTGATTCCCTGCTGTACAGATTTCTTGCTGGGAGAAGTAAATGTTAACTTTGTACTTTCCCTGAGTTTCATGCAGCATACTTATCTGGTGATGTCTGAAGATGAGGTCCACCTCTTCTCTTTCACTGCAGTCCTTACTGCTTCCCGTGTCTGCATCTGCTGCTGCACACAGTTGAATTGGTGTTCCCTCCTTCTTCCAGTTAGTAATGATGTTTTTTTTCTTCCAAATTGAAGGCATACCCCAAGCAAAAGCCAAGAAGAGGCTTGCGCTGTTGGGTTTTACTTTCATCTGATTCACGTTGGAGTGTATTTTAGCAGCCTGAAGCTGGCATTGCAGAGGTTAACTGGATCTCTGCAGAAGTAGCTGTGCTACAGCAGACAACTGGTGCTAATTGCTGCTGCTCTCTTCCTCCTTCCCATGTAACAGTAAATTATAACTGGATGCCGTGACAGTATCAAATGTCTGGTGTTATAAATGGTGAGGAGAAGGGGTTATGGGCAGAGTTAAGTTACCAAAGTGGGAGATAAATCAGGTTGATACTCCTCCATTCCTTTTCATACCAGTGATGTCAGTGACAGCCAGTCTCTCAAAAAAGCATGCCATGGAGTTCTGATTCTGCCTTCTTTACATCCTATGTGGCAGTAAGGTATTTATCAGTTCTATATCCATGTGTATGTTTTTCATTGTAAATAAATTGCACACCATCGTATGAAATCTGCTGTAATTTAATGTAGACACCCCAAAAAGCTATAAGAAAAAAAATAAATCTTTGTTGGCGTGTTAAAAGCATGAGCTGCAACCAGCCGGCTTCCCTTATGTGATCCAGAACTTTTCATCTCCGCCTATGACGTGATTGCTGGAGGCAATTTTACTTTGCATCTGGGAGAACCTCTGCTTTTTATACAACGCAGATGTTCAGAGAAGCTGCTTTGAGGCTAATGAATAATGAAATAAGATTACAACAGGGCTGGTGCAAGACTGGATAGTCTACTGAGCAGAGGTAGCAATTGCTGGTTTTGGTGATGGTGATACACGACGTGTACCTTTCCCAGTATTTTTTTTTTTCTTGGGCTTCCACCAAAAGGGATAACTTTGCTGTCTCCTACACCACACATCCATGCCTTCGATCTACTGATGATGAAATAGTTTTGTGAGTCAGGTCAGCTTGCTCACCTGGTGGAAAGACTTCACTGCCAGAAAACGTGTCTAAATCGATCCTGGTTTTCCATCTGACCAGTGGGCCATTTATATAAACAGGTACCAGTCCAGAGGTGTAAGGCAAGAGGTAGAAAGCCTCTGGCAGAAAGGGAAGAGGAAGAGACACCTACTTCTGATCAGAGCTGTGTAATTAATGTATGCTAAACCAACCATCCTGAATTGACGTGGGTCCTTGTGTGTTCTGTTACTGCATAATTTAACTGTCATGCTCTTCCTGTGATACCTGCTCTATCCTCCTACTTTTCATCTAGCTGAAACTTTTTGAGCACAAATGAGCAGAGGAGGGTTTTTGTGGCATCTGTGTGAGGTCTCTGCCTGCTACAGTGGCACAGTAGTGTTTCCCGGTCTACTGAAAACACCTCAGCTGAGGAGTTACTTAAGGTCTTGTTTGCTTTCTCACACTTGTGTCATGTCAGTGCACAGGAACTATAAAAAAAAAAAAATCTGTCCCTCTTCAAAAGGTTCTTATATTGCATTTTAATTTCTTTGTGTCTGGAGCTTTTACAGGCAAATTTGACTGCTATTCTGCTGCCACTTTTAAGAATTTAATGATGTTGTTAAAATCAAAACATATTGTAGAGGGTTGTGGGTCGTTTTCCCCACCAAGGCTTCTGCCAGCAGGTTTTGTTGGCCATAAGGAATACAGGGTAAGGCTAATAAGGATGCAATGACTGAAGGTGCAGCCCAGTCAAGCCACCTTCCTGCTATCAAGGAGCATGAGTTCAGTTCCATGCCAAGCTTTAGACAAAGTTCTGCTATGTGCCACGGGGGAAAATACATGCCTCGTGGCCATTTGATGTATGTGGATGGTGTCCTTAACGCAGGAGGCAGTGGTGTGGTACCAGCCCAGAAGCACCAAACCGCGCATGAAGGCTGGGCTTGTCCAAGGCTGCAGTTAGGGCAGTGTCAGCTCTTCCAGCTTGGACTTCAGTAAGCGAGGACTCCTGGTCCGTGAGGCTGCTTGTTGACCTTTGGGTTTGCCTGAGATGGAGCCAAGTCCTGTGTCTGACCCTGGCTATCAGGTAGCCTGAGCTCTCTTGCCAAGTGCCTGTGAGGGTGCAGGGTGCCAATATCTCCCTCTTCTTTCACAAGTGTTTGGCTGTTGGAAGCTGAAAATTATGTAAGAGGAGTTCACGGCGAGGCCTTTGTGCTCAGATGCTGTGCTGGTTCCAGGAGGTGCTTTTGGAGGAACGGCTTACGTAAAGCAGAGCCCGTAGGAAAGAACCAAGCTGGAAATGTTAAATTGCAATTTTGACCTCAAAGCAGCTTTGTTGTCTGGAGTTGGATGCTCTTGGCTTTCTTGGCCACCTTTGTCTTGTGGACAGCGTTGCTAACTCCGCTCTCAGCACGGATAGAGGTTTGAGTCTGTGTTACCTTCATCTAAATCAACCTTTTTTCCTCTAAATTTGCTGATGTTGGAATAGATTTCTGTTCTGGGGTGTCCCTGAGAGAGAGGCATTCCGTGCTGTTACTTCCTATCTATTCACATCTCTCTATTAGCAGAGGGATTGAAGCTATCTGCAAATGCAGGAGGTTATGTTGTAGTGCACACTGCAGACATGTTGTCTGCTGTGTCTGTGCAATAATTAAAAGCCACAATCACCTGTTTCTGACCACATGGGCTTATTTTGTGGACGAGGATGTGGATAAACCAGATGGGGAAACGTTGTTCAATAAGTCCTGTGCCTCAAGAACCGGAGTCATCTGATATTTTTTTTCCATTGCCCACGAGCTTTATCTGCCTGCTGGGTAATGAGCTTCTGGGAACTGCTGCAACAAGATACTATGATTGCAGGCAGCATTGAGAGGTGTGGGGAGGAAAAAAAAAGTAATCGGTCAACAGACTCAGTGCAGAGAGTGGCCAGGCTTGTTTGTTCTTGAATAGCATCTCTTTGACATGTTTTTGCTGGGGACAAGATATGGTGCTGGACTTGATCTGACCGATTACTATGGTTATGATATTACAGGGGATCCAGATTTCTGAATGAACAAAAGTGATGATGCCAGTAGTGACAACTGAGCTTTCATCTGTGCTGCAAATGGAATAGATTGCCAGTATTACTCTGTGCATGCTTTATCCTCCATATGGAAGTTCTTCTTCCCTAGTGTGTTACGCTGTAACAGTTGTGATCTGTTTTCTGACCCAAAGCCCTATTTGTTCTGATCTTTTTCAGACAGATGAATGGCGTCTAAGCTGCATCAATAAGGAATTCTCTGTCTGTCCCTCCTACCCTCCAGTTGTCATTGTCCCCAAATCCATCGATGATGAAGCACTTCGGAAAGTGGCCATGTTTCGCCACGGCAGCCGCTTCCCAGTGCTCAGCTACTACCATAAGAAGAACGGGATGGTGAGCTGCATTCCAGTTGTCCCTGAAGGAAATGTGTGAATCTGTTCATTTAATGAAAAAAAACCCAACTTGTGCTCTTGACTTAAGACCGAATTCATGAGGTGTTCGCTCCTTTTATTTTCCAACTTAGTAAGTGTATGCAGTGAAACTGGTTTTGGGTGATGGATTGAGTAACTTCCATCCTAGAAATAGCTATTAATCCGCTTGTTTGGGAGCGTATGTGGCATGAGCTTGCTCACAGCAGTAAGAGCAAGACGAGACTTGTAAAGCCACTGCTGGCACCCTTACTTGCTTTATCTGCCAAGAGGCTTCATGCTGAAAGGATGGCAGAAACCACATTGTCCTGTCTCTGGGTGGTGGGCTGTCTCCTTCATAATGGAGGCACGATGACAGCAAGCGTTCCTGGAGCCAACGCCGCTTCTGCTGTGTAACTGTCGAAGGAGCGATCGGAACAATCTGTTCTCGGGGCCCGTCAGTATAACATGTTTCAGGAGTTGCAAATTCTTGCTGTTGCGCAGACTTTACCACCTCTCAGCAAGCCAAAATCTAATTGAGTGACTGATACACTGTCATTAAGAAATGCACTTTATGAAATTGTTGAGTAATTCTGTGTATCTCTCGCTGATCTAACCAGTTCGGAAGATGTTGGGATGTCCAACCTGCGGCTTGTAAACTTGATCCAGGCTTCTGAGTCAAGTGCTCTAATGTGCTCTCGCCTCCTGTTGCTGAGATTTGTAAACCCAGAATTAGAGGACGTCCAGTCTGACTTAGTAGTGTCTTTGGGGTTTGGTTTTTTTTTTTGCTCTGCTTTAAATTCAGCCATCCACCATCTTCATAACAGTCGTGCTTTCTGCTTTTTCTCAGCTTGAATGGAAGCTGTTGGAAGAAGGTTTATTCAATTATCTCTCCGAACTGTGCATGTTTCGAGTGTGAGGAATATAATAGCATTTGGCTTGGAGTGCTTGAACTTGTGACAGTAACACTGTCTGTCACGTTGCTCTCCCGACTCTGAGTTCTCCAGTGTCGCTGGGGTTGCTGACTGGCTGCCCTCACATTTTAGTTATCATTTGAGCTGGCTGGGATGCTTTCTGAAGTGAAAGGCATTTACTAAAGAGAAATCTCAGCTCCTGAATCCGTGGACCTAAGATTTATTAGTCTAGCCACTGGGTAAAACTGTACCTAAGGGGCATCTTTAACACATGAATGACTTGAGTGTTTTAAGAACAGAGTTGGGAAGAGACCTTAAAGATGACTATCCTGAAAATGTTGGTTTATAAAGGAGCCATCAGCAGCAAGCCAGTTCAGTGGCTCACAAAGATGGTACTACAGGAATAATTAAAGGGATAAAGCCTCTAAGATGTCTGTAACTTAGAAAGTTCTGAGCCAAATGATCGCTCAATTCAAGGATTTCTAGTTTGGGTGGGGGTTTTTTAAATAAATTCAGTCCCTGGGAGGGATTGCACTTGAACGAACTGAAGGATTCAGGGCAAGGGAGAACAGCAGCTGTAGGAAGAACCGGGGAGATGTTTCTGTGCGTCAAGCAGCGGGGATGAGGGAGTTTGCTTGTTTGTGTCCAGGCGTGGTGGATCGCACTCGGAGCAGATGAAAGTGTGGTGGGGTGAGAGCTGCACTTGCTGGTGTAACTCCCCAGAGAAGAGCTGGAGATCCAAGAGGGCCACACTTGAATTTTACCCCTGAACTAATAGAGGAAGCTCTTCAAGGTTGAGCTATCTCAGTCCCGTAAGTGTTGTTATGATGACCTGAGTTGTAAAGGAAACCAAGAGCATACTGTATGGATTTCTCTTCTCTGGAGAGCCGTTCTCCATGCCTGGCCTCGAGACCCAGTTACCTAATGCATCGGTCTGCAGTCCACACTTACAGACCCCTAAGAAATCCTCTAGTGAAGGGGTGTCCTTTGCATTGTGAGTCTCAGTCTCCATTCTTGGCTTGGAGCTCAAGTGGTCGGTGGCTTTCAATCTTAAGTCTCTCCGTTTCCAGTACCTAATTCGTGGTTATTTGTCTCGGCAGGTCATGATGCGAAGTAGCCAGCCTCTTACAGGTACGAATGGCAGACGGTGTAAAGAAGATGAGAAGCTTATTAATGCCACACTACGGCCTGGCAAACGTGGCTACATCATTGATACAAGGTCCTTGAATGTTGCCCAGCAGGCCAGGGCCAAAGGAGGTGGCTTTGAACAAGAAGCACACTATCCCCAGTGGAGAAGGATTCACAAATGTATTGAGAGGTGGGTGAAATCACCCAGGCTTTTCTCTGTGCTCAGTTTTGTAGGGTTGCATTGGCAGAGCCATGTTAGCTCATTAACGTATTTGCTTCTGTAAGAAATGGCCATGTATCCTGGTTCCTGTGAATGGGGTCACCTTTCTTTTTTGCCAAATCAAGGTATGTGGATGATAAAGGTATCTGGCTTTGGGAAGCTGTGTTTGGTTTGTTCTGAACAACCTGCTACAGGTTTCATACATCAGGCAGTCTCCCTGTGCCATAATGGCAGTTAATGGTTGGGCTTGATGATCTTAAAGGTCTTTTCCAACCTAAACGATTCTATGATCTCTTTCTTGACCGTCTATAGCTGCACCCCAGCCTTCCTGGGTTCCTCTTTACAGTAGTGCACAGGAATGGGCAAGTCCCTTGCCAGAGAATTTCTGCAGGTGAGGATTTGTTCTGTGACAGTCACCCTCCTCTTATCCAGTACTTTTCTCCGGACATCTAATATTGTTTGGCTGTTTGGAGACAAGTTACTAAGTTAAATAGACTTTTGGTCCAATGTTGTTCAACTGCTCTTAAGCCTTAGTTTTGGGAAACCCTTCTCCATGGGCATGCAGTAATTTTACTATGGAAAGCAGCTGCTCCCATCATCGCTATGTTGGCCAGTTCTTGAGGAGCTAATATAAGGAATTTCCTTGGCTGTTCCCTTGAACTATTTGGTTTTGCTTCCAAAAAATGTTATGTGGACTTAAATTTGATGTTGATTATTTTACAGGCAGACATAAGCATCAGATAGAGAGGAATGAATAAACCGCAATATATAAAGACTAAATATCTCATGCTATTACCATTTGGCTTTGTCAGCTTTTCTGAGATCTGGTCTGCTAGCTGCATCCTCTGTTACACCTGAGCACACGCTGGAATCAGCGTTGAGTGGGATTTGATCCCTCAGGAGCTTGGTGCCCCTGGAAGGCATAGTGTGAAACAAAACCAGAGAAGCATCTGGTTTTACCAGCTGCGTGCTGAACACCAGCTTTCCAGGGCTTGAGGATGTGTTGCAACAACTACAGAAGTGATGCAAAGTGTGCTCCCTTCCCCCCTCTTTTTCTTACATTTTTAGGAAACTAGCCAAACTAGTCTTAGTGTGGTTCTATCAAGAAGTTTGAGTCTAGTTTAAAATTTTCTGTGTTACAGTGGGGTTGTGTCCTTGTGCTGGGTGGCTTTCAGGTTACTGTTGCAGCTCTACAGGTTGAAACTCCCCCAGGATGTCTGGTTGTAGTAGAGAGAGCGAAGGTGCAGCACGTGAAGCTTGGCTGACACTTGCTAATGTCTATGCCAGGTTGCAGTCACACTTGTACTTGGTAATGAGAGCGAGACTACTGAAACACGTTTTATGTGGCAAGTGTGAGATATGGCTCAACACACACAGAGTTCAGGTAAGATAAGGAAAAGGCCGTATGAAGCAATCTGTAAAAATGCCTTATGAAGCAATGTCTTTGGAAGGGGAGGAGACAACTGATGTCCAAAGAGCTGTATTCTGCTGGCAGTTAGCCACGGCTTGGGATTCCCAGTGAAAACAGGTTTGCTGAATGAGGAGATGTGACTTCTACAGGGTTGTACTTCTTGAAATAACCTCATAGCGCTTTATTTTGGGATCAGTGTATTTCTGTAAGCATGCTGTCCTGGTTGCTGTGTTACTGCTTATGTTTTCAATAATATTCTGCTTTTCCCAAAGGTTTAATATTCTGCAGGAAAGCCTCATCAAACTTGTGGAAGCTTGTAATGACCAGTCACACAATATGGACCGCTGGCTCAGTAAACTGGAAGCTTCCAACTGGCTGACTCACATCAAGGAGATACTAACTGCAGCTTGTCTAGCAGCTCAGTGTATTGATAGGTAAATCTTTTTCTGAAAGCCTTAAGTTTCTTATTTACTGGTTACAACTTACCTGTTAAATACCTCTGTTGCCACTTCAAGTATTTGTAACTGGCCACCGTGAACTGGCTTGCTCATACCCATGCAAGATACTGTTTTGTCATGGTTAAGGAATGTTCCTCCAGTAAATCACGCTTGCATTTTTAGAAGTACAAGCCTGAGGGAGGAAATATTGACTAAGAATAGGTATTAGATCATCTAGTTGAGGTATATTCCTGTGTCTGATGCAACCAATCAAATGTAGTTAATTTTATTGAAGGTTTAGGTTAGAATGTGCCCACCTGAAATGCTGTTTGGTAGCCTAGTAAAGTGAGAACAGTCTTAAAAAAAAGTCCCCTTTTTTCAGCTGAATGTTTCAAATACCTCACCTTGCTTCTAGAGATTAAAACAATGCTATTTCCTTGGTTTCCCTAGGAATTGGCCCAGTGCTTTTTCCTCATGAAATTTTT
Organism: Egretta garzetta; assembly: GCF_000687185.1. NCBI lineage: Eukaryota > Metazoa > Chordata > Aves > Pelecaniformes > Ardeidae > Egretta > Egretta garzetta. The sequence goes on from NW_009259833.1 coordinate 2,088,715, forward strand.
ATCCCTGTAGTCCTATCTAAGCAATCTTGTTCATCCCTTATAAGTGCCTGTGACCTCTTTCAACCTGACACTTCTTTAGTAAATGCTGCTGACTCGGCTAACTTGTCCTCAAAATGTCTTTAGACCTCAGGCTGAGGAGCAAAAGCTAGCTGTGAGGTGCCAGGGTTTGTAAGGCCACACACGGGGGTCTAAATGTCATTTCTCTGTGGCTCTGAGCAGGGAAAGCCCTCCTCAAAACTGAGGGAAAACCCAGCTTTTCATATCAGCTAGGGAACGTGTTACACAGGTACAGAAGTAGGCTGAAATGCAGTGTCATTGGTAATTAATGCATTAACGTATGAGCTGCTGTGCTTCTTAAAAGCACTGACAGTGCCTGTTTGGTTATTGACTGCCAGGAAAGGATTACTCTTGATCAGTAGTTTTATCTGTAATTCTTCCCTCCATGTGTATAATGAGAAAGATCAGTGGCAAAACTCTGCTGGCTTTTTGGGACAGTGGACAACTTCCTTGTTTTTAACCTCAGCTTTGCTTTTTCTGTGCCAGGAAAGGATTACTCTTGATCAATAGTTTTATCTGTAATTATTCCCTCCATGTGTATAATGAGAAAGATCAGTGACAAAACTCTTCTGGCTTTTTGGGACAGTGGACAATTTCCTTGTTTTTAACCTCAGCTTTGCTTTTTCTGTTTACCCGGAGCTATGGCAGGCTGGCTCAGCGTTGGTCCCTGGCCTGCCTCATCCAGAGCCCGGAGATCATAGCTGAGCTGACAAGGATGGCTCAATTATGTTGGCCGCGGGGAGGGAATGGCTGGGACAGATCTTGCAGCATCTTAAAAGTCTGGGACCTGAAAGATGAAAGGGGAAAATAGCGTTATCCTGGCGTGCCCCACTTTGAGGAGTGCAGAGGCTTGCAGTTAGCAATTGGGCTTGGCTGTTAAGCAGCCTCTTTATCTGCCACTGCCTGCGGGGAGGAAGAGAGTCTCTGAAGATTATCCGTACTGCAGAGGGACTGGGTTTGTTTTAGACTGTGGACGAAGATGTTGCAGTGTTCAAGGTACACATTTTTATACTTTTCACTTCAAAAAAAGCAAGTAATGCGTGCAGGGTTACTTGCTTGGTAGATTGATCTTTCTTACCCACGCTTTGCTGCTTAGGTTAGGTCTCTGCAGAGAAAGAAATACAGCCTGCAGTTAATTTCCTTTCTGGGTGTAAGGATGCTGGCAGAAGTGAGACACTGGGTCCAGGTTTGGGAAGAATAAGGGGAATAAATGTCATTCAATACCATCCAGTCCTTCCTTCAGGAGCACATGGATGAGATTCTGATATTGTATCCAAACACAGCCTAGGATGGAAGAAGAGGGGAGGGAATCGGCTGTCCTGGACAGTCCCCACTGGAGTGTGGGGAGTGACAGCACATGGGCCCCTAGCAGTGCGCAAAACCTTCCTGTCTGAGACTCCAAGCTCCCTCTGCTCCTCACCTTGTTCTGCTGATTCACTTGTGCTGGCTGGTGAGTGAGAAGGCTTTGTGCTTGGCTCTCTGACAAGCCTCCTTGCTCAGCACGCTAACTCTTCTGCCTTCGCGGAGGCCAAGCTCTGCCTTTCCTTTCTCCTGAACTGGCTTTTTGGCTGACTTTTCTTGCAGTAAACCCCAATTGAGGCCCAAATACAATTAAGCCCAGGTTTGAGCAAGAATCTCGTAGTATCGTTTTGCAGAGCATCTGGGGGGATATGTCTTCATTGCAGTGCTTCTGGGAAGATTTCGGAGTACTTAGCAAAACTATAAATGACACAAGCAAATTTTGAGATGCATTTCCATGCTATAACTCAGAGGGGTCCCAATTCAAAATAGTGAGAACAACAAAAGAGATTTCACTGCACATCTTCAGTCAACATGGCAAAGGTTCTGGATTTCCAGAATGCTTAGAAAGAAACTAAGTCTTAAGTGATGAGAGCTCTAGCTAGGGTCGGTGAGGATCCAGGTGGAGAAGGTGGTATGCTTCCATGCAGGGTGGGGAGTAAGCTTAGGGGAGGAAAGAAGGGGTAAAGAGCCAGCAAAACCTCAGTGCTGTCAGGGTAGCCACACTGGTGCCCATGGGATGCATTGACCATCAACATTGGCCTCAAGTTGTGCCAGGGCAGGTTTAGGTTGGACATTAGGAAAAACTTTTTCACTGAAAGGGCTGTCAAGCACTGGAAGGGGCTGCCCAGGGAGGTGGTGGAGTCCCCATCCCTGGGGGTATTTAAAAGCTGGGCAGGTGAGATGCTTAAGGCCAGGGTTTAGTGGTGGGATGGCAGGGTTGAGGTAATGGTTGGACTTGATGATCTTGAAGGTCTTTTCCAACCTAACCAATTCTATGGTCCTTGGGAAGTGTTCTGCTCATTCATGCTCTTCTTCCTTTCCGCCTTGTTCTTTCACAGGGAAGGTGCATCAGTGTTAGTCCATGGGACTGAAGGAACTGATTCGACACTCCAGGTGACTTCTCTGGCACAGATTATCTTGGATCCAAGCTGCAGGACCATACGTGGCTTTGAATCTCTTGTTGTGAGGGAGTGGCTGCAGGTAAGAGAAGCCTCTGGACAAAGGGGCATATCTATTCCAGTGACGGTTGTATTGAGAAAGAGCCTGAGAGGCAGCAAACAGGTTGGGCCTTGTTGCAGCCCTGCTTAGTGTGAACGGCCTTTGTCCTAAGAGCAACACCATTAACTGAGTCATTTGTACCTCTGGCACTCCGTGGGGCCTCTGCCTTTCATGGTAGTTTTTGGGGGGTTGGGGAATTGCCTGTTCTGTGCGCTCAGGGTGAACATCTCTTTAGAGAGCAGTGTTCAGACTAAACCACAAAACCTTAGTTCTAATCTTTGTACTCTTGCAGCTAATATCCTCAGACTGGTCCTTCGGGACACCTACACCAGTGTGTTTTGTTCCTGGTAAAATGGTACATAGCCTGAAAAAGGCAGCGAAGTTGGTCATGGTTGCTAGCAGTTTGTTACAGGGTGCTTGACAAAATTACGGTTGTAGAAAAGAGCAGCAATAGCATAGTTGCATGAACTAGCTCTGAAGTCTTTTTGCTACGTGTACTCACATCCCGTTACTTTGTGATGCTCTCTCTGGTTCTTACATATAGGCTGGTCACCCTTTTCAGCAGCGCTGTGCCCAATCAGCTTATTCAAACAGCAAGCAGAAATGGGAGGCCCCGGTGTTTCTCCTCTTTTTGGACTGTGTGTGGCAAATCCTTCGTCAGTTCCCTTGCTCTTTTGAATTCAACGAACAGTTCCTCATTATGCTCTTTGAACATGCTTACGCTTCACAGTTTGGGACTTTCCTGGGAAACAACGAAAATGAAAGGTTGGTGAGGATGCTTGCTTTCAACCCTTTCAATATCAGGCTGTAGCTGACAAAAACGTCTCTTGGTTTGAAAAAGGGTGAGGGTGCCTGTGTGGTCTCCCCTAGCACAGGTGAGCTGCTCTTGTTGCAGTTACGTAGTCTGCTGCAGTGTTGGGGAGCTTGTTCCTCTTAGAAGTGGGACATTGTGACTACAGCAATTTGTGGCTTGGTCAGGGACTTGAATTAGCTTTCTCCAAGTTCAAGCTAATACCTTAGACTGTCTTTTCTGTTTCCACGTGTGGCCTTGAAAAATCTCCACCCATCACCAGTTTATATAGCCTCTTGTGCAGAAACTCTTTCCATAAAAGAATAAACGGCTAGAATTCAATCATGACGCGAGTCATAGCTGTGGGAAGCAAACTTGTCCATGCAGGCCTGGAGGAGACGGTCAAGGCAGTTGGAGGCCAAAGCTGGAAAGTCTCCTGACTCCAGTAAGACCATGTCTGATGGTCTCCTGCTTAACTGAAGACCAGTGAATGAGCAGAAGGGGAAAAGAGAACTGAAATGACAAGATAAGGAAGGCAATTTAAAGCTTCCTATAAACCTCTCTGCCTTTAAAGTAATCCTTGCTTAGAAGAGACTCTTCTGTCTGCTGTGGGGCTGCTGAACTGGTCATCTGCAAAACCAAGTTAGACCTGAAACCAATAAGATGAAATTTGCAAGAGTATTGAATGTCACATGTAATAACCTGCCTGTCACGTCTGAATATGTCAGCCTGGGAGCACAGAGAATGTTTGAAGTCTCATGTTAAGCTTGAGCTGTCTGGAGCATTCACAGGGATGGTGAATCTCTCGCCTGGGTGGCAGGTCAATTTGCTAGTGCAAGCAGTATGAGGTTTGCCAGAATCTAAGGAATAGAGAGCCCTGCGTAACTCCTGAAGGTGGCTTTGACCCGGGAGGACAGCACTGCTTTCTCTCTGTGCTCTGATGCTTCCTGCCACCAGAGGGACCTCATCAGATGTGCCCATTGCACAATTCCGGCAGTAACTCTGCTTTAATGTTCCCTGAGAGTTGCCCTGCGCTCCTTCCTTGATGCAGACCCACCTCCCAGCTCTAGCTTAACACGGGAGTTCAATCCCTTTCAAAACCTGGCAGTCAAACCACTTGGGGGAGGCGACTGATTCTTCATCTGGACAGAATGCATCTAGCTTCCGCCCAACTTACAAATGATTATTTCCCCATCTTTTCTTTGCAACTAATTGTAATTGGCCAGGTTGAGGTAATTGCTTTAGGTTTACACCCTGTGCCATGTTGGTGAGAGGTATCAGAAGGGTTAGGCTGAATTATCTGGGCCAGTAGCACATGGGAAAGCTTGTGGCATTCCAGTCTGCAGGGTTCTGACAAAACAAAATGAGTCTTTACAGTATAAAAGTGAAAACTGACTTGTTCCTATGGGTTTGTTAGGTCTAAACTGAAGCTGCCGCAAAAGACTATGTCCCTGTGGTCCTGGGTGAACAGGTCTGAAGAGCTGAGCAAATTCCAGAATCCTCTTTTTGAGGCCAACAGCCTTGTCATCTGGCCTTCGGTTGCCCCACAGAGCCTGCAGCTCTGGGAAGGTAAGCCAGGCTTGCTGCTTCTCTTTTGTGGGTGCTTGTAAAGCTGTCTCAGTGTTTGCTCCTGTTGTCTCTGCTCTGTGCTTAGTCTGTCTCAGCTGCTGCTGATCCCAATCCCTTTGAAGGCTGTTCCAAAATATTTTTGGCATGTGCCATCCCCAGAGGCATAATGCTTTCTCCGAAGGTTTGGTGACATGCAGCTCTTTGCCAGGGAGCCTTACTAGTACCATTTAACTTCTTGGCACAGTATTTCTGCAGTGATATAGCCTAATCTATAGATGTTCTACAGGCCTCAGGCTTTTGTTCTATGTCAGCCAAGACTTCCCTTTCTCCATTCTTGACCACGCTGGCCAGGATAACCTGTGTGCAGTAGGCTCCCTGCTGCAGGAACTTTCTCCATCCTATGTATGCTGAAGAGTTAATTACAGCGAAGCAAGCAGGCTGTCTTGGCAGGGTGGAGACTAAAAGTGGATTGGTCTGATCAGTATATGAGAAAAAAGGGATGAACCCCCCTCATTTTTTCTTCATTAAACTTGTATAATAGAATGGTGAACTTGGAGAGGAGGGTCAGTATTTCTAAATGCTATTTAGGGGAGAGAGTAAAGAAAAAAAAAAACCACGTGAACTGTATGCAGGTTACTTGAGAGCTAATGGAATATGAGTAATGTTTCCTCCTTGTAACAAGAAACCCTTCTGACTTGTGCTGTCTCTGGGCTTTCAGGTGTCTTTCTTCGGTGGAACAGGCCTTCCAAGTTCCTAGACGAAGCCCACGAAGAAATGAACAACATCATAAAATACAACAAGGAACTTCAGGCAAAGGTTAATGCATTGAGGAGGCAGCTAGCAGAGATGGAAACAGATGACAAGATGCAGGAGAACCTGTGAGCTGGCAGGGCTTTGCCTCGGGTCTTTCCTTTCCAGTCCCCTTTATGTTAAAGACTAAACATGGAAAGTGCATGTATTGCAGAGCCCTCCGGGTACAGCTGACCCTCAGTCCTACCGCTGCTGAAACTTTCACTTCACACTATGTACCGCCCTGCTTTTGGGGAGGGATTTTTGTTTTGTTTACAGAAGACATACACAACTGGGCATAGTGTCTTCTCTTGGCAGCTTTTCTGTCTTGAAATTGTGTACAGTGTCAGCTGAAGCTGGAACTCTTACCTCCACCCAACTGTATGGATGACCAGGATGGGCCAAGAGACAGGATGTTTCAAATTTATTTTGGACTTTTTCCAGTTTTGTTGAATTTTCTGAACACTTGGCAGGATTAAAGTACTAAGTTCTGTAGAGATAGGTAAAGGCATCTTGTCTGAAAGCACCTTTTCTCTCCAAGAGCAAGGAAGGCAGCTTAGTTCTTTAGTTTCCTAGAAAAACTAGAAACTGGTATAACCTAACTACAGGTTCTACCAGTCTATATGATACTCTCAGTAGCCTTCACATCTAACACTTGGGGGTTTGTGTTAAACATCGGCCTGGGAGCAGTTAAGTCGAGTACCAAACCAAGAGCAAGAAATTTCAGTGCAATACAGAACTGAAGTAGGGATTCTGCTGCTAATGTTTAAGCCATGACCTTCAGGTGGAATTGTCCCCCATGGACAAATATCTCCTAAGGAATAACAAACTTTTTTTGTTCTATCTGGAAAAGAAAAAGGTTAAGTAGTTGGCAGAGGTGTTCACTGGCAAAACAGTGGCTCGGAGCTGTCCTTTTAACTAGAGTTGAGTTGCCCTCTTGAAACTTGGGGCTGTGCTGGCTGGTTTTGTACACGTGAACAGGTTCACAGCGTTGCTGGGGTGCAAGAGCAACACTTAATCTACAGCTCAACAAAACACTTCTGCTCCACCTGGTGCGCTTTTTCCTCTCATGCTCTTCCTGTACGTTTTGTGAAACATCAAAAGCAGGAGCTGGGAGTTAAGGTGATCTAACATATCAGGTAGCTGCTGCAGATTAAGAGGCCGTCCTGCTGTAAAAAATGCTAATAGTTCAGATCATTCGTAGCTGCTAAAACTGCTTAAAGACTTTAGGGATAAGCTGTTTTCCCCAAGTAACTTTGTATTTTGTAGCTGATCTTTGCGTTTCTGTGACTGCAGCCTGCTTTTATAAAATCAAGAGCTTTTGCTAGAGACTTTTTTTTTTTCCTCCTTTAAAAAGACAGGTAAGAGCAGGTCTGAAAAATTAACTCACTGAGGCATTTGTTCAGCTTGATCCACTGGTAGCTGTACAAGACTGAAAAGATGTGAATTAGCAATGGTGTACGTGGCTGGGGTTATCTTAAAAGGCTCTTGCTGTTAGCCTGTGCCTGCTGGAATGAAGGGGGCTGCATTAGGTCAGTGTTGATCTCTTTGGAAACTGTTGAGCTTCCGCCACACTTTATGCTGTTTTGGAATGAAGCTGCCTTTATTTAAAAGCCACTTCACATGCAGATAGGTATATGTGAAAATGCAGGATCTTTAGTTGCCACAGAAGTATCTGGAGAGCAATCTGCAAAAATCATGTAGCCGTATTCCAAGGAAAGTTCTGTAACTAAGGAAGCTCTTTAAAACGCTGTGATGGTGATTAAGTGCTACCTTAATGCCTTTTGCTTTCAGTCCTTCATTTTCTTCTTGACTACCTAAATTTAGTCCTGAAGTCATCTGGCTTAAAAAATAAAAAGATCTCTTTTAAACCATTGTTCACTGAAGGCAGCAGAATAATTCCCCCCACTTGTAATATCAATTTCTTTTTAGGTTTGGAGAGCGACAGTCTCTCTCACTATATCAAGTCTGAGATGGGGAACGCTTCTCAGGGTGGCTGGTGGTCTGTGCTGCCGAACAGGGGAGGCACAAGTTGGCCGTGCCTTCCTCCTGCCTCCAAACCCTGGCTTCTGGAGCTCCCTTCTGGGCATATTGCAAATGTGAGCCCTTCAAATTATTGCTCGCCCTTTTAAAACTATGTCTGTGGGATCTGCACCTGCCTGGATGCTGTATCCCTATCCAATTTGGAATTTCTACTGTTCCTGTACATCTGAAATACGTTGTCGCTCTCCAGATGGGAAGGATTCAGAAGGCACTATTTTCCCCATAATAGACTATACATAAAACACACTTAAAGGTTATGCAATTCCCTAACATAGTAATTATATATTGAGCTAAATAATAGAGAAGCAAAGAGGGTTGGGTTTTTTTTTTTGATCTAATTGCCTGGCTGCTCTAGTCTCATGCAAACTGCAGGCATCTGAGGAAACTGGGTAACCAGCTGTGACAGCTAACAAAAGGCAGAAAATTCTCTCTGAGCTGGCATTTCATCCTCGACTTGTGTTTCAGGCCTGAATCCCCACCCAAGTGCTGCCTGCTTGCCTTGGCTTAGTAGTAGTGTGGATCACAGCCTTCCTCTGAAAACGCTAGTGTCGTTCTGAGCAGCCACCGTGGTTTCTTCCCCGATTCCTCTGCCACATGTCGCCTTGTAGTCACTGCAGACAGCAGGAGCTGGAGGCTTAAATTAACCTGGAAATAGTAGTCACCTTTGGGAGGAGCTCCCGGAGCAGTCCTGCAAGGTATTTCACATGGTGGAGTTGAGACAAGATGTATGGACCCTCGCAGGTCCTCCCGGGGGAAGACTGTTCCCAGACCTCTTGTGTCAGGCTACTTGCACATTCCCCTTTCCATTCCCAGTGCTTCCCAGGCTCCGGTCTGGTGGCCGCTGGTGGTAACACACAGCGGAGCCCTCCAGTTCCTTGTTTACCTGCGTGTCCACCATATTTATTCACATATTTAAGATTGATGATCGGCTTGCTTCCTCTTAGAGGGGGATGTCTGCAGGATTCTGCCCTGTGAAGTCACCCACACGTCGTCTGCAGGTTACCTGCATCTTCCTGAGCTGTAAGCGCTGCGGCAGTGCCCAGCTCTGGCTCTTCGGTCTGACGCTGCCTTATGCTCTTGCTGACACCCCTGATTCTGCTCTTTTTTTGCACGTAGCTATTTGTGCAATAAGCTGGACACTGAGGGCCCCCTCCCCCAAACGCTGGCGTCTATCAATACGGACACTCTGCCATTTACCAAAAACAAAAAAAAAAAAAAAAGGGAAAAGGAACTAACTTGCACAGTTTTCATAAGGGAATATGTACCTTCAATATTTTTGATTGTATTGATCTAACTCTTGAATGTGGCGACCAGTTTTAAGTGCACTATTGTCCATGTTGCATATGATATAACTTCAATTGCACTGTACAGCATATTGGCGTCTAATGTCTGCTTTGCTAAAGCCTCGGAAAGTGCTGTCGTGTACAGGCTCCTGTATGAGGGGAAAATGTCTATACTAGCACTCCCTTTTTCTGTAACTGTGTGACGTTGAATAGCTGATGTGTGCTACGTATCTGTGAACTAGTACAAACTTAAGTGATGAGTGCACTTCTGTCCAAACATCTGGAATTGCTAATTGGACTTGGCTGCTGCATCAGTCTTTTTTTATTTAAAAAAAAAAAAAAAAAAGAAATAAGTGACAGGGCTGGGAGTCGTGTGCTATTGTTAGATGTATGCTGTGCGTGTACAGAATCCCAGCTGCTGTGGCGTTGAATATATTGCAAAAAAAGTAACTAATCTGAGAAAAACTATCATGGCTCCAGTTGCTTAGCCGTTTGGGGGGAGAAAAACAGATATGAAGCGGCTGTAAACTTTGCTGTAGATATGTTGAGAACCTAGTAGAAATGTCTGCTCAAATTAAAACCTTGAAGACTAAAAAGCTCTTTAATTACAGTGCTGAATCTTCTTTATTAGTCCTGCCTTCACTTTCTAATTTGGGGGGTGGGAGGGTGTGACTTGGATGTAAGCTCTTGCCTGAAACTTTGGTTCTTTTCAGCTCACGTGTGTTTTCTCTTACAGCCAAACACGCGCTGTGATGGTAGAAGAGGGGTTTGTGCTGCAGGGCTGCGTGGAGAGGAGAAGGTTGGGACCCTGTGTGTGGCTCGCAGAGCTCTGCTCCCGTGGGTTTGGTCCTCTGACACCAGCTCCGCACCTGATGGATAAACGATTCAATTAGCTGAGACTTCATGCTTGTATTGAACTCTCTAAAGGCAGGCTGGCTGGGGTCTTCAAAGGGGGAGTGGTTCGGATGGAAGCAAAACCTTGCAAGCAGTCCGTCGGTAGACCTGGGGGCCCAGCTACCTTTTGTTTTTTAAGGGAGGTGGGGGTACTCGGGTGTACTTGCCAGGGGAAGGAGCAAAAAAGGGACAAACAACTCTCGGGAAACAGAACCTGTGAACTGTGGAAATTCCTGGATCTTTCCTGGCCGGTGGGTCCGTAGGCTGTGAACCACTGGGCCGCCTGTTTCCCTGTGGCATCATTCGTGGTCCCTGCAACTTCTCTGGCAGGTGAAGAATTTCTGTGGCTTTTGGCATTTCAGCAGATGGAGACTCTGGGTGTGAGCTTGTGCAATCCCGTGGCGGAGTCCCCATCCCTGGGTGGGATTTAACAGCCAGGCAGCCGAGGTGCTTAGGGACAGGGTTTAGTGGTGGGATGGCAGGGGTAGGGGAATGGCTGGGCCTGATGATCTTAAAGGGCTTTTCCAACCTAAACCATTCTGTGTTTCTATGATAATACAGTGAAGGGTGCTGAAGGTTTTGCTGTTAAAAGATTCATATTCAGTCCCTATTTGTGCAAAATGTTTGCAAAAGTCCCAGCTGAAACAGAGTGGGTCTATTTTAAAATACTTTTAGCTACGGTTTGTGCAAAATGTTTGCAAAAGAGTGGGTCTATTTTAAAATACTTTTAGCTACGAGCAGGCAGCCTGATTTGGTTTAAGCTTGCTTTTTGGAGGGGAGAAGATAACTATCTGATCAAGCACTGACATTCCTTTTTATTTAATTTCCTTCTTATGTTTTTATCTGAGCCTGTAAGAGGGCATCACTGGTCCAACAGCTTAAAACCAAGTATGTAAAGGCTCTGGAATATTTAGAAGGATAGAAAGCCACGTGTTGGATTCACACGACAATTGAGAAGCCCCTCGTGAGAACACGATGCCTTTAAAGAGCTCCTACTGTGCTGCTCAGGGCAGCTGTGAGGGATTTCTTTAGCCCGTGTTATCTGCGTGTAAAACACGGTGTTTTGATTCAATGCGTAGAAACGCCTGATGGGAGGGGGTGGAGAAGGCAGAGGCGGACTCTGCTCGGTGCCTGGTCTGTGACTCACTTGAGCTCCAGCCTGGCTTTCCAAGCCTCCCTTTCTTAAGTCATCTGGCATCGGATCTGTCCCATCTTGCCCCTTCCTAACCTGTCCCCCAGCTTTGACGAGGCTTTGCAGGGTAGGGAATAGGAAGGCGATTACGTTCTTAAAAGCTTCGGGAGAAGTGGCAGCCTGGGAGGGAAACCAGTTGGCCCTTGCAGATGGGATGTCCACGAGCTCACCTCGCTCAAGATTGGGTTCCTGTGGCTGGAGGTGACCGTGCAGCATCCAAATCCCAGTGTCTTGTGCGTGCTGTGGCACCGACAGATCCCGAGGAAGCCGAAACTCAGCAGAACAAGGCTGTTGGCATTTCTTTTTTTGAAAACCCAAGTGTCTTTGTTTAGTGCCATTGTAGGGCTCTCCCCTGCTGCCAGTTTTTCCCCCAAGCAGTGAAAGAAAACAATGAGGAGGAACTGTTACTGTGCGTTACTCTGTTGGGTTGCTCACAGCTTCTCCTACTGTGTAAATGTCAAGACAAGCCCGTGGCATTTGTCTTTCAGAGCTGGAGATGATGATCCTTCAATATTCTGTTGCAAGAGTGGTGCTGATGGCTTTAGATCACTTCATCTGATACTGCACCTCAGGCGTCTCCCAGAGCTTTACTCTTAAAGCTCAAAATCTGCTCCCTCAGTATCTTAAAGTACTGGTAGACAACCTGGCCACTACACAGAACAGAAGAAAACCTGTTTCTCATACACGTATTGGGGGGTTTGGACAATTTTTGGTTGCTAATCTAGCGAGCAAAACTTTTGCTTGGGATAAAATAATGGGGGGGAGGGGGGAAGACACAAAGTTTCTGTTGAATTCCTATGGGAATTCACCAGGTTGGTTGCATAAATTCAGTGTTTGCTCCTGCTGCTTTTTAGGGAAAATCACAGAATCCCAGAACGGCAAGGGTTGGAAGGGCCCTCGGGAGATGACCCAGGGCCGCTCCCCTGCTCAAGCAGGCTCACCCAGAGCAGGGGGCACAGGACAGCGTCCAGGCGGGGGTTGAAGATCTCCAGAGAAGGAGACTCCACAGCCCCCCTGGGCAGCCTGGGCCAGGGCTCGGGCACCCTCCAAGTCAAGAAGTTCTTCCTCCCGTTCAACTGGAACCTCTTCTGCTTCAGGTTGTGCCCATGGCCCCTTGTCCTGGCGCTGGGCACCACTGGGAAGAGTCTGGCTCTGTCCTCGTGACCCCCACCCTTAAGATATTTGTAGGTGGTGATGAGGTCCCCTCTCAGCCTTCTCTTCTCCAGGCTGAACAAGCCCAACTCTCTCAGCCTTTCCTCATAGGGGAGATGCTCCAGTCCCTGTATCATCCTAGTTGCTCTCCTCTGGACTCTCTCCAGGAGTTCCTCATCCTTCTTGAGCCAGGGAGCCCAGAACTGGACCCAGTACTCCAGGTGGGGTCTCACCAGGGCAGAGTAGAGGGGGAGGAGAACCTCCCTCGCCCTGCTGGCCATGCTCCTCTTGATGCACCCCAGGATGCCATTGGCCTTCTTGGCAACCAGGGTACCCTGCTGCCTTCTGTGCTTGTTTACACAAAATGAGTCGAAGCTCGCTCTCCTCCATACTGCCTTTTCCCTTTTAGCTGGGCTTTTGAGCATGGTGGGTCACGGCTGGGCGGGTAGGGCACTCTGCTGTAGGTGCTGGAAGCTTTAATGTTGCCGGGCAGGGTGTAGGAGGGCTGTAGCTCCACAAATGCAGGATGCTGTAGGAACAAAATGTCTGTTAAATGGGCAGTTTGGCTTACTGTGGTAAAATGTGTGTTTTCTCCGTCCCAAAGACGCTGGGTGGCGTTATTACAATCGGGTTTGTTACAGCTTGGCCACTTAGGTTGTAACGGTTCACAGGAGCTGCTGTTGAACGTGGAGGATCCATTTGGTTCATAGCTGTCCGACGGTGCCAGCAGCAATGTTCCCTTTGAGCCATAGGGATGAAAAATACGGAACACGTTGCGTAGTTGTGCGGGGGGGAGCTGATTGCTGCACCCCAACACCGCGTGGTTTTCAGTTCTTAATCTGAGTAGCGAAAAGCTGATTCATGACTTGCCGAAGCATCAGGCAAAAGCTGAGGACGGATCGTTTAATGCTGATTTAGAAGGAGGCATAATTACAGCCCCTGGTCTTGGAGCTCCCCAGCCACCTCCAGCACCAGGAGCTTCGAGCGCCGATGTCGCCAGGCAGAGATTCGTACGCTTGGGACGCCTTTTTTTTTGAAATGATCCTGATAGCCTGAGCTTGGTGTGCGTGCCTAGGATGTAAATCTTCTCAGGAGGAGTGTGTGTGGGAGGAGGGGAGCCTCCTGCGTGGAGGTGCGGAGTCACGAGTCCGGGGGAAGACGCAGCTCCAGGGTTTGCACTGCAATGGCTGCGCTGGGCGCGTCCTGCTCGGCAGCGGCGCCCGACAGGGTAAGGGTTTTGGGCTTGAAGACCCGTGATCACTGTGTGGAGAGAAAAAAAGGTTCTCAGCCTTTTGGCTAGCAAAGTGCAAGAGATACGGGAAATCTGCTCCCTGGTCTGTGACCAGAGAATTGCCATTTTCTGCAGCGGTTAACAAAGCAATCGCCAGTAGCCTTTTTACATCTTTTTCTTTAATAAGGAATAATATGCATGTAGAAGAGACCTACTTACAGGCTTCATTTACATTCTTTTAAATCAGATTGTTATTTAATAACTTCCTTACATTGTAGGCATGGTGTACATTTTTGCAGCCCTTTGTATTTTGTGGGAGACTGAATTGTATCGCTTCTAAAATGCAGATTTTAGTCTCCTTCCTGACGCAAAATAAACTGGTGTTACGCCCCAGCAAGGTAAGTGCGACATTCCTACGGGATAGTCCCGTTTTAGCCATTTCTTTTTGGCTTGTAATGCCTTGATGGTGTGAAACCAACACTTTGTCAAAAACTTTCTGGCAGTTACAAGGGTTGCGTCAGAGTTAGGGGGGGTTTTTTTGGAGCAGAGACCTGCTTGCCTTTTCTGTGGAGTGCTTCATCCCATCAGCTGCCATTTTTTGTGGTGCTGGGAGCATCTGAGCTACCATGGCCGTATCCTACGTGGTTGTGGAGTCTTGAAGCCTGTGTTAACCGGTGGATTAGATGGGGTGTAGGAACGGCATTGAGTAAGGGCAGTGCTTGGTGCGCTAGGCTGAGACCTACACTGGACCTCAACCTCTTTCCCCTGAAGACTTGATGGCATTGCTGCTAGTGAAGAGGATTCTCTCGGTTTCTTATTTAATCAGTTGTTTCAGGGAGAAAACAGCAATTTGGACTACAGCAGGGTAAGTACAGGGCTCTGGTTTCTACATCTCCCTAGGTTTGAGAAGGGAAACAAAAAAAAAAAAAAGCTGTGCCTTGCTGGGGAGAAAGGTTTTCTTCCACAGATCCTTAAGGGACACTTGCGCAACATCAAATACATAAAAATATCCTGGCTGTGCTGCCAGTAGTTGGCAAGGCTGTCGTTTCACAATGGGGAAGGCTTTGGCAATGCTGAATTAAACTGCTGCTCTTCTCTTCTCTTCTTCTTTTTTTTTTTTTTTTTTCCTTCTCACTTGTGCTGGTCCAGCTGTTTGTGATTCCACGTGGCACATTGGATTGGAAAATCTGGTAAGGAAAAGTAAACCAGCCAAAAGGGAAAAGCCCTGCAGCCTCAGTCAGCATCTGTGGTGTTAAACATTGCAGTGAGACTTTTAGTAATTAAGTCACAGGGAAGATTTATAAGGTGAAAACCCACGTGGCTTAATGAGCTGTCCTCTAAGGCTCTGTCACTCCAACTGGATCCTTGTGCAGACTGGAAGGAGGATTGATTTTTATTTATTTTTATTAATATTTTTTTTTTCTTAGGTACTAGACTGGGGTTTGGGAGGCCGAAATCCTGGTCCTGCCACGGGCACAGATTGCTGGCATCATCTCAAGTGAGTTGCTTCGTCTGCATCAGCCTTGGCCGAAGCAGTGCGCTTTCTGGGTGAGTCCAGGTGGAATTCCCTGTTCTCGCGTGCCTCTCGTGTGCTTACTGCTTGGGACAGAGGCTGCTTGGCTATTGTACAGCTTTGATTAAAACCAGACTCTAGGCACTAACCAGGGTCTGAGGTATCGAGCGGGTAAGTGAAGCCCAGGTGGAGCTACAAGGGGAGAAAAGAGGGTATGGCTCGATCTTTGCCCACCGCTAACATTACAGAAAGCCACGCACTTACCATCTGCACGACTGTCAACAGGACTAAAAATCACTGGTCTACAGAAATACAAGGCTCGTGCCCACAGAGTACGGTACCGTGCGGAGCAGCAAACCAAGCAGGATGGCTTTTCTCCATGGCAAGAGCTCTCTCATGTCTCCAAGTGTCCTGAAAAGCTCCTTTCGCTCAGCCGTCTGACACGGCGAGTTGCGAGGAAGGTGTGCAAATTCAGCAAGGGGGCAGAGGGGGGAGCAGGGGTGAGCCCATGAAAACCCTGTGGGCGGGAGGGAGGTGAAGCCTGAGGCTCTGGAAGAGGCTGTTGCAGAAGGCATTGAACAGGATGAGCACTTCTGGATGCTACATGGGAAAAGGGAGGAAGAAGGCGGCTGCATGAAGCAGAGTGGGGAGTGATGAGCACTGCTGGAGCCATCAGCTCCACAGCTTCGTGCTGCTTACGAGAGGATGGACGGTTCTCGTCTGCTGCTGGAGACTCCCAATGGCAGAAGCCATTCCCAGCGACCCTGGTCCTCACCCTGGCCCTTTTGGCAGCGCCGTGCACAAATCCCAGCTCGGAGTCCCTCGCCACATGCTGTGCTGCATCCAGAGATGCTCTGGAGTTTGCCAACTTACTGTGTTTTAATGGTCCACCCCTCCTAGAAGAAGGGAGGGGTCTGTACACTGCCATTGCTTGGGCTTGCATTATACCCAAGTGACATCGTGTTAAAACTCTTGCTATTTTGGAACCGTTTGAGGGGGGAAGAAAATAAATAGGATAAACTGCTAACAGTTCAGATCACTTGGAGACTGGCTGCGTATACTACTCTCCAAGCTAGCAGCATCCTTAAATCTACAACTCTTACAGCGTGGCACCTCCTGAATGAGAGAGGAAGAAGGGGTCCTGCGCTATGAGGATCAAGCTGTCCCCTTTCCTGAGTTAAAAGCAACTTTCCGCTGTCCTCTCTCCTTTCTTCAGCTCCCTGGGTTTTTTTTCTGATGAAAATGTTGCCTCAACACCCAGCCCAGATCAGACTTTCACCACAGCCTTGAGAGGCAGAGCAGCAGCTTGCTGGAACATGTCCTGCTTTCTTCTCCTTGGCTCTTTTAATCTGCATTGTCAATATTCCTCTGTTAGCCTGTTTCTGAACTTCAGACCATCTTTTCTTGTTTGTGGTCTCTCAGACATGAATTTAAAAAAAAAAACAAAAACAAAAACACCCAAACCCGCCTTAAAAGCCAGATATGAGGGGAAAAATATAAACCAGACAAGTTTCTCAGTAGTTTGTAACCCTCCCTCTCTCCCTGGAGCCCTTTTTGGGGCACCTTTGGTCATGCACAGAGGCTCTGTGAGCAGGATACACACAGGCAAAGGCTAGCGAGCTGCAAGGCTGTGCTGACCGCAGAGGAGAACACCCAAAGTGTCTCTGGTGCCCAAACAGGCTCTCGTTGGGTGGGGAGGGTTGGCCTCATCCATGTTGCTGAGATGCCATCATCCACCTCATGGAGATGGGTTTTTCCCCTTGAGGATTTTCTGCCTTTTAGTGTTGAGGTTTTTCCTCTTGCACCTTTGAGCTGCTACCTATCGCATCTCGACAACCCTACCTCTGTCCTTGGTTTTACCTTTCTTATCTTACAGGGCTCTGTGCTCTTTCTCACAATTTGGCAATCTCCTCAGCATTCAGAGGCAGGGTTATCCAGCTGGGCCGTATCAGGGAGGCCTTGGATCGCAGAGGAACCTGGAGGTTTCAGGGCCAGCTTGCTGCAAGCTCTGTCTAGCTTGGGTTTGTGCCAGTTTAATGCTCCAGGTGCGTTGCCTTGATGCTGGAGGAGGTAACTGGGATATTAAATCACTCCTTCTGCTTTGTCAGTCTGGGGATCTGCCATCCGGCTGTGCTACTGGTCTAAAAGAGAACGTTACATCGAGTCAGGCAAGGAGATACAGTAAAAACCACCAGTGAGCAGCTTCAAGTGCTTCATGCGTCGTCCTTCCCAAGCAGAAACAACCCTTTTGCTCAACTGCACGCCTGCATCGGGGCCCTGGGGACAACAGGATCTTTCTGCCTCTGCAGCATGCCAGGGGAGATCTGTTTGTCCTCGCTGCAAGGCTGGTTCCACAGTGCCCTTCCATGCTCTGAGGCTCTGCTCTTCCTTTTCTCATTTGGTGGCAGATGACTCAGCCTGGAAAAATGATTGCTGAGGTGATGCTGTCATGGAGGTCTGTGAAATATTGGCATGGAGAAGATAAGGAACAACTGTTTGCTCTGCCTTATACAAGAATTAAGGTGCAGCAGATGAAATTACCAGGTGGCACTTGAAACAACAGGAGGTGGGGTTTGGCTGGGGATCTCATGGCCATGGGACGCTGTAGATGCCAAACATGGTATGCATTCAAAAAGCAGCTAAATATGGGAAAGAAAAGCCCATCAAGGGTTGTTTAACACAAAGACATCAGCTGTCAGTGGATGTCCCTGAGCAATACAGTGCTAGGTTTTCAGGGACGCATAGGTGTTCGTTTTTCCTCCATGTGCTCTGTCCTGGCTGGCTGCTGGTGGCCTTTGAGACAGCAGACAGGATTCGGATGACCCTTGAGTTTGACTCAGTTTGCTGAAGATACTGCACAGTCTGCAGCAGATGGAATGATACTGCTGATACTCCCATAGCTTTGCTTCCCCAGGGGCTATAAATGCATTTTTCAAGGCCCTGCAGTCCGACAAGAGAGTTCTTTGTGTTTGTTTTTCCTACTGTAGCTTTTCCTCTTTAAAGAGAGACAGCTGGTTTTGCGAATGGTACTTAACAGTTCTTTCAAACTCATGTAGGCACTTGGGAGCCAGGAGTTGTGAGCACTTGGCTTCTACAGCGAGCAAAGGACTTTCCCACCTGCAGCTTCTGTTATGTTACGGTTTTCCAAGATGTCCACACTTTGTGAGCTGAGGTTTTAAAAAGTGACTATTTGATTTGTTAGTGTCTGAAAGCCTCAGAAATAGTGGCCAGGCCAGCTTTGTTTGCTCTCCTGACTTGGAATTGCTCTGAAACAATTTCATTAATCACTTCCTTGATGTGGATGTTGTCTACCTTGATTTCAGCAAGGCTTTTGATACCATCTCCCATAACATCCTCATAGGGAAGCTCAGGAAGTGTGGGTTGGATGAGTGGACAGTGAGGTGGATTGAGAACTGGCTGAATGGCAGGGGTCAGAGGGTTCTGATCGGCGGGGCAGAGTCTGGTTGGAGGCCGGTAGCCTCCCCAGGGCTCAGTACTCGGCCCAGTCTTGTTCAACTTGTTCATCAATGACCTGGACGAGGGGACAGAGTGTACCCTCAGCAAGTTCGCTGATGACACAAAACTGGGAGGAGTGGCTGATCCATGGTAAGGCTGCTCTGCCATTCAGTGGGACCTGGACAGGCTGGAGAGTTGGGCGGAGAGGAACCTGATGAAGTTCAACAAGGGCAGGTGTCGAGTGCTGCACCTGGGGAGGTTGAACCCCATGCACCAGTACAGGCTGGGGGCTGACCTGCTGGGAAGCAGCTCTGCCGAGAGGGACCTGGGAGTCCTGGTGGATGACAAGGTGGCCATGAGCCAGCAGGGTGCCCTTGTTGCCAAGAAGGACAACGGCATCCTGGGGTGCACTAAGGGGAGTGTGGCCAGCAGGGCGAGGGAGGTTCTCCTCCCCCTCT
>NW_009259833.1:2107881-2122769 GCF_000687185.1 Egretta garzetta
GAGGAAGAACTTGTTGACTTTGAGGGTGCCCGAGCCCTGGCCCAGGCTGCCCGGGGGGGCTGTGGAGTCTCTTTCTCTGGAGATCTTCAACCCCCGCCTGGACGAAGTCCTGTGTAACGTGCTCTAGGAGAACCTGCTTTAGCAGGGGGGTTGGACTGGGTGATGTCCTGAGGTCCCTTCCAACCCTTGTGATTCTGTGATTCCCTTTTAAAGGGGAGGTGGGGGCTAGAAATTAAAACAATTGGGCTCTGTCCCAACCCTGAACCAAGTTGAGTCTTGTATCTCCAACAAATGCCAGGGACTTTTTTGGCAGACATGAGGAGAAAAAAAAAAAAATTCTTCCATTTGAAATGGCTGGGCAGGGAAACTGAAGTGCTTTTTCCTTCTGTTGGTGGTGCATATTTTGTGTCGGGTCCTCTGCTCATGCCCCGTAGCTGTGCCCATGCACTGCCCAGCCAGGCATTAAGCGATGTGATTTATAGCTGTCACATGTGGTTGACCCTGCCTCTGATCTCTAGGCTGGGGAGATCTGTGTGTGCAGCGGAGGGGTTTATTTTGCTACCAGAGCTCTGGGAAAGGTTTCTCTCCCAGGAAATTGTTCCTGATAGTTTACTGTTGGTCTTCGTCCTGACTGAAAATGAAGACCTTAAAAAGAAAATATACATGCATACTTTTATATGACACTTCTTTGTTAAGCTTGCCGGGTTATTTCCTTTTAGGTACCTTTAACAAAAATGTTTTAATATTTCAGGTTTCCTTTTTGGGATGCTGAGCTAAAGGTTCCAGCTCACTGAGCTGTGCACTCACAGAGGCCTGGGATACTCTATATGTCATATTTTCATGCTCTGGACTCCTGCCCAGACAATGTCTCCCCAGAGCAGGACACTACCATGAGAAACAGAGCTGAGCTGGCTTCATAGAATCATTTAGGTTGGAAAAGACCCTTCAGATTGACTCCAACCGCTCCCCTACCCCTGCCACCCCACCCCCAAACCCTGGCCCTCAGCACCGCCTCTGCCCGGCTGTTAAATCCCCCCAGGGCTGGGGACTCGACCCCTTCCCTGGGCAGCCCCTTCCAGTGCCTGACAGCCCCAAGGGGAAGGAATTGTTCCCCATGGCCAACCTCACCCTGCCCTGGCACAACCTGAGGCCGGTGCCCCTCGTCCCATCGCCCCTTCCCTGGGAGCAGAGCCCGACCCCCCCGGCTCCCCCCTCCTGTCAGGCAGTTGTAGGGAGCGATGAGGGCTCCCCTCAGCCTCCTCTGCTCCAGCCTGAGCAGATTAATGCAAGCAGGTGAGAATGACCACGCTGGCCAGAGAAGCATCTCCACGCTTGGTCTCCAGCAACCATCAGCAGTGGATGTTTAAGGAGAGAATACAGGGAATGGGATATTTCCCAGGCTCCAGTCATCGGTTCAATGACTCCTTGAGGTAGAAGCTGTATCTGGGTTGTCCTGTTTAATACTCACTATGGAGCTACCCTCTGCAAATTGCCTCTGGAATCCATGTTCCCTTTGGGGCCTGGTGATCAAGCACTTGGCTCTCCTGTTTATTTTGGAAAGGCTATGAATTTACGGCACCCAAAGCTGCAGTCCCAGCAGGCAAACAGGCGCCTGAGGTCACGCAACTTAACGCCAATGTGACTTGAAACACTTTGGGTTTAGTTCAAGAAAATGCCGACTTTTGATTTTAAGAGGAATGAAGAAAAAAATGAATTATTTATGCAAAATCCCCTTTTTGCCCCCAAGGACAATTTTTTTTTTTTTATTTGCTGAGATTGCTCTTTCTGTGGATGGAAAATTCCCAACCTGCTTGAGTTGCCAAGCTCTTGGTTTTTGCTAAAGCATATGCTGATGTATGTTTGCATCTTGCTCCAACAAAAAGCTGTGGATAAATAAAGAGCTGAAGGCAGCCTGCAGTTCCCTTCCCATTCCAACAGTCCTCATATTGCCAGTGGGGGGGATGGAAAACTGTCAATTACGGCTCAGTCTGAAGGAATGACAGCAAAATTATACTAATTAAGAAAATATAATTCCAACTCTTTCACCTGTCCTACAGGGGACTTCACTGTAAATGCAGAAGGATCCTGCAAAGTTGATCACGACGCCCATTGCCTGAGAGATGTCGAGTGAGGGGAAGGAATAAACTGCCTGACTATTCAAGGTCAACAGCAAAGTTTTTAGACTCATTATGATGGATTAATAAAGATTATCTAATAATTCTGGATGGAAAATGAAACCCTTACATGCTTTTGCTCCTCCCTAGCTCATAATGCGATGCCTTATTGCCCTCAAGCAAAGGCAAGGAATTCTTAAGCCGATTTTTCACTGCGCTCTGCATGCTACTGCTGGCTGCTCTGCTTGGTCTTAACGGCTGTGAAAGGCTGGTGAGTCTGTGGGAGAGGTGTCTGCCCGTTCTTGGATGCATCAAGCCTGCTCCTAACACTTGAAAAATGATTTTGCAGCTGCGGCAACAGCTCCGTTTTGCAGAGATGGCCATTTTAGATTTCCTTTTAAATGCATTTTAACTTTTCTGTCCTGAAATTTCCCTCCAAGGTCTTCTGCCAAAAGTCAGCTTTGTTTTAGAGTGAAAGCTTTGAGGTTAATTGAACAAGGCACTTTGGAAATGAGGGATTCAAGTCCACGAGACCTTGCAGGTTTCATAAAATGCACCGATACGTTTTTAGCAGGCTTTTCTCAGGTCGATCCATGCGCTCTTCAAGACCAATGAAGCCCCATGGTTCCCTGGACCATAATGAGCTACACTGAGCAGTTGTGCTTCCACTCCCAGATCTGGCAAGTCATAGATTTTACAGGGTTTGAGCCCCTGACAGGGAAGCTTTGCATTACATTATCAGATGAAACCCGGGTCCTTTTCATAATCCCACTATTCATTCTCCAAAGTCTGTTTAACAAATGCGCTCGGTAAATAGAGTTGGGAAAGCGGCTTTAGCTTGATTACAGGGTTTTCCTCCTCTGCTTTGTTCCCTTACAGAAAATGACCCTGATGAACGGCACGGCTGTTACTGACCTCAGCCAACCCTAGCTCAGGCCTCTTCTTAGTCAGCCGTGGCAGTGGGAAGAGAGGAGGAGGAGGAGGAAACGATGGTGTCAGACTTGTGAATGTCTGAGTATTTTGCAGCACACCATTTTCTGGGTATTCAGTGTTTCTGAATAGGTTATAGGCTGCTATTTGGTGTTTGACAAGTTTCTGTCTTGGGCAGATGGAGGTGATCTTCCATCCTTCTTGTCCCGGAGTGCCCGCCTCGGTCAGAGCTGTGATCATGGCTTACTCTTCCACCATGGTGTCCAATGCTTCCTTCCACCCACACTGCTGAGCCCAACTGCTTCTTGCTGCAAGAGGGCTGGAGGTGGGATCTTCTCTGTGTGGCAATGCTGTGTGTTTCCGCTAATTACCGAGACTGTTTTGCACCAACTAGTGAATCTGTGGCCTCTCCGGAGAGACCGTGGCCTATAATGTCATCCTCATGCTAGGATGACATCACTAGCTCTGCTGCTGTGAGATAGTGGATGCCCTTGTCAGTCCTGGCTGGCTGACTGTGACAGCGAGGAAGGGACTGGAGTGATGCAGAACCTTTCCTGCTCAGTAAATGCAGATTGTAGTTATGAAGGAGTGCATTCATTGCCCTGTTCATCTGATAGCTGTGCGTTTACTGGGTAAAAGCATCAAGAAACTCTGTAATCCATCAGCACCCAAGGAGAGTAAGCCACCAGGCAGACCACAGTAGGCCACTCCTTTTGGATCAGATGGTTGCTTCCCATTTCCCAGCAACTGCAGTGGTTGCCTCAGAATGGTGCAGTGGATGCTGCCAGCCTCAGATGGACACTGTTTGGATTGGAAAGGCATCAGAGAATTTGTATTGTTGGGTGGGTGAAAGGAAAAGGTATTTCATGACTATGGGTGTTGTGGTTCAACCCGGCTGGCAACTTGGCCCCCCTAGCCACTTGCTCACCCCCCCACATTGGGATGGGGGAGAGAATCAGAAGAGTAAAAGTGAGAAAGCTCGTGGGTTGAGACAAAGACAGTTTAACAGCAAGAGCAAAAGCTGCATGCGTGCAAGCAAAGTAAAGCAAGGAATTCATTCCCTGCTTCCCATGGGCAGGCGGGTGCTCAGCCATCCCCAGGACAGCAGGGCTCCATCACGCGTAACGGTGACTTGGGAAGACAAACGCCATCACTCCCAACGTCCCCCCCTTCCTTCTTCTTCACCCAGCTTCTCTACTGGGCATCATGTTGTATGGTGTGGAATAGCCCTGGGGCCAGTTGGGGTCAGCTGTCCTGGCCATGTCCCCTCCCAGCTCTTTGTGCCCCTGGCAGAGCTGAGAAGTCCTTGGGCAGTCAGCACTACTCAACAACACTAAACCATCTGTGAGTTATCAACATTCTTCTAGTACTTAATCCAAACCACAGCACTATACCAGCTACCAGGAAGAAAATTAACTCCGTCCCAGCCGAAACCAGGACAGTGTCCACCCCTCATTCCATACCACTTACATCATGCTCAGGTCTCAAACTACCCAGTCCATCCTCATTAACCACCACCCCCTTCCCATCCTTTGTTATATTACACAGATATCATTCCCTTAGTCTATGGACTGCACTTGTAAAATGTCCAGAAATGTCCACAAAATGTCCTTTGCTTTCATTTAGTCCATGACTTTGGGTTCCATCTCTTACACTGGTCAATCAGGACAGGAGAAGTGGTGTGTTGTGTGGAGTTACTGGGCACCAAAGCCAGCTCAGGTCAGGTCACTGCTGCACTTGCACTGCTTCTTGTAAGGCTTGTCCTCTGGTGGTTGAGGTGGTTCTTGCTCTAGTAATTCCTATAACATGCAACTCAAATAACGGGTTACAACAATTTAAAGGTATATCCATTACAATCTCCACCCCTGGTCTATTTGGTCTAGACCACAGGCTTTAACATTGCGATGAACTCCTCCCCTTGCTCCCAGCCTGGCTAGCAACAAGGGGTTCCTGCTATAGTAATGCCCATACAAGCAACTCAAATCCCAGGCTACAATAATTTAAAGGCAATTCCATTACAATCTCCACCCCTGGTCTATTTGGTCTAGACCACAGGCTTTAACATTGCGATGAACTCCTCTTGCCCCTGCTCCGGCTTGGACTTATCCACAGCTGCAGTTGCTTTGAGGGGCACCTATTCCAGCGTGGCCTTCTCCATGAGTCACAACGCCTTCAGAGATGTACCTGCTCCAGCGTGGCCTTACCCACAGCCACAGTCCCTTCAGAAATGAACTTGCTCCAACATGTCCTTACCCGTGGCTCTCGTGCTTGCCCTGCTCCGACATGAGCTTATCTATGATCACACTCTCTGAGGTGCTCCATCATGACCTCATGCAGAGCCACGGATGCTTCAGGGTGTACCTGCTGCAGCATGGACTCGTCCCCAGCCACAGATGCTTTGAGGTGTACCTTCTCCAGTGTGGATTTACCCTTGGGCCACAATCCTTTTAAAGATATACTTGCTGTGGCACAGACAGAACCACCGCCACAGGCACTTTGAGATATACCTGCTGTGGTGTGGACTTATTCACAGCCACACCATCTCTTTGGGGTGTCCTGCTCCCACACGGACTCATCCCCAGGTCACGGTTCCTTCAACTCGAGTTCACACCGGAGTTCCAGCACAGGAACAGCAGTGATGCCCTGGCCATCTGCCAGCCCCGGCGCATCGCCATGGCGGTTATCAAAATGTTCCCAGGCACAGCAGCACAGCAAGCAATGACAGCAAAAAGCAGCCCCTAACGAGCACTGGACTCTAAGGTACAGTAAGGTGAGCAAACCCCATGGCAAGCGCAGGAGCCTGCCCATTAATAGCTAAACAGCAGTAACAGCTATAAATTTCATCTAGCACATTCCAATCAAACCTGTCATTATCTCAAACCCTCCAAGCCCCATGTTGGGTGCCAAAAAGAACTGTTGTGGTTTAACACCAGCTGGCCACGCAAAGCAAGGAATTCATTCCCCACTTCCCATGGGCAGGCGGGTGCTCAGCCATCCCCAGGACAGCAGGGCTCCATCACGCGTAACGGTGACTTGGGAAGACAAACACCATTGCTCCCAACGTCCCCCCCTTCCTTCTTCTTCCCCCAGTTTCTCTACTGGGCATGACGCCCTGTGGCCTGGAATAGCCCTGGGGCCAGTTGGGGTCAGCTGTCCTGGCTGTGCCCCCTCCCAGCTCCTTGTGCCCCTGGCAGAGCTGAGAGCTGAGAACTCCTTGACTGGTCCAGGTACTATCTAGCACCAACTAAACCATCTGTGAGTTATCAACATTCTTCTCATCCTAAATCCAAAACACAGCACTATGCCAGCTACTAGGAAGAAAATCAACTCTGTCCAAGCCGAAACCAGGACAATGGTGTATCTTCTCTAAGGGAAAATTCAAGGCTTTTCTCCCTTAATAATAATTAAAGGATCAAGCTCACCTTCCTCTCCATTAACATCTCCCCTTTCTCATGGAGCTTGAAACCTTGCTGTGTTTTCAGTTACACAATGAGCAGCCCAGCTACACAGTGGAATATGTGGAAGCCAGATCCAGATGAACGTTGATAGAGGAGGAGAATTAAATTCATTGCATTAATGACCATTGTTCTTTGTGGCGTGTGAGAAACTTGGTGTGAGGCTTTGTCTGAATTTTTAAGATAGTCTGGCTTTCATGTCTCACAGGGTACATTCCTTAACCCTCACTGTGTTGCAACATCTGCTCACCTCAGAGACCTGTATGAGCTTGTTTCATACCGGGTGGTGTGTTGTTTAGGATACAGACCTTTAGGAAAGCAGGCCGTGATTTACTGGACAGAGAAAACTCAGTGGGAGCAAACTCTCTTCTGCTGGCCTGAGCGCTGTCTGAAGCACGGCTCCTGCTTAGACTGGAGGCTTGTCCTTGTCATTAGCTGCCCTAATGATGCATCTCGTTTCCACAGCCTGCTTAAATGAAGCCTTGTGTGGAGATCTGCACTCTCGAGGCCAGTGAGGAAGAAAGATGGACGCTGTGTGCACCCCGGGCACCGTCAGAGTGGACCTAGTTCTGCAAAAACAACTCCCAAGGGTATATAAAGTTTCCCTTCTGCCTCTGTTTTTTGGCTGTGGTTACTCGTGTTTGTTTCAGGATATTATTCGGCCTTCATAGAAGCTGGGAAGGGCAGGGAGATTGGTTGGGACTGTTTCTGTTCCGAGCCTTCCATGTGACGTTCTCGGTGTGCGCGGCCGGAAAACTGGGAAAGTCAGCAAAAGGGAAAGGAGAGTCACTTTGCATTAGAGCACCTGCCTGCCCCTTGTGAGCTCTGTCCATCCGCTCTGGGGTGTGAAAACCCTCCTTAAGGGCAAGCATCAGCTTGCTGTGGATTTCTTAACAACATTATGGCCTCTGTACAGGCCACGTTCATGAAGAGCGTGACTTGAGGCCCAATTTTTCCCTGCCTGTCTCGTTAATTATTCTTTTATTTGGGATGTAGCCTTCATCCATTTTGTTTGCTTCGATGTGAAGCTGCAAGACGGTGGGTAAATGGGTGTGTATAGGAAAGTCTTCAGGAAAAAATTAAGCTGTTTCTTCCCCCAAAATAACAACTGCATCTCTTCCTGAGATCTAGGAATTCCTACTAGCTGGTTGCAGTGCAGGTCAGGGCTTCTCGAGGACTGCGCAACCTCCAAAACTGGAATCAGTGGCCTTTTTGGTACATTCTCAGCATAAACAACCATTCCCTCGTTCTTTTATACGTTTCCTGGATGTTAAATAAATCACAAACAAATCTATGGGTAACACCAGAACTCGAGGATTGCTCTGCATGCAGAGTTATACTGCAAAGGCTGCGGAGCTGCAGAAGTAGCAAGCATGGGGAGAGATTCGGGCCCTAAATGTGAAGAGAGGAGGTCATTAAACCTCTCCCTTTGCCCCGAGACAGGATCCACTAAATGTACATCTTTGCCGATGGGGCTTACCCAACCTGCTCTTAAATCTCTTAGCAACAGAAACTCCGCTCTCTCCTCAAGTGATCTTTTCCAGGACTTCCCTTACAGCTAGAAGTTCATGCTAATGAATAATCTTGCTGCTATTTGAATACGTGGCTTCAAAACCAATATAATTTGGGGTTTTTGTGGTGGTGGTGCTTTCTACTACAAGATTGGCCCCTTGTCTCCTCCACCCACTTCTGCTCTTCACAGAACCGTCTCTGTTCCTTTCTCCTTTCCCATTTTTTTGATAATTCTTGTTGCTATGGACTGTCATTGTGTCTCATCTCTCTTGTAAAACCCTTCACCATGAAGGTGGAAATTAGCATCGTGGATATAAAAGAAACCAGACACACTGATGGCAGGTATTTTATTAGCAGCATTTGTTATGTCTCACCTTGTGGTGGACAAATTACTGTCTGGAGCTGCCCTTGCAGGATTGCTATCCTGTGTTCACAAAAAGATGGTGATTATAAGAAGGCAGCAACCCCAAAATATCTGGGGAGCACTGAAGGCTTTATCCTGGTATGTTATGGTGCAAGATGCCCCAGGCTCCCCTCATGCAGGGGAATGTGACTGCAGCCACTGCGGTCCCTAAAGATGTGTGCACCCAGTGCTGGAGTAAAACCTGCTGCAGAAACTCCTGCTTTCTCTGACCAGCCTGCCCAGAGAAAATGCTACCTTTCAGGCAGCGACAAGGTGTTGAACAGCCAGGCTGAAAGATGCTATCAGCAGAAGCGTGCCTCTCTCTTAGCCTACCTGAAGGGCTAACACCTGTGTTTTCGCTTTGCAGGAGCTCACAAGAACTGGAATGATGCCAGGTGAATGATCTTAAAAGCAAGGCATCCATGGCTCACACTGCTTCACTTCTCATTCAAAGGAAAAAAAAAACCAAAAACCAGACAATTGAACCAAAGGGCATCAACCTCTTTCTTTTAATTCTAAATAAAATCTTCCCCAGCTGTTCTCCTGCAAGGAAATGGCAATGCAGTGTGACACACGTTTGGGTGCAAAAGTGATGCCAGTCACTCACAGAGGGCAGATTACAACTGACTTTGATCAGCATGAGGTTCTCCCTTGCCTGCCAACACGATGTGACACCTTCTTGTGCACAGGCACAGCCTCTGTCAGATCGGTTGGGGATGACGACCATCAGGGTTAAAGCAGTTCAGCGCCACAGGGAGAAGATGTTTCTTCTTTTCACAGCCTGTGTGGCTGACCTGTCAGCAGAGTGAACTTCAGTCTCCCTCCTTGGTGACCCTGTGGCTACCGTGGCACATTTGGGCACAGCTGGAACTTGTATCTAGGATTGACAGGTTACTCATTAGTGCTGGCTGCTATGGTATGAGGGACATGGGACCATGTAAAGTCAAGAGTCCACTTCCTTATTAACCTGTCTCTTAACAGTGGGCAGTGGCAAAAGCTTGTAGAAAAAAATATAATAATACAGCCTGGCGTGCAGTCATCTCACAGTACTACATGCCTCTGTCCTCTGGTGATCGAATCACGTCTTCTCACGTTCTCCAGTTTGTGTGGGTCCTCCCAGCCAACCTCCCAGCACTACTCTCAAATCAGTCTATGATCCCATGCAGTGATATCCCCAGAAACACATCTTCTATGTAAATTTTTAGGAGAAATTAAATGAATCAGGCTGTACCACTTCTTCCTTGTGCGGAGACTCTGTAACTTCCCCTGACATCTGAGCTGGGGTTTTTTTTTTCCTCCCAAAGATAACACGTTCTACTCCTCAGTATGTTTGTGCTATCTGCACAGCCTGACAGTTATGACACCATGCTTCGAAACTGGAGATAGGCTCTAATCAGCACACACACTTACAGCCCCAGCTGACAGCTGTTCAGCAAGCTCCTGTGCAGCTTCCAGCATATCACAAGACAGAGTCTGCGGGCTGATTTGGTGCAGGAGATGGGCATAGCTATTCCAGGAAGAGAAGTCACCTTATCAACATACA
Source organism: Egretta garzetta (assembly GCF_000687185.1). NCBI lineage: Eukaryota > Metazoa > Chordata > Aves > Pelecaniformes > Ardeidae > Egretta > Egretta garzetta. Next base: position 2,117,839 of record NW_009259833.1, read on the forward strand.
TCTTGTCTCCTACATAGGAGGCCATGTAGAGAATAACGTTAGTGGAGCTGCGTGTCCACAGCAAGGATCCCACTCTTAGACTCTGGGGTAAAGCTAACACTCGGACGGTGTTAGATTCTACATGTGAAAACTAAAATAGTCTTAGAAAGTGAATTCGCTTGATATCAGGTATGTTGAGCTGGGATAGGATGGCGGTCTCCATTGGAGTGATTTTTTTTTTGCTATTTTGGAACACGACTGGTAAATTTCTATACAGGACAAGAGTGCAAGACTGAATGCTTCATGGGTTATTAACCTAGGTTCAACATTTTTTGGATCTCAACCACAGGAATGCGTCCGGTGAGTTGACAAGCTTTCTGAGGAAAACGCCATCCTACGTCTTCCCTTCCCATGTCCTCCAAAGGTATTTGTGCTGAGGTTTTGGAGTTGTGCTTCTTGCTTACAAATTCTGCCTCTTGGCAGAATTTGCTTAGGGACAGGGTTTAGTGGTGGGGTGGCAGGGTTATGCTAACGGTTGGACTTGATGATCTTAAAGGTCTTTTCCAACCTAAACGATTCTATGATTCTCTTCATTTTCCTTTCTGGGGGAATGATCTTCATTTGAAGCACCTGTGTAGGTATTTTGCATCAACAACAGAGAAAGCAACTTCTACAAATCCTCTTCTTACCTCCAAATGCATGGCTGTGAAGTGGGCTCTGGGGGGTCAGATGCCTCCCAAGTCGGTCCCGCAGATACTCACCTGTGTGCAAGGTCTCTGGACCATCTCCCTTGTCTCAGGTTACAGTTTGCATCATGCAATGCTGATCTCCTTTGCACTTTCGCACCAGTTTCTTCATTCCGCGTGACTGGGAGGTGCACAGGTAGCTGGAGCAAAGGGCTACCTTGGGGGTAAAATGGGGCCCCAGAAGCCCCCCCTGTGAGTGCCCACTGGCCTGGGATTGCACAAAGGAGGTGCAGGTGTTACCTGAGACGCCAGGATCCCTGCTGGTGCCTCTCCGACTGGTAGCCATTGGAAAGCTGTGGGGTGAACCCTCCAGGAGAGGCCCCCTTCGAGAAGTGACTGCACACAGCAGCCAGCTCCTACAGTCATTTGGGACCCCTGTACACTGCGTTCTGCCTGTTTTATCCAACGCTCTCCTTCGGTCAGTCTCTCTGTAGCTTCTCTGCATTCCTTTGTCCACCTCAGTGCTGAGTCTCCTCCTGTTCTGTTTCTCAGCCCATCACACGCTGTTTGTTGCCCACCTCTGTTGTACTTCTCCTGCCCAGCCCACCTCTGCCTGGTTTACTTAGAGCCTGAACTGTCTGTTCTTGTTTGCAGACAGCCCACTGAAGGGCAATCCCATCTGCTGGGGCTGATAGGCAGACACTCCCCAAATCGATGTGATAACACTGTACGGGCGCAGCGAGGATGTTTTTGGGGGCCTTACTGCAGAAGCCCAGTAGTATGACATGGTTCGATTCAATCTAGGCACTCTGGATTTCCTAGACAACTGGTAAAGCTGTACGTAGCAGGAAGTTTCTAACGAGCAACCAGGAGGGATTAGAGAGCCTGGAGCAGTTTGTGCAAAGTCTTTGGACTTAAATCTGATCCTGGGTCACACTTTCTAAAGCTCTTAGCAGCATTCTGTGTGCTTGATTTTTGCACCCTTGGAAGCAGGGCTGAGTATGGGAATCCCCCTCCTAAATCAAGGTTCTCCTGCCATTTCTGGCTGAGGGAGTAGGTGACTTCTGACAGTGTAAGGTGCTGCCAGTGGGGGAAGCCAGCGTGTTGTTCCCCTTCCCAGGGGAATATTGTGACTATGTGGATCGGTAGGATGTCCTCTGAAGGACAAAGCGGACAAGTTGCTGGCAAACAGGGTACTGTGTCTGACGGATCATTGATTTGATGGACCACGGCAAGTCCTAAAGCAGTCAGCAATGCCTGCTTTCAGACGGAAGTTGGCTGAATCTTCCTTTCCCTGAGCCGATCCTGACAAGTCTTCTCGCTTCCAGCAGCAGCTTGTACAAAGAGCTTCCACAGTTCCAGATCCTTCTCCTCCTTTCTTCTGCTGAGCTGTACTGCCAGCAAATGTTACTTTTTTTTTCCCCCCCTTATTCCAAACACTTCTATCTTTCACAACCATAAGCAACATTAACTCCTCAAGCAATCTTGAAGAACAAAGGCTTTGAGATAAGATTAGCTTGCCACACAGGTATTTGTAAGACTTTTCCCTTCCCTCCTGCTTATGAATTTCACCCCTTGGCAGGCAGGTTGGGGATTGTTATGTAACAGCTTAGCTCCGTGTAATTAGAGGGCACAAAATTATATACAAAGCAGGCATATTATCCCGTGTGGATACTACAAGCTTACCTGACTTTGAAAAGCACGTGGGTTGAGTGTGTGGAGGAGAAACACATTCATGATGGGTGACTGTAAATAGACTGAGTGTGAAGATACCGCGTCTGGTGCAGACAGACCTTCAGCTGTAGATCACCAAGGTCCGTGGGAGTATTGTGGGGAAAGAGACAAAAAACCCCAACCTGGACTAGGATGATCTTGGCTCGATTTGCTGCGATCGCTTTTATGTTCTTCGTTCAGTTCGCCGAGCGATGAGCAATACCTGCCTAACCACAGCAAGGGGCAGATGACGGCCTCGCAGAGCTTTGCAAACCAACCACTCTCTATAAAAACATTGTTTTTCAAGGCCACTCATTATAACCGTAACGCTGAAGCATAAGGAGGCTAAATGCAGTAATTACGTTTGTTAAGTACGGGTCCTTTCTCTTGGCTGGGCCCACCTGATTGTATGTTATTCATACAATGGAGTGGTTTTATCAGTTTCTGGTTTAAAATGATTAGTGCTTGAGTCGTGTTTACCCTCACTCTCACCAGTCCTGACTTTCTGTGTTTGAAGGTGCTCCTGAAGGCAAACCAACCTCCCCCTTTAATTTCAATTTTAAACATATCTTTTGGAGACGCTACCTATCTTTTCTGATGTCTGCTGTAGTTCACAGTGTTTTGCAGATTACAGTCTTTCCATCTTGCCTAATTTCTGCTCATAAACAGGTCTTAAACTGTTCAGTGGGGAAGAGGGGAGATAAAGCACATTCCAGCTTTTGCTTTTTCATCTTCATTCATGTAGAAAGGCAAATGTCTAATGCTTTATTTATTCCTGAAGTCTTGCCATCAGTGTTCTGCCATTAATTACCACAGAAGATAGTTACCATGGTTTTAGAGGACTTTCCCCTTCTATCTTCTTTCATGATGGAGCTCCTAATTTATTTTTTTTTTGAATACTCAAAAGCCTTTCTGGCATTTTAACTCTGATAAATGAACCTTCTCTTGAACCTCTGTCTGAATTCCTTCTTGGAGTTAGAAGAATGTTGCACCTGTATGCTGACCACCGAACAGTCTTATTCCCAAGTAAACAAACCCTGCAGAACTCACCATTTTGCCATGCTTTTTTCAACAGCTGTTTAATCAAAAGGTTTTCTTTGACAACATACGCTGGTTGCTGGTCCTTCTTCTCACCCAGAGGGATCGATCATCAACAGCAGCGCTCATCCTGCTCAAGGTCACCCAATCCCCCGGAGTTTCTTCACTGAATTAGTTCCTTAACCGTACCTTGACTTTTCACAGCCAGACAGGCTTTGCGACGTTCTTACCTTGCAGCCCAACATGGAGGATGGTTTGCATGGTTGCATGGTTTGCCAGATGGCCTCTTGACCACCTGGGCACACTGCTGGCTCATAGTCAGCCGTCTGTCAACCAACACCTCTGGGTCCTTCTCTGCTGGGCACTTTCCAGCCACTCTTCCCCACGCCTGTAGCGTTGCATGGGGTTGTGACCCAGTGCAGGACCTGGCCCTTGGCCTTGTTGAACCTCATACAATTGGCCTTGGCCCATGGATCCAGCCTGTCCAGGTCCCTCTGCAGATTCACACTCCTGCCCAGCTTGGTGTCATCTACAACCTTACTGAGGGTGCGCTCAATCTTTGATAAAGATGTGAAACAGAATTTGGCCCAAAACTGAGCGCTGGGTGACAGTGCTTGTGACCAGCCGCCAGCTGGATTTAACTCCATTGACCACAACTCTCTGGGCTCGGCCATCCAGTCAATTTTTTACCCAGTGAAGAGTACACCTGTCCCGGCCATGAGACGCCAGCTTCTCCAGGAGAAGCTCTGGGGGACAGTGTCCAAGGCCTTGCTGAAGTCCAGGTAGACACCATCCACAGCCTTTCCCTGTTCCACCAGGCGGGTCACCTGGTCATAGAAGGAGATCAGATTGGTCAGGCAGGATCTGCCTTTCATGAACCCATGCTGGCTGGGCCTGATCCCCTGATCGCCCTGCCTGTGCCTGGCGAGCACACTCAGGAGGAACTGCCTTCCCCATAATCTTCCCTGGTACTGAGGTCAGGCTGACCGGTCTGTAGTTCCCTGGGTCCTCCTTCACAGAATCACGGAATCGCAAGGGTTGGAAGGGACCTCAGGACATCACCCAGTCCAACCCCCCCTGCTCAAGCAGGCTCACCCAGAGCAGGGGGCACAGGACAGCGTCCAGGCGGGGGTTGAAGATCTCCAGAGAAGGAGACTCCACAGCCCCCCTGGGCAGCCTGGGCCAGGGCTCGGGCACCCTCACAGTCAACAAGTTCTTCCTCCCCCTTCCGGCCCTTCCTGTAGATGGGCGCCACGCCGACAAGCCTCCAGTCACCTGGGACCTCCCCTGTTATATTTTTGGGGGGCCCCGCGTGTTTGTGCTTCCCCAGCCTCCCCCTGCTGCCGCTGAGGCCGGGGAACCTCTGCCCGCAGCGCCCTGCAGGGCCCAGACCTGTGGGCCCCCTCCCCGGAAGCAATGTGCCTCCCAGGGCATGACATCACGCCTGCGTGGCGTCGCTCTGACGTCACATCACTCTCCCCAGTCTCCTCCCCAACAGGCGGTGACGGCCGTGGC
>NW_009259833.1:2123091-2134646 GCF_000687185.1 Egretta garzetta
GCATTTGGCTCGCTGCGGGGGTGTGCGAGATGTTGCCCGCTCTGGCTGGGAGGATCTCAGTGAGGGAAAGGAGAGTGCCAAGGAACTTGGCTGTATCTTTGGGACATATGACTTGTCTTATTTATCAGTTGGAGTGATTTTTTTGTGTGGTTTTTTTGTTTTGTGTGGTTTTTTATTTTTTTTTTTTTTTTTTTTTTTTTTTTTTTTAAAGATATCGATTGCTGAGGTCAGATTTCGAGCCGGTCCCTCGGTGTTTCGGGCTGACGTCGTTTCTTGGCGAGCTTTGCGAGGGGTATACGGCGGCGTCCCGCGGTCGTGCGTCACCTCTGTAAAACGAGCGGCGGAGGTTGTGCGTGCGTGTCAAGGTTATTTGAACTGAAGTTGGCCAGCAGCTGCCTGCCAGAGAGAACAGCGCAAGCCCGGCCGCCCCTCTGCCCTGCCCTGGCACAGCAACCACGCCAGGGGACGCGGGGAAGGACGCAGGGCCCCCTTACCCCAATTCGGGGCTCTCTGAACCAGAGGAAATGCCAACAGGGGGACGTGCGATGGCTTTGGTCTTTCTGTCTATCCAGGCTGCGTTAAGTCTTGGTTGAGCTGAGAGTATCCCCTAGTCGTTGCAGCTTGAGCGCTCCCAAACGCGGTGATCCGATGGACTTCCCAGTTGGCAGCACTTGGGTGCCAGGGTGTAAGGCTTTCCCATGGGACAGGCAAGGTGGCGTGTGCTTCGTCTTCTGGATGCCCAAGGTGTGGGCAGTGTCTTTCCACTCCAGCTCTTCTTGATACAGTTGGAAAGTAGAGGAGCTTTCTGATGCGTAAGCCCGTCCTCAGGTGTGAAGCAGAAGCTGTGTGGTTTGGAGACAAGCGTGAGTTGGGAGCGATAGCTTGGAGTGTAGCACGTTGGTGTGGACCATATACCCCAGGATGTTGGCCATTTTGAATGTACTAGTGGTTGGGAATCTGCGAGATCCTGTGCCCTGGAGGGTACCTTAACTTTCTTTGAAAGAAGCAAGCGTGGGGCTTCTTTGGTCGGCTCTGTGGAGGAGCATCCCCTGGCATCTCAGCAGCTGTGCAGCCCCCAGAAACGCTGTGGGAGATTTGGGAGTTGGGTCAAACCCCTCTTTTCTCCCCCTTTTCCATTTTCTTTGAAGCTTACCATTACAGGATTTTCCAGACCAAACCCCTGAGTTTCTCGTCTTTCTTACCACCGTAATTTAATATTGAATACATAAGAAACTACCAGCTTCTATAAATGCGTTTTTGTCTTTAATATGAGCAACAGGTGCTCGCTGCTTATGTAAGGCTTTGGAAATCCTGCAGAGGAGCGGCAGCTGGCAGTTAACTTGCTAAATATCATTTTACGAACCTGTTTCTTTCCCCCCCCCCCTTCTTTTTCCCTCTCCCTGTGTTTAATCTCCTTACAAAACTCAGAAATTCCCCGCTATGCAAGGGAGATTATTGCTTTATGTTCAAACATGTGTTTGCTTGATACTAATCCTTTGCGCTGCAGCCAATTAGTTTGAAAACCCGTCCTTCAGAGATGACCTGAGGTTGTACGGTTCTGTTAGTTAAAGAGCTGGTCGCATAGCTTCGGAGTCCTCTGCCTATCACAGAGTTACAGACATGTCCCTGGCTGCTGCTCTCATGCACATGCTTTTTTTTTTCCTTTTTTTTTTTTTTAAGGTGTGGGACAACTCCTACTTTCTGTCAGGTTTTGATTGGCTTTCAAAAGAGGCAGTGGCCTATAAATTGCCATCTCCGCTCTGCTTCTGCTCTATCGCCAGCTGAGGGACAGGTGAGTACAGACGAGGGAAAATTCCAGTGTGTGTTGCTTAATCCTTGAAATTAGCCTTGGTTGGTAATTTAAATTAGTGGGGTGGGGGAAATAACTTGAGGATAAAGCTTCCTCGTTTTTCTTACTCTAGGAAACAAAAGGGTTCGTTTCCAGTATTGGTGTGGGTCAATGAGTAAAACCAGTGACTGAAAAACTAGTCAGAAGGTAATATGGGGTAGGGGGAGTTGGAATACGTATTTGTAGATATTTCTTTCTCCAGTTGCTAACGGTGCAGAAGTATTCCTCTTTGGGATAGTAAGAAAGAGAAACCTATGAAAAAATGAAGGTTTTTACATCAGCTAAATTAATACTTTTTATGTTCAGTTCGTTATGTTCGTTAATAACTTCCTCAAGTTATTTAAAATGGGAAACTCTGATCTAGCAGAACGGGCTTTTCTGTCCAAGCTGCTCTTGCAAGGTAATCGCTTCTTCTCCCATTTCCTTTCCCAATATGAAAGATTTGGAGAGAAAGAAAACCAAACTTGCCTGTAGCTCAGGGTAACTTAGGGATATTTTTGCAGTGTGTTATTATGAGTGAATCATGTCCCTTTTTTTTTTTTTTTTTTTGTGTGTGTGTGTGTAAAGTAGTTAAGACATTTTCACGAGTCCTGGGTAAATACTGCTTTTTACTGCTTCTCCTTCGTTGGTTTCCCAGGTGCTGACCACCATGCATACAAAGTTTGAGCAAAGCAGTGCTCTTTACAGAGATTTACTGCTGCCTCTGTTGGCTTAGCTGAATCTTGCTGATGCAATGCTAAGAAGGGTTGCTTATTCATTGCAGTCTACAAAACTTCCAAAGTACCTACGGTGAAGCTGTGTAATCACAGTGGCTGAACGTGTTGAATTCTGTGTTTGTTGTCTTTTGTGCTTGAAATCATGGTTTCTACTGACTGTTTTAAAAAGGCTTAAACTGAACTGTATTCTCACTGTTCATAATACTGGGCTCTGAGCTGGGGCTGTGGGTATTTTCTTGAGCTCGCTCTGGTGAATACATTACCTCTATTCATGTTACTTCTCAGGCTGCTTTCAGTAGACGTGGCGCTCAGTTGGCACCTCAGTTAGGACTTGGATTGCATCAAACTTCTTTGAAACCCTTCAGAGTTTTCGAAGGGAGTGTTTGAAGTGTTTAATGTGGTTGAGTCATTCGTGACTAATCTTTTCTCTTGTTCTCACAGCACATTTGAAGGAGGAAGATGCCAATTGTCAAAAACGTGAGCAGAGCTGTCAGCCAGCTGCTCCAGAGCTCTGGTTGTGGATGTGGGGTTTCCATCGTGCCTGTTCGATGCATTGGAGTCTCGCCCCGCCAGGTGGCCTCCGATGCTAGCTTTCACTCCGTTTCTTTTGCCGAGTCTGACCATCCTCGGGTGCTAATTACAGGTCAGCATTCCTGTCATAACTGTATTCCTGCTCCAGCTCCTCAGTCAAGTCCCCCTCTCCCCTCCTCCCTCCCTGGTGAGCAGAACACTGGAAGCAAAAATGCTCAAATATCCTGGAATTGTGATGATCTTTCCTGTGTGGTGATAGGATTAGAGTCCCGTGTGAATTTTCTTACTATTTTTATTCCAGAAATCTACTAAAACCAATTCATTGGGTTTTCCTTGAGGAAAAAATATAAAAGCTTTCTGACTGGCTGAGGAAAATAGTACTAATTTCTGATGTGATACATATAATAACGGAACTCTGCATTGGGATGTGATTTTTGATTTTTCTCTGATTTTTGTCTCTTCTGTGTTGCCTTTTAGGGGGTCTTGGTCAGCTTGGAGTGGGACTTGCTAAGCTTCTGAGGTATGTCATGATTCTCTGACTTGCTACTGGTGAGGAATTCAAGCTTCAGCCATCACTTCTAGAAGCAATACTTTTCTGGAAAGTGTTTTTTTAAAAAAATCCTAGTGACGATTGCAGATTCTTTTTTGCCTCTTAGTTTTGTAAATAACTTTACATTTTCACCGTCTTTATTTCTCACTCCTGTGCTTGGTTTAGCCTCACTGACGTACTTCCTGTGTGTACATTGGTCACGACTCCCAAAATAACATAATCTTGTCTAAGAGACTAGCTGCTGAGTTCAGTTTTCTTCTAGTTGAATGGAAGTATTCACAGTCTGAATATTCAGGTGGTCAGTTTTCCTTTTCTCTTTTTTGGTCTAGCCAAATAAGGCTGGATTTGAGGGCTCAATAGACAAAGGCTGTGATTTTATGCAGGTACTACAGGAGAGAAAAAAGTACAAATATCCCCTTGAAAGAATGCATAGTCCTTTGCTAACTACCTCGCTGTTGGGCTTTGCAGCTGCTGACTTTCATCTCTCTGAGAATTTCAGTTAAGTGACTTCAGGAATAAGGTGCCCTATTTAGTAGAGTACAAACAAGAATAAAGATTAGGATACAAGATCTTGACGTTTTTATGAGTTGGTGAAAGATGAGCTGACGCAGCAAAAGAAGTAAAGCAAAAGTACATTTCTTCTGGCTCTTTCTGTTCCCCTGCCTCAGATACACAGTTACCTTATTTTTTGCCATGGTATCTTTTCAAGAAATGTAAAATGCTCTGAGAGCTTTCCCTGGCCCGTATCGTTGTCCATGTCCACGCCTGCTCAGCTCCAGAGTATCATTTACACATAGACAGCGTTCGTTGCGGAGGATTTGGACTATGACCAAAAGTGAGCAAACTCACTGCATTCAACGCTGTGTTGCAGTTTGACTGTTTTCTACCATTTCTGTGATATATTTAAAAATCATCTAAATAATGGAAGGCTGGGGTGTACTCCAGTGCCATCAGACTTGCTCTCTGCGACAGCCTTGCGCTGATTAGAAAAGTGCAGGGCAGACGTTGCTCAGTTGTATTTACTTTGTTGATATAAAAGTAGCTGCCGTTACAGCCAGCCCAGTGGCTTTTTGTTGTCCGCAGGGGAGCAGATTATCTCTGGGTAAAATTTTCAGAAAGAAGAGGGTAGGAAGGTCTGTCTTAATGTATTTTTGTTTTCTAAAAGATTATCCTTATGCAGTCTTTCACTGCTAGTGGAAGTATTTTACTCATTTTCAAAGATGCTGTATTTACATTTAAGGGACTGGTGGGTTTGGTTTTTTTTTTAAGTGCTGTAGCTGATTTCATTGTTGAAATTATTGTTCTTCTGATATTTCTCCTGATTAAAAAAAAAATAGCAGCATAGCAACTTATAAATTATCTTGAAGACTGTGGACTCACTGTACTGTGTGGGTATTTTTATACAGGAAACATTTTGGAAAGAACAACGTGATCTTGTCTGACATTCGAAAGCCTGCGGATAATATTTTTTATAGTGGTAAGTGACTAGGGGAGCATATGGAAAAAAATCTTGACTTTACCTCTTGGTATTGATAGACTACCAAAGTCTAAATGATACGTGGATGAAACTGAAGAAGTTGCTGTTCAGAACTTCTGCTTTGAAACCTCTCCCAGGCATTGATTTCTTGTATCAGTTATTTGCTTTTTCTAAATATTCTTCTTTGCATTTTTTCACTGTTTCTTTGCCACTTTGTTGACCAGAATAACTACTTGAGTCAAGTTGAGCTTGGCTGTTGTGTTCCTGCTGTAAAAAGAGATGCATTTACTCTTTTGGAGGGAACAACTTGGAAATTAAATTTGTTGCTTTGTTTTTCCATGCTCAGACAATTTTTCTGATAAGATGGATGTAGAGTAGGTTTTTTGGATTCTTTGCTTTTCATTAGAAACTTGCATAAGTTTTTCTTCACCATTACTGTTTAACAAAGTATTTAGATATTTCAGTAGTGTACACTAGATGTTCCCTGTTTTCATGCCATTGACTGGATAAAAGAGGAGTTCTTGCATCAGTCTTTTGTTGAGGTAGAGGTAGCAGTTCCCCTTCATTTCTCCTGCTTATTTACTAATTTATTGACCACTGCTGTTAGAAGGTGTGCATTCTGCTATGCAGTCAAATCCTGAATAGAGGCATGGTCAAGAAGCAGCAATTTGAGTTTCATCTAGAACTTTTCTTGACCTCCATGCTTCTTGGCATTCAATTTCCTCCTGGTTCCATTTCCTCTAGGTCCTTTTATCTACGCGGATATCTTGGACTACAAGAATTTACGTGAGATAGTGGTGAATAATCGGATATCTTGGCTCTTCCACTATAGCGCTTTGCTCAGTGCTGTTGGAGAAGCAAACGTCCCTTTGGCCAGAGCTGTAAATATTACTGGTATGTGACAAGGATTTCAACTTCATGACTCCTACAGAGGCTTAAGAAAGTGTGGTCTATGTTCTGATAAATCCCATTGTCTGTTCCAGGTTTACACAATGTTCTGGATATTGCAGCTGAGCATAATTTGAGACTCTTTGTTCCAAGCACCATTGGAGCCTTTGGTCCCACCTCTCCTCGAGATCCAACTCCTGATCTCTGCATTCAGAGACCAAGGACAATCTATGGAGTCTCCAAGGTTCATGCTGAGCTCATGGGAGAAGTGAGAATTTTTATTTTTTTTTATTCCGTGAAAGTTCATTGCCTTTGGAAGATTCCTCACTGCAGTGGTTTTGGTTTTTTCCCCCCATTCTTTCCTGCCTTCAGGCTTTAGTACTCAATAGTAGTCTGAGGCAGCTATTAAGGACAAATATCTTCTGAGTTTTATTGGGAAAAGTACAAAAATTGGAAGCTGGCAAACATCTGACTTTCAATATAATTTCTTTCCCTGGTTCTTTTGAATGGCATTGCATAAATGACAGCGTACAGAATCTTGTGAAAGCGTGCCAGACTGATGATTTTAGGGGAGAAAAAAAAAAGGAGTCTAAACTCAAAGCCGTGGGAATCTGTATGTGCACAACTGAGGAGTTGTAGTAGTTTTTTAGAAATGTAACATTGTTAAAGCTGATATTTTTACATACAGTTTCCTCACACTTCAACTTGATGAAGGACAGTGGCAGGTCTGAAAAGTGTATTAACCTGAAAAGTCTCACAAGCTTAGGAATATTCAGTTTCTGAACGCTAGATCTAGACCCTACATTAGAAGCCAATCCATCTCAAGAATCAATATCTACTGATGTGGATGAAAACTAGAAAAGGGCAAGCAGAGAGCTCAGCTACCTGGCAGGGAAGGGAGACTGTTCAGCAGTTCCTTTTCACAGAATCATAGAACTGTTTAGGTTGGAAAAGACCTTTAAGATCATACAGTCCAACCGTTAACCTAACCCTGCCACCCCACCACTAAACCCTGTCCCCTTCATCCCCATCATGGGTTGGCTACAGAATGAAGGTTCATCCTGTGGTAGATTTTTCCTGTGAAATCAATGAGGTGTGTGGCCTAGTCTTGATGTGTAAAGCCGTTTCTCTCCTCCCTCCACAGTACTACCATTACCGGTATGGCCTAGACTTCCGCTGCCTGAGGTATCCAGGAATTATATCTGCTGACTCTCAGCCTGGTGGGGGAACAACTGGTAAGTGACTTGTGCATAGTTCTCAGTATTGCAGGCGAGAACAGCAAAAACATAAGCCTATACCATCATTTTTTAATATGTTTGTAGAAATGTCATCTGTGGCAGTATAGAGCATCGGTGCAGAGATGCTATTTCAACAGTGTTACAACAATACTTTTGTCCACTCCAGCTTAGGGCATAATCATAGAATCATAGAATTGTTTAGGTTGGAAAAGACCTTTAAGATCATCAGGTCCAACCGTTAACCTAACCCTGCCATCCCACCACTAAACCCTGTCCCTAAGCACCTCGTCTGCCCGGCTTTTAAATCCCCCCAGGGATGGGGACTCCCGTAGCTTTTACATTTAAACAGTGTCTGAGAGATTGTAGAATAATTACACTCATTGAGACCATTTCCTTTTAAAAATATTTTGAACTCCACTGTCTTGCTGCAATGTGCAAATGCTAGAAGAGCATCGGGATAGTTCAGAATGACTTTTACAACTTAAGTCATACACAGTTCTGCTGCTAGGCTTTAGACAGGAGACTTTGGGGGTGGTCTGAGGGCTGTTGACTGTCCTGAAGCGAACAACAGATTGAGGCAGATGAGTACAGGCATCCGTTGTTCTTTTCTACAGATTATGCTGTCCAGATTTTCCATGATGCCATAAAGACTGGCAAATTTCAGTGCAACCTAAAGCCAGACACTCGTCTCCCTATGATGTATATTGATGACTGTCTGAAAGCCACTCTAGAAATCATGGAGGCCCCCGCAGAGGCGCTGAGCATGAGGACATACAACATCAGTGCCATGAGCTTCACTCCTGAAGAGCTGGCGCAAGAGGTGCAGAAGCATGTTCCCGAACTCCAGGTGACCTACAACGTGGATGAAGTCAGGCAGGCCATAGGTTAGTAGCAGCTTGGGTAAGAAAAAACATTAGATTGCTGTACGTTAAGGGCAAAACAAAATTCCTTTTCTTTTTAGGCACTTGCAGATTGCTCCTATATGGCTCAAGTCTTACAGTTTGAAATTCAGCGTTAGTAGTTCAAATGGCCAGTGATGATACATCTTAAAGTTTAAAGAATTTTTTTCTTAAACCTCACGCTCTGTGTTTCTTCTTTCTTTTCATTGCAGCTGACAGCTGGCCGATGAACTTTGATGATAGGAACGCCCGGAGGGATTGGGGTTGGAAACATGATTATGATCTCCCTGAGTTGGTGACTACAATGTTTAGCTTCCTTGGGTCTGACTCCAGGATTGCTCAAGCTAACTGAAATACTTTGTAAGATGTTTCCGGATTTCCACAGAGGACCAGGAAGAAATGGCTAAACTAGTTTATCATTTTCTGAGTCTTAGAGCATGTCAATTATTATTGTTTTTTATAAGTAGCAATAGAGTTGGGCAGAAACATTCTGTAGCTGGAATGTACTATTAGATGAATGACATCACTTGGTACTGTCTCTGAGCACAGCACCGATGACAAACACAGAATTCTTGAACTTTCACATTTAAGCAGCTAGAAAAAAAAAAAAAAAAAAGCACTTGCTCCCGGCTGGTGGCTTCCCCCACATTTCAAAAAAACTGCCTGCCTCTTCTGTGGCAAAGTGGGGCAATATTGTCAAACCTGGTGTTTCAGGCATATCCCGCAAAGTTAACGATAGGTTTTTCGTTTTCCTGGTGGAGGATGTTAGATCACAGTGAGTAGGATCCTATCCTTTCTACTCTTTGCTTACAAAAGAGAGATCAGAAGAGCTACTTCGTGTTTCCAAATTGCAAGGGGTCGTTGCAATTCTAGTTCGAAGTCAAACTTTGGTCGATCGTTCCTATTTATATATATGTGTGTGTGTATATATAGTGCTGTATAAACATACACTTTTTTTATACATAGAGCATACACAGTAGCATTATTCTTATAATGCTTATAAATGTGAAGGGGAATAGGACTTGAATTCTCATTATGGTTTAAAAAAACAGGGTTTACAAGCTAGGCTTTGTCCTGTTCTTTGAAAGTGCTGCTGCCTTCAGCTTAGCCTGGGAGGTAGATGTGAAATCCAAAGAGCTGTTACGTGTATGTGAATCTGGGGCGTATTTCAAGAAGGCAATGCCCAGCTATGGGTTTATTGTTAATTAGCGCTACTTTTGGTTATCCCGGTTGTTTGCCGTGCTAGCACGATGACAGAGGGCCCGGAGCAAGTTTTAAAGGCGACGGAGCCTTACGGTAGAGTCAGGTCAGCCTTTGAAATCTGTTCATGTTCACTACGTTTTCCGCGTGCGCTGTAAGTGTATCTGGATGCTGTTGGTGCGTAACTGCCGTACGCTTTTATTCTTTAGAGAGGGATCCAGAAGCTGCAACCATCTTCTAGCTACAGTTAAGGGCCGTTCTGCTCACTGAGCTTCACGCACAGGAGGTTCTGGGATTAACAAGGAAGTCTTAGTAGGTGCATGCGAGGAAGATCTGTGTGTTCAAAAGCTACTCGGGAGGCTTTGAGAAATGACAAACTGGAGAGACAGGAAAGCCATTTTAGGTACAATACCAGTTTCGTGGAGGTGAATCTGAGCCATCCGCTACTATAGCTATAGCACGCCTTGAGGAACGGCGTCTGGGAACTTGGATTTTTTTTGTTTTTTTCAAAGAAAAAATACTCATTTTCAAAATGACTGGAAATTCCCTTTATGAAGCTCTCCATCTCTTTTGTCTTGTATACTCCAGTAGAGTGTGTAGGTAAACATATTCATGTTGGGGTTGGGGGTTTTTTTGCCTACAACTTGTTTGCTGTCTTTTCTGGGACGATGCTTTGGCGGTTGCAAGTCTGTTACGCTCTCCGTAACCCCGCGGTGTTTTCTCAGTATGTGGATAACTGACATAGCCAGATTTCTGCCTCTTTGTGAAGGAGTCTACGTGCTGCAGGGAATGCCTTTTCTCATGAGAGTAACCTGCAAGTGAAGATTCTGTGGTGAAACCCCGTTTTAAACATTCGTTAAACTTGCCTCTCTTGATTTTGTCTGTATCTTACTCTTTCATCTGTTGGCAAAGTATGTGTTTCCCAGGTATTTAAGCTCAAAAACCTCTAAGGTTGTGGCCTATTATTGAAACTTTTTTCTTTTGTATATTGTTTACGTTTCTGAAAAGACAAGTTTTTAAACTTTGGCCGCTGTTGTAACTATCGCGTCGTTGGAGTGTAATATTTGGCCCAATGGGCCGGCGAAGTTGGCCCCTCCATTCATGCCCTCCAAGGAAGGACTGGCTCAGGTTTTGTCTGTGCCCTGCCAGAAGAGGATTATCTATCTCGTAGCGAACTGCTGAGCTGAGCCGCCAGGCTTCCCTGGGAGCTGGAGTGTCTCATCCGCTCCAGTCTTTCATCAGTCCAACCCTGGGGACTCCTCATTCCCTCCATTCCACAAGAACTCTAAAGAGTTGTTGATGGGTCTCGCTCCGTTTCTTCATTTCACTCAAAGACAAGGGGTCTGCTCCCCTCGCCCTCGTTCCGAGCTCCAGTCAACACCGACCGGAGGGAAGAGCGAGAATGTGCTTTCCTCTGAAACACGCTGTCCTCAGTTGTGTTCTTGCACACAAGCGTTGGATAAGGTGTTGCGGTGAAGGTGAAATTCAGACTTAAGCCATTTGAACAAAAATTTCATGGTTGGTTTGCTTTGTTTTGTTTTGTTTTTTCCCCCGCCTCAAGTTGCTGACTCCATTTGGGAGCAGCCATTTAAGCAACTTCTATTTTGCAAATTCTGAAATAAAGCCTCTTGCAACAGAGAGCTGTTTGGAGATAACAGCACGGTGGTGGTCAGGGGATGTGATAAGCTGTGTCTGCATTGTCTGAGTCCTGTTTGAAATTCTGGGTTTCAACCTGTGACCAATGGCGTGTGTATTTTTTTTTTTTTTTCCCCCCTGTCTTCCCTATTAACTTCTGTTGTAACTATGTTACAGTCTTTTTCTGTATAAAACCAATTTGATGTGGTACAAAAGGTGTAACTTTTGCTACCGCTTTGAAGTTTGACTTCTGGGCAGAGACTTCGCTCGTGACATTTGAGCATTGTAGCTGTTAAATTACCTATTTGGGGGGGAAAAGAAAAAAAAAAAAAAGTTGTTACAAATATTTTTTTCAAATCTTGTAAGTTGCGGATGATGCCTACTTTAATAAAATCCTATGCAGACGTGTCCTTGTTTTGTCACCTTTGTTTAGAGCACGCAAGGGCGGTGATGGAGGATGCTGGGTAGTGCTGAAGCCTCTTCAGCCGCGGAAGCCGCGCGTGATTTGAGGCAGGGAGGAGGATACAGCCCGTGCCGCGACGCTCCCACGTCTCTACGTACGTTTTATTTCC
>NW_009259833.1:2134670-2135851 GCF_000687185.1 Egretta garzetta
GCAGGGTCCGCCTCCCATCGGCAGGGAGCCGCTGGGCAGGTGTAGGGGCTGTGCTCGTGGGTGCCAGCTCTCCAAAAAGTGCCGGGTTTCAAACATTCCCCTGTCCCTTCTACAGTTCTTCGCCCCCTCCCGCGTTGGGAAGCCAGCTGGTCTGCCTGCAGCCAGGTTTCTGTCTTATTTACACCCGCGCAGCTTTGAAGCGGCGAGAAGAGAGCGAGGGTGACCTGAGGGAGGCGCTTTGAAAAACCCACGCGCGCCAAGAATTTAAGATCGTGGCGTCCCCCTTTCGGCTTCTGTGCAGGCCTTGACTCCAGCCGTTGCACAACCAGTAATGTTGGGAGAAGTCTGCGGGGGCATGAGTGAAAACCAGTGCGCTGCTGCTAATTTACTGCGGACCCCACTCCGCCTCGTTAACGCGTGAATGAACACCCCCTTTGGGTTAGAAGAGGCCTTTCCCTCCTTCCACGCCGCAGCGCTCTAACCACGGGGAGCTCTGGCGGGGGAAGCATTCTGCTTGGCCCCGATTTAATGTCTGATGCAGGCATCGCCTTTCTTGCAAAACGGGTGAGGGTGGTACAGCACCGCGCTCTTCCCAGCTACCTCACTTGGATAATTAGTTTGGCTCTTGTTTAGGCACGCTCAGCCTGGCTTCTATAGGTGCAATAGGTGACGGCGCTTCATCCAAAGCTGCTGTAGCTGAGGAGAGATGACATAAAAAAGGAATAATAGAAAGAAAGGGAAAATGCTCATTCATTGTCCGTCCGTCCCTTTGCATTCCATCTGCACTCCCATTGCAGATGACACCAAACTGGGTGGTAGTGTTGATCTGCTTGAGGGGAGGAGGGCTCTGCAGAGAGACCTGGACAGGCTGGATCCATGGGCCGAGGCCAACTGTATGAGGTTCAATAAGGCCAAGGGCCGGGTCTTGCACTTTGGTCACAACAACCCCATGTAGCGCTACAGGCTCAGGGAAGAGTGGCTGGAAAGCTGCCTGGTGGAAAAGGACCTGGGGGTACTGGTTGACAGCCGGCTGAATATGAGCCAGCAGTGTGCCCAGGTGGCCAAGAAGGCCAATGGCATCCTGGCCTGTATCAGAAATAGTGTGACCAGTAGGAGTAGGGAAGTGATCGTGCCCCTGTACTGGGCACTGGTGAGGCCGCACCTCGAATACTGTGTTCAGT
>NW_009259833.1:2136066-2147313 GCF_000687185.1 Egretta garzetta
GGGTTTAGTGGTGGGATGGCAGGGTTAGGTTAAAGGTTGGACTCGATGATCTCAGAGGTCTTTTCCAACCAAAGTGATTCTATGATTCCGCAAAGGCAAGCGCAATGGGGAAGATCGTGGTGGGACACGGGTGTGGGCGTGAGGGGGCTGGACTCGGGCCCAGCAAAAACAACTGTTCTGATTTTCTCCTTTTCCCTCTACCCCATTCTTCAAAGATTTAAGGCTATTTAACCCTGTAATCATATTCACGCAGCAAACCCAAAAGCCTCCTAACCTTTTTGCTTTTAATTCTCAGATTTACGTCTCCTTGCTGCTTTGCCTTGGAGCCGGTTGTGCAAGAGGGAACGCTCGGAGCTGAAGCAATACTGACGCTGTGGTTATCAGTAGGCTTAAAAAGCTAAAAAGCTTTAAAGGAAGGAGCTCTGCTGCTTCTCCGCTTGTTCCCCTGCCCCTAGGTTTTGAAGTCACGCCTCTCTGGCCGTGCGCCGTTAGTGCCCAGGCTGCCAAATCTGAAACGGGGCCCAGGGAAAGGGTCTTGCTGTCCTCCTGAAAGCCGCTGCCCAAGCCTGGGACAGCAGTGCAAATCCTGCCTGGGTCTAGGTCCTACTGCAGTGATTAATTCCTAAGATGCTAAAATTAATTCCTTTGTTTCAGCCCATAGAGACGCAGCTGCTTTCTGCTCTTGGCTGCTTAAGACATGAGAGTGAGGTGCGGAAGAGGAGGAACCTTCTTCCCTCGGCAAAACAGCGCGAGGGCTGCCGGTGATAAACCTCCGTGCTTTTGGAAACCCCTCCTTTTGCTCCTCTGGAGGGAGTCAGGCTCTAACATTTGTCGGGAGCTCTGCGTGCTCCCAGGGAAGAGAAGTCAAGCCCGGGGAGGTGGAGAGGGAGCACCAGGGTTAGCCAGAGGGCAGGAGCCTGGCTCTGGGGCCTGGGATGCCCACCTTGCAGCCCCCCCTCATGACACCCCACGTTTAGGGCAGGGTTGGGAGCTTTCCTGGCCACTTCTGTTTTACATGAATGTTAGCTGACATTGAGAAACCTTTGCCCTTCTCCCGGAGACTCGGGCCAGACGAGTGCTCTTTAGGCTATTTTGGGATTCATTCTGTAATTGTACATGATGCTAAGAGCACTGTGGGTCTGCGTGCCTGTGGCATGCTGGGGCTGAGGGGGTGCAGGGGGTGCAGAGGGTTGGGCTCATGCATACGTTTCGGGTAGCAGTGTCACATGAAGGATGCTGTTGCTGGCCTTCCTGGGCACTTCATTTATGTGGCACGGGGATGGCGACCTCTTCAAGCCAGGGCCAGCTTCTGGAATAAACCTGGGTACTTAAAGATGACAGTAGCTCCATACAGCAGCTAAGAGAGTTGGCAAACGTGGCTGGCTTTTGCCTGAGGAGACAGGATTCAGAAGACATTTGTGCTTCAGCAGCACTGTGGTGGAACTCAAATCCGGAGTGGACATTGCTCAGCCAGAAAAGAAATGTGTTTCCTGCACCTGATACTGCAGTTGGGAACAATTTAGGATGTTTTCATTCAAGCTGGCAGTGGTTACCTGTGCATTTTTGAGGACTCGAGCCAACAGTTTGGTAAAACTGAGATCCAGTTCAGCAGTGGAATGGTCGTCTAGTACAACCACCATGCATCCTGACCCAGGGGTTGCTTCTGTGCATTTAATATCTTCCAGTAGATATATTTTCTATAGTCCTTGTGCAAACCGAAGCTCCTGAGAAGGTGCGGTGCACAGGTTAGCGTTCAGCTTTGGGAGGTTTTCATCTTCTTGCCAAAAAACACAAGTGGCTGAGTGTCACCTACGCACCAAGCTGCCCTGTCCCCCTCTCTCTCATTAATCCCCACAGCAGAAAAGGTCTAAAGTATAGGATGATGCTTCTTCTGACCTCAGGTAGAGGTCTGATATCCTGCAAAGCAAAGTCCTACAAACCATTCAGTATTTCCATTCTGCTTCCCTCTCCCCGTGGCCATCCCGGAAAGTGTGGTCCCACCTCGTTTATCTCTTATCCTTCCAACGAAGGTGTGAGACTCTCCAGACAGTCTGAGGGCCCACCAAGATCTTCCTGGGAGCTGCTGCAGGCACTCACTGCTAAATTCTTTTCTAGCTGAAAATGCCAACTTAACTTAAAAAAAATGGAAATGTGGTGGTTTCAATGACATTCAATGTGGAAATTATAGAGATGGAAATGGGCTTGGAGTTATGGTTGGAGGCAGATAGACCTGGATGGTTTGAAGACAACTCAGTACATCCCCTCAGCTCTTCTGAAGGTTTATGTAAAGCTGAATGGAAAAGCTGCAGGAGGGGTTATTACTTAGCACAGATGTAACCTCAGGTTTCTCATCCAAACTTTCCCAGAGGAGCAAATGAGACCCTTCACATGAGTTATCTCCCAGCACGTGCAGTGGTTGTGGATGCCCTTGGATTCATGGCTTTGACTGACACCATCTCACAGAATCACACACAGAATCACAAGGGTTGGAAGGGACCTCAGGAGATCATTTAGTCCAACCCCCCTGCTAAAGCAGGTTCTCCTAGAGCATGTTACACAGGACTTCATCCAGGCAGGCTTTGAATATCTCCAGAGAAGGAGACTCCACAACACCCCTGGGCAGCCTGTGCCAGGGCTTGGGCACCCTCAAAATAAAGAAGTTTTTCCTCATATTCAACCGAAACCTCTTATGACTCAGTTTGTACCCATTGCCCCTTGTCCTTGCACTGGGCACCACTGAGAAGAGTCTGGCTCCATCCTTGTGACCCCCCACCCTTGAGATATTTGTATGTGTTGATGAGATCCCCTCTCAGTCTTCTCTTCTCCAGGCTGAACAAGCCCAACTCTCTCAGCCTTTCCTCATAGGGGAGATGCTCCAGTCCCTGCATCATCCTAGTTGCCCTCCTCTGGACTCTTTCTAGGAGTTCCTCATCTTTCTTGAACTGGGGAGCCCAGAACTGGACACAGTATTCCAGGTGGGGTCTCACCAGGGCAGAGTAGAGGGGGAGGAGAACCTCCCTCGACCTGCTGGCCACGCTCCTCTTAATGCACCTCATCTGCCACTGTCCTGAGGAGGAAAGCAGCTGAGGGTCCCAATCCTTTTCAGTTTTGGAGTGAGGAAAATAGCCTTGGGGCAGGAAAGGGGATTTGGGGCTGGGGGCGGGGAGCAGCACTGTTTTACCCAGATTACAGCTGATGCTTGTTCTCATTATGTGACCTCATTACACCAACCCCATCCCTGGGGACAGGTCAGTGATTATCCCAGAGCACAGAAGGTGATTTTGATGCCGTGACCCTTTTTTGGAGGGCAAAGAACTCCTGTATATGGCTACAGCCAGACTGTGCCAGCCAGAGGGGACCCAGGCTCTGCTCAGGTTGGTCCTGCAGTCTCGCATGCAGGTGTCTCAGTGTCCACCATGAGGAACCAAGAAGCAGGAGGAAGGGGATTTGGCACAGCAGCATGGATTGGGATGTGTCTCTCCTTGGGGCCCCACACCAACAGGCTTGGCCATCTCCAGCCTACCCTTTCCACCAAGATCTTGGGACTTGACCAAGTAGCCATGCTTGGGAAGAAGCATGAGGAGGATTTTAAATATCTTCCCCTAACCAAAATGTATGTCCCATGGCCCTCTTAAGCTCAACAGATGTGTCTTCCACCTTGCTGCTGGTTGTTCAGCATGTTCCTGGTCCTGTGGGCCTCCACAGCCCCCTCCTTGCCCAGGGGAAAGGTCTGGGACCATGGTCCCAGCAGGATAAACCCATCCCCAGGAACGCCCCTCCTACAGTGAGGTCACCGCATGTTGCTGGATGGGCGGGATGACCTTTAGACCAATCCTCAGTAGAGGAGGTTCTTGGCAGGGGAAATCAGAGAGCAGCTCCAAGGACACCAGCAAGCCGATCATTTTTTGGCAAGAGTGAGCATTGCTGCAAGGATGATCTCTCCTTACCTGTCTGGTGCAATAGGTCCTTAATCTCTCCAGCCCTTCTGTAATGCCAGGGTAAAGACCCCCTCGTCAGCAGAGCTGTTGCGAAAGCAACGTTTCAGAGGAGACAAAGCAAAGTCCAGAGTTCATCCACTGTCCGTCCGCCTCCCCTTTATCAGCCGGTGCTGCTGGTTCTTTGCATCTGAAGCCCCAGATTCCTGAGATTTGGAGCCTTTTTTAAAGCCTTGCCTCCTGGAGTCTTGTGATGCTGAGAGACACTCTCGTATGAGATCTAGAAACAATCCCTACCTTTCTAATGCTTGTAATTTTAAGGAAAAAAGAACCTTCTGAAAATGATTATGAGCTGTATGAGCTCAAAAAACTGTAATTAATTTTAAAAAGTTCAGGTTTTTAATATATTATTACTATTTTATTTATAATTATTGTTTGTACTTTATTATAGAATCATAGAATTGCGTAGGTTGGAAAAGCCCTTTAAGCTTTAAGCTCCCCCAGCCCAACCGTTCCCCTACCCCTGCCATCCCACCCCCAAACCCTGGCCCTCAGCACCGCCTCTGCCCGGCTGTTAAATCCCCCCAGGGCTGGGGACTCGACCCCTTCCCTGGGCAGCCCCTTCCAGTGCCTGACAGCCCCAAGGGGAAGGAATTGTTCCCCATGGCCAACCTCACCCTGCCCTGGCACAACTTGAGGCCGGTGCCCCTCATC
Source organism: Egretta garzetta (assembly GCF_000687185.1). NCBI lineage: Eukaryota > Metazoa > Chordata > Aves > Pelecaniformes > Ardeidae > Egretta > Egretta garzetta. Next base: position 2,140,716 of record NW_009259833.1, read on the forward strand.
CCATCGCCCCTTCCCTGGGAGCAGAGCCCTCCCCACACATCACTACAACCTCCTGCCAGGCAGTTGTAGAGGGCAAATTATCTCACTTAATGTAGTGGGCTCACGGTTTGTTGCTGTATGGCCACAGCAATATTCATACATTCCTTTGGTAAATACAGGAATTACACTGTTATTGCTCAGATGCCGCTTGCCAACATCTTCTGAATTGTGATAAACTGCTAAAATGACATTTTCTGCGGAGTGCCTTCTAGGGAGCTCATCACAGAGTGCCTGAGCGTCTTTGGTTACACAGAAACATCACCCCAAGGAGACCCTTTGATGGAATAAGTGGAATACTGAGCTCCAGCACTAGAGAAACGTGGTTTGGTATGGATTTGTGTCTTGCAGCTCATTGACACGGGTGTCTAATAATGAAAAAAAATGTTCCTTTTGCAAATAGATGGCCCCTCCCTCTGCCCGAGCCCAGACCCTTCTTTGCCCACACCCGTGTCCTGCCACGATCTTCCCCCTTGCCTTTAGGGAATGCAAAGGGAGGAAAGGACAATAAATGAGCAGTTTCCCTTTCTTTGTATTATTCCTTTTTTATGTCATCTCTCCTCCCTCCACACCTACTTGGTTTTTTCCATGCTTATGTGTGTGTTACACGGGTTTGAAGTTGTGCCACGTCCAAGAGATGGCCCTGTGAAGCCAAATGTAATTTGGAACCTGGGAATAACCCAGATTCCTCCTGCAATCTCTTCCTCACTTGAAGGTGGTATGAAACCTGACATATATAAGAAAAAAAAAAATCCCCAGCCAGGTAACAGCCATCTTTACCAGTGCAGAGGGCAGGAGGGGAGGGAGTCAATGAGGTGCAGGTCCTGCTCCTCCCAAGCCCAGGGACAGCGGATCTCCTGGTTTCCCCACCAGACCGTGCAGCAGTCTCCCTGGAGGAGCTGCTACTCCGCGAGCGTGCTGATGGGGAACGGTGGTGTTTGTATCCAGCACATGGGTAGAACGTGCGCTCCAGCAAAATCTGGGCTCTTGCCAGCAGCAGCAGGACCCCAGTGCTCACTCGGGATTCAACGTGTCCCCCATCACTCCGCTGCACGGCATGCCCAAACTTCCCCATGGACATTGGCTCCACATGCCCAATCGTTAAGGATCAGCTCTTGATTTCCACCCTGGCACCACCTCTTTCAGCCCTTGCCCAAGAATATCACCTCCTCCATTAACCGTAGAGGACTTGCAAAGCCTCATGATGGCACCAGAGGACAGGGTCTACCCAGAGGTTTGCTCAGCTGCTTTCCCTGATGTCTGGCTGATGGGCTGCCGAGAAAACAGCAACACCTTTATTCCTTCATCCAGCTGACCCTCAGCCTTGCTGCCTTCTTGCTGGGTGGAAAAACTGCCCCATCCCTTGCCCCTGCACAAGAGCAGCAGGCTCTCGCTCAAGGCATGCCGTAGATGATAGGGCAGATGTTTGAGCTGCCAATGACCCATGGCTGCCCAGGACTGTTTGCTCTGCTGGCAGCGTGTCCCTGGATCAGCGCCAGGAGCAGATTTTCCACCTCCAGCCTCCCGGCCTGGCAACAGGGGCCGGGACGTTTGCCTAAGATAACGCTGAGCCTTTGGGAGAGAGAGGGGGGATGTTTCTCATATGTCCCCAGGCATGGATACCTGCCAGTGAGCACTGCAGGTCCTCAGCCAGAGGGAGAGCAGAGCCAGCCAGACCCATACTATGTGGGAATGGTTGTACCTTGGTCCCTGGGGACGCACCATGGCCTGATCCAGACAGTGTGTCTGTGCAAGGTTCCAGGGCAGTTTGGAGGGATTTTGACTCTAGAGATTGCAGCAGAGCTACAGCCACCACAGTGAAGGGGGTGGTGATGGGGAAGGGCAGTTGCAACCATGCACAGGAGAAAAGAGATGTCATTGGGCTGGGAACCTCTCCATTGGGAGGAGGGACCCCAAACCAGAGCCCCTAAGCTGCTTGCTGGAGGCTGCGACCCAGCACCATTGGCCCGCCCTTGGCTGGCCCTTTTGGGGCTCGAACATGACCCTGGTGCACATCCATCTGTCACCTCCTTTGGCAGAAACACAGGGTCTCCTTCCATCCCGCCTGCATCCCTCTCACTAAACCGTACAATACACATTGGACCACCTAAAGAGGCCAAGTGGAGAAGATGTGAAGGTCACATGTAGCCTGGACAATGAGGAATCCTGGAGCTGGCCACAGATCAAATGGGTGTGCAACGGGGAACCCAGAGGGGAAGGCAAAAAGGGGGAGGAGGAGATGAAATTTGGCTGTTAGCCCTTGCCCTGGAATTTTGGATTTCCCTAGAAGTGCTGTCTAGACAGAACATAAGGATTTGAGATCTTCCCAGGGGGTTTCTGGGACCTGGGGTGACCAGTGGGACAGCGTGATCAGGGCTCCCTGCCAGATGTCCTTCCCAGAAAAACCAGCAACACGCAGTGTCCCAACTCCACCGCACATACCAGTTGGGGCACTGGTGGTCCCCTCCACCCTCTCTCCTTTGCAGGGAGTGCAAAGCGAGGTCAACATCATTGGATTCAGCTTTAGTTGGGAAGATTTTTCCAAATTTCTTCCCACTCCCAGCACTCTCCATCATCAAGAGAGGGGAAAAAATGTTTATTACATCGACGTTGGCTTGTTTCTTTTTTCTCTTCAATTTTGTGGTGTTATATATTTACTTTAAAAGTTGTAATTTAAATAATTAAAAAAAAATTCTTTTTTATTTACCAAAATGCAGGGGTTTAATAAGTAAAAATTTTCAGGGATCTTCTTAAAATGTGGAGTCTCCTTCTTTGGAGATATTCAAAACCCACCTGGACGATGTCCTGTGTAACCTGCTCTGGGTGAACCTGCTTTAGCAGGGGGGTAGGACTGGGTGATCTTCCAAGGTCCCGTCCAACCCCGGCCATTCTGTGATTCTGTGTGAATTCAGGGCCAGGCAACATTTTTGAAAGAAAGGCCCCATTTACACCGTTTGAATGCGATGGTAAAACATAGCGAGAGGAGTGCCACTCACTGGTGGAGACGCCGCCAGCAGCTCCTCTTGGAGAACTCAAAGCCTGGATGCTCTGCCAACACCTTGCTCTTATTGCCAAGAAGTTTCTGCTCATGGCTCTGGCCAACGTTTCTTCATGAAGGCTTTTTTTCCAGGGGTGGTGATCAGATCTTTGCTGAGCTCGGGGCATGAGCTGATTGCATGCTGGTTTCCAAATCCCTTTCCATCACAGCCACCAGCTGTGCCACAAGAAACGTCATCTCCATCTCTTCTGAGACACGTGGAGCCTGTCACAGCTTTATTTGTCATCTGGCCAGGGCAGGGGTCTCCATCCCTGCTGAGATGCCTGTTGAAGTGGAAAGTTTAATTTAAGGCTTGACTTGTCCTCTCCCCGGAAGCCATTAATTAATTAGCGCTGTCTTTGGCTGGGGGGGCAGAAGTGGAGGTGGTGAACGCTGCTGCTCCTCTGGGTGTGGGAGACACTTGGGTGTGCAGCAATTGCCCTGATTTAGGGTGTGCATGGGGCAAGCAACACTGCTGGAGCAGGAGAAGTCTTTGGAAAAAGCTTTTCCATGGCCAAGGTTGGTGTCAGAGGTACAACTGGCCCAGGCTTCTTCTGTGACCTCAGAGAACTTGCTCAAGGAGGGGTTTCAGAGAAGGGGGAAGGTGGGGGATTCTCCACCCTCAGACAGTGAGCCCAGGCCAAAAAAGCTGCTTTGCATTGCTGCACCTTCTCCCCTCTCCACCCTGGATTTTGAAGGCCTTGTGTATGATGTGTTGCACGGGCTGCTGATGCAAAACTTCCCAAATGCTGGATTTTGTTTGGGGATTTTATTTGTTGTGATTTTTTTAAGGGAAACCCATGGTTGTGCACAACTGAGTTACATGTGCTTATGTGAAACCAGCTCTCCCCTTCCCAACAACTTTTTTAAACAAACTTCATCACTATGTTCCTTGCCTTTTTTCCCTGTCTGGTTGAGGATGAGCATTTTGGGGTGAATCCAGCATTACTCTATAACCTGAGCTGCGCAGTTACTCTGCAACGCAATGCATTTTGCTTTAAACTTTCCTTTTCCCCTCTATCTCTCCACTGCATTGGCGAGGTTGAACTTGAGCGTCCCATAAGGTCCTTGTGCATGGTGATGACTCAGGGAGCCCCGGTCACCCTGTGGGTCTTGCAACCCCCAAAGTGATTCCAGGCTCCCCCGAGCCTGTGCCAGCGCCTGGGAGAGGTTAGCAGCATGGTTCCCAGCCCTGGGGAGAAGAGATTCCCTGTGGGGAGAAGAGATTCCCTGCCCTAAGCTGTGCATGATGTCTCAGAAACCCACATGGCCCCGTAAGCAGGAGGGCAGGATGGGAAGCTCACGGGGAGAGAGGAAAGTCATCCCTGGAATAAACCCCAAGGGTATTAAAAATGTGAAGCAGGAGTGTGTGAACCAAATCTCCCCTGAGAAGGCCAAACTCAGGCAGGGAATGCAACCAGGAGACCTGCAAGGGGCTTGCATGGGGCCAGCATTGCTTTTTCAGATATTTTTCTAAAGGACTTGAAATCTGGCCATTGCCCCTTGCTCTTCCCCACGCTCCAGCGCCATAGGTACTTTTTAGCCTACTTCTTAAGGCAATGAAGTATCATGTGCCCAACTGTTTGTCTGCCCAACTGGTTGTCTGTCTGCCTCTCAGCGCTTCCCCCATTGCATCCCATGACTGATTTCAGCCAAGAGCTAGAGAATGCCAAGTCTGTAGGAATTTTGGGGGCTGGGGCAGCTGGAAGGAGTGAGAGACGCCACGGGGTGAGCTGCATCCCATATTGGACACCAGAGAAGCCCCTCCCTGGCACAGGTCTCTTTGCCTGGGGCTGATGGCTGCTCTCACCCCAAAATGTGGGCTTGTCTTGCCACCTACTGGTGGAAGCTGGTCAGAGGAGCAGGAGCAGAGGACAACCAGAAGGAGACTGGGAGGGCTGAGCCCTGAGCTGCTGCTGGCACCCCCGTGGGGGACCAGCCGGATCAGGAGGAAACCAAGCACAGCCTTGCAAGCTCATTTCTTGCTTTCCAGAAGGCTTTCCTTGCCCCTGTGGTCTACCAATACCCGCTTAAAAGTGTTCATCCTCGTGATAGCATTGTCCTTCTCCTAAACCTCCCTCAGGGGTACTGCCCTGCTTGGTCCGCCCAGTTTGACTGAGGGATGTTCCCTTCTTTGGCTTGGCTCTGCTGCTGCTCGCCTGGTTTCACCTTCCTCAACGTGTAGGTCCCAAGGATGAACTGCAAGGTGGCCTGGCCCACAGGAGCCACGGCATGGATTTGGATGGGGTTAGGAGGCTATGAAAACCTGCCCCAGGAGAGACCTCTGGCCACTAGGGCTTAGAGAGGCAAGAGGACCTCTCCCATGTACAAAACCCAATGCACTGGAAAGAGATGAACGTGTAGGGGGGAAGCTCACTGTAGGGCTGGAAGAAAGATGTGTATCCTATATGCATGGCCATGCTTGGCACGGTGCTGGTGGTGCTTTGATTTGGTTCAGCATGCTTATGGATGGTTTTCTGGAAGACGCTTTGCTGAAGCACATTGCACTTGATTATTCCCTCAAAGGTTTCTGTGGGTGAACCATCACCAAGAGTGGATTTTGAGGGACACCTGAGCCACTTGGTGGTTTTTTTCATGCCTGGGGCCCAGACCTGATGGGCGATAGGCAACCCCAGTGACTTCTCCACCAGCTTTTGGGAGGATGTTTGGACCAGTAAAAGGTGTCAGGAGAGGGAGCCAGAGCCTCAGCTGAGAGCTGCAAGAGCTGCCGGGAAGGGCTGCTCACCACTATGGGGGCATCCCAGACTACACAGCCACCTCCTCCGCCCTTTGGAGCTGCTCCCAGCCACATTTGAGGATGCTCAGAGCAAGTCCAGCAAGTCAGGTCCTTCAGAGCCCTAATTTTTGGAGATTCATCCTGGTGTAGTCACCACAAAAGACTGGTGCCCTGCGGAACAGCATTTTTAAGCCCTGTTGGAGTTTTGCCATCAGTTTGCATTGCATCGAGTGCTGCGGGTGTTACGTGCTTTGGGTGGGATTTCTCCTTGCCCCCCTCTTCCGCGGTGTTAGGAACGTGAATCCAGCCACCCCCTAAATCCTTCCTGAGTATTTGAACATGTTGGTGTACGCTTGCATGTGTCAGCACGTGGCGGTGTGTCCGTGGGGCCAGCCGGTGCGTGCGCTGGTACAGATGTAGGTGTGCACTAACCCGGGGGGGTGTGAGAGCTTGTCCGGGTGTGCGTGTGTGGTGTCTGCGTGAGACAGGCAGGAGACCCTTGGGCTGTGTTGTCAGGGTGTGCTGACGCCAAAATTGCTTGGATTCATCTACCTTAGCGAATGCGATCACTCTTGTTTTGAGGAAGATGAGATGGGGAGCCTGGTGGCTTGAGGCCTGGAGAGAAGGAGGATCTTACCATCTTCATTTGTAGGTGGAAGCAGGAGAAAACATGAGGACCCTGAATCTGGTGTCTGCCCCCCGAAATGCACAGATGATAGCGCTGCAGCCCACGTGTTCACCCATGGCTTGGCCACTGACCCCGGGAGCGGAGCAGCACAGGGTGCTCC
>NW_009259833.1:2147860-2163388 GCF_000687185.1 Egretta garzetta
CATTGGGTGCTCCAGCCGCTGAGCAAGCACCATCCTGCATCTCGTCTCCAGCTGAGTTTCAGAGCCTCCTTAATCATTGATGGCTCTGCTGCATTAGTCTATAATTAGCTTCCCAGACCTTTTCCCCATGGGCTGGAGCTGGGAGCCCATTTTCTTTCTGCGGTTTTGCTCTGGCTTGAGCGGACTGGGGAGGGAGGAGGGGACCAAGGGAAAGCCGGGGACTTTGGGGAAGGGGAACATCAGAGAAGGACCCGGAGGGATTTGAATGCATGGGGTGATTTAATATTGTGGCTGCCCTATGTTTAGTCTGGAGAAGAGGAGGCTGAGGGGAGACCTGATCTCCCTCTACAACTATCTAAAAGGAGTCTGTAGCGAGGTGGGAGTCGGCCTCTTCTCCCTGGTAACAGATGATAGGACGAGGGGGAATGGTTTGAAGCTGTGCCAGGGCAGGTTTAGGTTGGACATTAGGAAAAACTTCTTCACCGAAAGGGTTGTCAGGCTCTGGAATGGGCTGCCCAGGGAGGTGGTGGAGTCCCCATCCCTGGAGGTATTTAAAAGAAGGATAGATGAGGTGCTTAGGGATATGGTTTAGTGGTGGGATGGCAGGGTTAGGTTAAAGGTTGGACTCGATGATCTTAAAGGTCTTTTCCAACCAAAGCGATTCTATGATTCTATGATTCTATGATTCTATGACAGTTTTTCAGGGAAAGGGGTCTGGGGAGAGCCCAGGCTGTCTGATGGGTCTTGAGCCCAGCTTGTATGGGGTGGAGGCCCTGCCAGGAACCAGCAGGAGGGGAAGGGTCTTCATCTGCTAGTGGGTCTACAGGTCAGAGGGAGAAAACCACTGAGCCCCAGCTACTACAAGAAAGCCAGGCTTCATCTCAAGCGGACAAAGGGCTGTGTTTGTATGCATGTGGATACAGAAAATGATGGGTTAGGGGCATGGAAAGGTGGCAAAGAGCCTCTCCTGCTAGCAGAGAGCAGTTCAGTGGCAGAGTGGGCTCCGCTTTAAGAGCTATTCATAGATTAAAATGGTTTCAGTGATTTCGAGGTGGTCTGGGTGCTTTAAGTGCTCATTCCTCGAAACTGTAAGTCCCAATCAAAACAGAGGCACGAATTCTCTGTGGTTTTGAGGTCAGAGGCAGTAGCCCTCAGGTTTAACTCCATGTATTGCTTTCTGAAGAACAGATGGTTTGAGCTGCAGCAAATAGTGGTACCCACAAACTGTCCCGGCTCCTACAACCCTAATTCAGGAGCTCCGTAGTTATGCTGGAGATATTTTGCTTATAATGAGAGGCAGGGCAGGAGGCAGGACAGCCCAGCTGCTCTCCTCTGCTCTGCTCTCCCTTCTGGGCTATGGAGGGAGCCCTTCATGTGAGTGCCGCTGACCTGGTGCCATCAGCTGGGCAGGAGAAGGAGTCTTTGCATGAAGGGCAAGGGGACCCCCACTGTGGGATGCAAACCAGGAGCAGGGGTGCTGTTAAATAAGGCATTTTGCATGAGCAGCTTCTGGCTGGGTTCATGGGAAGGGGGTGCTGCAGTAGCTTGGCCAGGGACTGCTTGAAGCCAAAGGTCCTTTCTTGCCTGAGGTCTCCCTTTTTTGGCTGGTGGAGATCCTACTCCATGGTGTCAGTGGGAAGGACCAGTGGGTAAATGAGAGCAGGATGGGTTTGATTGCAAGATGAACTGTGAGATTACATACGAGGACACTGACGTCCCCTTGCAGCCCCGGTGCCTGTGGTCACCGCAGCTGAGCATGGCACAGACTTTGCTGCAAGGCTTTCCTGCAAAAACCTCATGCATGGGGCAGGGATGAAGACCAGGGGCAGGGATGAAGGCCAGGGGGAGCAGCAGGAAGGACTCACTGTAAGATTTGTACCATTGCTGCCAATGCTGTTTTGAGTCTGGCGATGATCACAGGATCAAAGAGTTGGCAGGAGAGCTCCCATTCCCACGCCTTTGTAGGATCACGCCACCTTTGTAGGATCATGCCACCTAAACTCATCCTGGCAGGTATTTCTCTGGGCTACGTCAAAAAATGGATGGAGATTAGGGAATTTCCCTTCCTGAATGAGCCCTCTGGTAAGAAACCCTTTCCCAATCTCTAATCCTGCTTCAAGGGACTTGCCATTTCAACAGGACTCGCCTCCCAGGGAGATGCAGCAGGTCGAGGGGAGTCATGGCAAGGAACTGGCTCATCGACAGGGAGGAGGCGAGCTGTCTTCAACCCAGAAAGTCTTGGGCACCCACTTTCTGGGTCACAGCATGGTGACAGGGGCTCTGCCTTGGAAAAAAGCTGGTGCTGGGGTCAGCCCGGGCAGTGACATGGTGAGCACCACTCTTGTCTGCAACAGTGCATCCTCTGCTCCCCTTGGCTTCATGGGGATTTCATCAAGACCAGGCTCAGGCCCTTAAAACAGCAACAAACAGGCTCCAGCAGGAAACTGCATCTATTTATAGCATATTTGCGTAGTTTGTGGCAGGGCCTGACCCATGTCTGTCCCTTGTACCCTTTGCACAGATCAGGCCAAGCCCCCCAGCACCGCTGAGGACCCACCCTGCCCCAGTCCCATCCCCTCGGAGATCCCTCTCCCGGTGCTGAGACGTCTCCCTGTCCTCACCTCGCAGCCTGCCTTGCTGAAAGTGCTTGCTTCAAGCTGTACATTAAACATATGTTTAAGCACATTCCCTAGAAAATTGTCCCTTTTTTGGGAAATCTGGCATAATTAAAGAGTTGACTTGGTTTCAGCTGCGTGGCAAGGGCAGCTGTACTCCTGCTCTGCCCACACTCACCCCTTTGGCTGTGGGCATAGGTTTGGCCAGGATAAGTCCCACTGACCCAGACAGCCCCTGTACATGTGCTTGTGGGGGTGGACTAAAAAAACAGGCTTTTTTTGAGGAAAGAGGATTTTCCAGAAGACACCACCAGGACTTGGATGAAGAACCTTACTACCAGCTTCTCTGCGTTGTGGGCATCATCCTGGAGTGAAAAGGCAAAGCTAAGGGATGGAGCAGGGTTACTGGGGCATGCAGGGCCATGGCACTGAGCAGGGGCAAGGGGGATCATTCAGTCTGTGGCAGAGAAAGCCCAGGGCAGATGGGACACAAGGTGATGTACACGATTGAGGTGTGATACTTGATGAGACCATCAGATGCCGCCAGCACTGATTTACATGTAGTTTCTCTTCCCACGGGGCTGAGAAATGATCTGAACAGCCCCCCAGGGCCCTTTCCAGATCTGTTCATCTGTGTTTCCTAAGGGCCAAGGGAGCTTGCTAACCAACAGACTGACTTCCCCTTTTGCCCAGCGGTGCACAAACCCAGAGATGAGTGGATAAGAGAGCAAAGGCGGAGGTTTAAGTTCAGGGCACAGGTCATGGGAGCCTATTATAAGTAAACAGAACTTGTTTAAAAGATGATATATGCTGCACTAATATTATTCCTACTCTCCCACTCATCACTGCAAGCTAATTACACTTCCTGGAGCCATCAAACCTTCCTTTGCATCTTGTCTGAGCTGTGCAAGGACATGCATATGATCTAGTAGCTAGGGCCTGGGGGCTGGCCCTTCTGTTTAGGTTTCTTTGAGCTTTTCTGCTGTAATTGCTCATAAAATTACACGCTAATGAACTCTGTCCTGCCCTCAGAGGAACTCTGGGTCCCTGCCATGTTTCCTTGAAAGAACATGGGGTTAATATGAGGTGAAGTCCCATATAAATCTCATTTAAGACCAGGTTGGACGGGGCTCTGAGCAACCTGATCTAGTTAGCGGTGTCCCTGCTCACTGCAGGGGGGTTGGACTAGATGACCTCTAGGGGTCCCTTCCAACCCCAAACATTCTATAATTCTATGATTCTATGATAAGGCTTTGTGCAAATTGATGCAGACTGAAGTAGGTTTCATTAGCTGCATTTGTGCCAGCAAAGAGGGTCCCTACATGCTGGGAGATGGACCCACTCGATGGACCATGGCCATCTACTGGGTTGTCATACTCCCTCACACAGTTTTGGCCCACTGCTTACAAAATGAAGGATTTCTACCTCAAATCTGGAAGTGAAGGGGTTAGTGGTAGGATGGTAGAGCAACCAGACTTCTTCCCCACTGTTTGGCTGTACGGTCTCTGAGAGATGGAGGTCTTTCTTGCCAGGGGTCTGGGTGCTGGCCAAGCCAGGACCTGACCAAGGACACATCTTCTTGTGATGGAGAACAGCAATCTTTGCTTAGCTCTTTCTTTCCCATTTAACTTGGTCAAATTTCAGGGTTTCTTGGGACCACTTTTGTAATGTGGCATCATGGTGGGCAAGGTCTGTCCCTGAGCAGGTAAGTACCTGCTTCTTGCCAGCCCCTACTTATGTCAGACTGGGATCAGTGGGCCAGAAACCCCCTTCTGAAATCAGTCCCATTGGAAGGGGGACCCTCTTCTGACCTTAATACCGCTCCATAACTCCTGTCTTTCAAATACATCCTTGAGGACTGCAGGTCCTCAAGACCACTTCAGAGGTCCTTTGGCTTTGGGTGGTGGATGCTGTGAAGTGCTCCTTGGCCCTTACCCAGGGTTTGGGACAGCTGCTGGGACCTGTGTAGTCTTTAGGATGCTGAACGCATCCCTCAGCTTTAGTGACGTCCTACAGAAAGCTGAGTAGATGCCCAGCAAAGCAGGGGATGGCTAAATTGGGGGTAACTCCTTCTCTGAGAGGAGTGGAAGGTGCTGCCAGCTAATTCACCAAAGGACAAGCCCCCAGCAAAGGCTGGCCCCTAGGGTGACCCTGCCCAGAGCAGTTTGTCTATGTGATGTTGGGGCTCAGCCCCCACCCCGCTGCTCTCCATGTCCTTGTGAAACGCCTGAGTGGCTCATGCTGCAAAGGCCTTTTATCCTCCTCCTTCTTCATCTTGCCTGCATAATTGATCAGCAATGCTAATTCTGTCACCCCAAAACTGTCTCCAGGCAAAGTCAGCTGGGGGGCAGGTAATAAATCTGCCATTGCTCCGATCCACAGCATCAATAATGTTTTGAGAACCAACTTGCCGTGTAGTAAGTAGGATGCAGGAGCTGGGCACAGATGGCTTAATTTCCACCTACCCCCCCTGCACCCCTTCAAGCTTCCAATGCCAAAGACTCCTGAAAGCCCATAGGAAGCACTCCATGCAAGGATTTGGGAGTACCTGCATCTGAAAGGGATGTCCAGGGTTACTTTGCTGGGTACTGGTGGCTGAGTGACAGCCTGTCCTGGTTTTGGCTGGGACTGAGTTGATTTTCTTCCTAGCATCTGGCATAGCACTGTGGTTTGGATTTAGGATGAGAAGAATGTTAACTCACGGATTGTTTAGTTGGTGCTGAGCAGTGCCTGGACCAGTCAAGGACTTTTCAGGTCTCAGCTCTGCCAGGGGCACAAGGAGCTGGGAGGGGGCACAGCCAGGACAGCTGACCCCAACTGGCCCCAGGGCTATTCCACACCATACAACATGATGCCCAGTAGAGAAACTGGGGGAAGAAGAAGGAAGGGGGGGACGTTGGGAGCGATGGCGTTTGTCTTCCCAAGTCACCGTTTCGCGTGATGGAGCCCTGCTGTCCTGGGGATGGCTGAGCACCCGCCTGCCCATGGGAAGTGGGGAATGAATTCCTTGCTTTGCTTTGCTTGCGTGCACGGCTTTTGTTCTCACTGTTAAACTGTCTTTGTCTCAACCCACGAGCTTTCTCACTTTTACTCTTCTGATTCTCTCCCCCGTCCCGCTGCAGGGGGAGTGAGTGAGCGGCTAGGGGGGCTGAGTTGCCGGCCAGGGTTAAACCACAGCGCAGCCCTAACCCACATCACTGACTTTGCTGCAAGGCCCAGCCTGAGGACAGGCAGGACACTCACCTGTGTGCAGAGAGCATCCTTATTAGTCCCAGGGATTTAGCCTTCAGTAGAGGACATTTTGGGCATGTAAATATTATCCCAGCCTCAGTTTAGCTCCAGTGCAAACACCGACTCAGAGCAGAACATAAACATATGGAAATCAGGTGTTTGGAGGCAGGGATGGGGATGGTTTCCGTCGTGGTGGGTACCAGGAGCTGACCTGGGAGTCTCTAGAGTTGCATGCACCCATCCCACCGCTCTCACCTCTTTTCAGAAGAAAGCTGGGACTGAGCACAGCTGAGGCTAATTCAGACCTTTTCTTTGGGGGAGAAATTACCCCTCTAAAACCAAACCTCAAGCCCTGTTCATAAGAACAGACCACACAAGGCACAAAGAGCTGGAGTCTAAATTGCAGGAGTCCAGAGAATCATAGAATCATAGAATGTTTTGGGTTGGAAGGGACCCCTAGAGGTCATCTAGTCTGACCCCCCTGCAGGGAGCAGGGACACCGCTAACTAGATCAGGTTGCTCACAGCCCCGTCCAACCTGGCCTTGAATGCTTCCAGGGATGGGGCCTCCACCCCCTCTCTGGGCAACCTGTTCCAGTGTTTCACCACCCTCATTGTAAAGAACTTCTTCCTTATATCTAGTCTAAACCTACCCTGGTTTAGTTTAAAACCATTACCCCTTGTCCTGTCACAGCTGGCCCTACCATTTTCCCCATCTTTCCTATAGGCCCCCTTTAGCTACTGAAAGGCCGTAATCAGGTCTCCCCGCAGCCTTCTCTTCTCCAGACTGAACAAGCCCAACTCCCTCAGCCTGTCCTCATAGGAGAGGTGCTCCAGCCCTCGGATCATTTTTGTGGCCTTCTTCTGGCCCCGCTCCAACACTTCCATGTCCTTCTTGTGCTGAGGGCTCCAGAGCTGAGGTTGGGGCACACAAAACCAGGTGGGTCAGACATGCAGAACTGTATTTTCAAACATCAGGCCTCATGGGTCAGGTCTATTTTCTTAGCTTCTCTGCTAGTGTCCAGAAGCTGATGCCTAGGGAATGCTGGAAGGATAAGGGAAAACTAAAATATCCTTCCCCTATGGACTCTTCCAGCCTCATCTGTGCCTCAAGGTGTTCCTGAATTTGTCTGCTCATTTACCAACACTGAATTTCACTGTCACAAAATAACCTGGTCTCCCATCAACTTCATGTCAACTTCTAGCAGCAACAACATCTTGCAGCAAGAGTTCCACAGTTCTGGTAACCAAACACGGTTTTAAACACTTTCCAAATTGTTTTGAGCCTGGGTGGAAAACGGGGTAACAGTCAGTCTCTGAGAAATACAGACACCATCCTCCAGCTTCTGGGCACAGGCATTGGTTTCTGTCCCTTGAAAACGCTGCTGCCTTTGAAGCAAAGATGGGGACAACAGATCCTTTCATACCTCAGCGGAGAAAGGAGCAGGGCCACAAAGCCAAACTCCCAGATTTTCCACGTTTCTGGGCCAGACAGGTGGAAAATGGGACTGCCAGCAAAGCAAAGAGGGAAACCCAGACACCTCGGGTGGTGTTTCATGGTGCTCTGGCCAAATTCGAAATTCTTCCCCCTGAAGGTTTTAAAATCACCCTTCCTAAGGCCTGAAGATAGGTTCATTGCTTCCTTTCCCAAATGTCATTTCTCTTTTTCTGACCTTATTCTAACAGCTCCAAGTGTTTAATACCTGGGATATTTTCCAGATAGTTTAAACAAGGGCTTCAAGGGCTGACTCGATGTTTTCCCACTTTAGCCATGCTGGATGCAGGCAATTTCTGTGTGGCTTTCCCTGTAGACCAGCAGCTTTCCATGGAACGATGTCAATTTGCCAATCATTGGAATCTGGTTTACCACTTCCACACATAACACCTGCTTTGCTTTTTGAAAATTGCTCCAATATGCTGAATCTGCACAGCCCCTGAGCGATCCCCGTTCCCACCTTTGAAGAGCCTCCTGCAAGGCTCTGCCGTGACGTTTCTGGATGAGTGGTTTACATCTACTTCAGGTATCGGTGTCACCGATGTTCAAAAAATGTCTGGAAAAGCTCATTTAAAAAAAACAACCAACCAAACAACATCAGCTGTAGCCCCCAGGGGTGAAACTTATTCCTGGCCTGGTGACTGGTAGTAGTTAATTTATTAGCACAGACCACAGCAGCAATTTAAAATCATGGAATAATTCAGGTTGGAAGGGACTTCTGGAGCTTTTCTCATCCTACGTCCTGCTCAGTGCAGGTCTAATTAAATTGGGTCACTCAGGACCATGTCCACCTGAGTCTTGAATACATCCAAGGATGAAGATCCCACAGCCTCTCTGGGACACCACCACGGAACTTGCTTCTACTCCTTTTCCAGAAGTGACTGGCCTGTAGCAAAGCCAACTAGAGTTTCCTTTCACAAGTTGGCAGAGTGGCACCAGCCTGCCTACCTGCCAGCTTGGGGAAGGGGTTGGCAGAGGTGTGCACTTGTGTCCTCTTTTTTTAGAGAGGTTTTGCTAGTGGTGTCCACACCATGGGTGTTTCAGCTTAGCAACTTATCCTGGGTGGGTGGGCTTGATGTGAGATGATTGCCCCGGAGCTGTGAGTGTTATTTACACCATGCTCAGCAAAGGCCTGGAGAGACCTTCAAGAACCCACCCTGGGTGTCTACCCAGTCCTGCCAAGACTGAACATGAAAACAACAACCTCTTGTAACATCTGCCTTCCCTTTCGGTCTAGGCACTGTATTTGTTGGCTTTAGCTGTAATCTTTGCACGGAGTACTAAGCAGGTAGCAATGTTCTGGGTACGAGTTACCAAAGGTCATGTGAGGTGCCATGCTTTGGTGCTTGGAGGCCAAGAAGAGCCTGGCCATGCTGTGTAAAGCTTTGAGGAAGGATGAGAGCCTTTTTCCCTTGTCCGACATAGTCTTCCTGGTCTAACATATATCTGGGGAGACAGACGGCAGGGGGAAGCATTTGCCATGGACTTCATAGGCCTGGGCTTTGGAGACTTGTGCCTTCCTTCATCCAAACCACATGGAGGGCTCATCTGTCACCATGACAGACTTCTGCAATCACTTTGACTCCCAGAGATGAGCCTGAGCTGCATCAGGCACCATGACCTGGTGTGAGTCTGCCTCCAGGAACCACCATGTCTGTGGTGGGTTGCCATAGGTGTTAAGAGGGCCTTGAAGCTTAGCTGGCTTTGGAAATGAGTGAAATGACTCACGAGTCTGTGCAAGCACATTGGAAAGATAAAACAGAGCCTTGCATTCAAACCCATCCTGGTTTTGCAGTAGCCACCCAAGGTGGTCCTGCCTTGGCTGGAAAATGGCAGCAGAGCAGGACAGAGCCCTTCCAGTCTTTGGGACATCTCAGGTTGGAATCAGACCCCAAGGTGCTTATATTCCCCATGAAAAGGGAAATAAACCCTAGTGTTTAGCCAGCCAGAAACCCTGGGGCTAGACAACCTGGCCCAGAGCTCCCTCCCGACATGAGACATTTCCAAGGCCTATGGGAGAGTAAGGGGTGCGAGTTGCATGTGTTGGATGAGAGCCATCAACCTCCAGCCAAAGGACACTTTCTGCTCTACTGATCTGTTCTCTTTTCTTCCTCATTAATGCTACTTCCATGCTCGACAGTTGTGATTTGAATAATTTGGACTGATTAGTGTTTACATAGCAACATTTGGAGGAAATGAAACCACAGCACAGCCAACAGCCAACTCAAGGCTCTGAAACGCTGTTTTGTTGGGTTTCCTAAAGAAAGGGGCTTACATGACCATGCAGACCTATGGTACTTGCTTGTCTGCAAGGTTAGTCACCTTGAAATATGTGACAAATCACAGCTCTGGCTGATCTAGGGGTGTGGGGTCTCAAAGATACTTGGTTCTTGCAGGTTTTTAGTAAAGCTAGTTGCTGGTTGGGGGACAGGAGATGCATTACTGTTGGCACCGAAGGAAGGGCAGGGGTGGCAGTGCTTCAGGCTGTTTCATATCCACTAGAGCACAGGCACAGCAGCCAGGCAGCACCTCTGCCCTCTTGCTCAGCACCTGTATAGGTCCAAACAAGGCCAAAGACATGGTGTATTCACAGCCTGAGAGCCAAGGATGGGTAGGAGACAGGGGGATGGAGGGGAAAAGGGAGTGAAAGAATTGCACCTGGGAGATCAAGGGGACTTTGGAAGGATAAATGAGGGTTATGGGATTATCTGGGAGTCCTGTGCGAGGGGGTGGAAGAAGCCTAGGTGTTGTGGGACACAAACCTGAACGCTGTAAAGATTTATCCATTGCATAGAGCTTCTTTGCCTTTTTTCCTGATCAAAGACCATTTTTCAAAGGTTGCTGGGGATGCAGAAACCCTTTCAGCGACTCTTCTGCCTGTCTCCATCTCTGCAGGAAGAGAGGCCTTATCTGATCTTCTTCTGGGAGTCGATGTCCTGCCCCCTTCTTCAAAGGTGCTGGTGGAAATTGTGATCCTTGAAAATGTTATGTGCAAAGCCAGGAAGGTTCCTCCTCCCAGGTTGACTTTTGGCATTCGCCATCTCTGCTTTTTACTTGCCTCTTTGAGGCTCAGCAGTTGGCTTGAGCTGGCTCAGATGACCCCAGGAGTGTCCTGGTACCTCCAAATTCCCGGGAGGAACAGTTGCAAGGGGAATATCTGAATGCAGGAGGAGATCTGAACAGCCTTGATAGAGCTTTTGAGCTCTCCCAGTTGGCAGTGGAGGTCTGAGTGTAGCAAGACTGGTGAGATGTGGGATTTCCCAGCAGAGAGGGACAGGGATGAGACTAGCGTGAAGCTCCAGGGATCCTGCTGTGCTTTTGTCCCTCTCTTCCAAATCCAGCCTGCAACTTCCCCCGCTGGCATTCACCTGACAAGGGCATTTCCCACCACCCTTCCTCTCCCGTAAGCCCCAAGCAACCAGGAAAGGAAGGAGAGGATTTAGCAGAAACTGAAATAATCAAATCCTGAAGCCCTCCTCCAAATCTGATCTTTTATCTGAGGAAGGGAGCAGCTCCCGAGCCCCCTCGATGCCTGCTGGGAGTTTGAGCCGAGAGCTGATATTATTCAGGAGATGCTCTGATCTCCAGCAGTGAGCTGAGGGTAAAACCCTCGGAGAGCCAGAGAACTAAAGCAACCTTCCCATATTTACTTATTTATTTGACAGTCCGTGCGTGGGCATGTTTGTTTGTATGTACAGGAATTTCTAAATGAACACGGGCTTCGATTTCCTTGCTGGTTGTGGTGTCCCCCCTTGAAAAGGCTAAAAGTCCTCCCCCTTGAAAAGGTTACCTCTAATTTAGGTAGACCTGAGTGTTGGCAGTGACCACCCACACCCCAGGTGCTTTCCCAGTGTCTTTGCGGATGGCTGGGCAGAGCCTGGGTCTGGCTGGGCGTCTGCGTGCTCCCTAAATGCTGGAAGATCTGACATTTCTGCCTTTTCATTTCCTGCCAGCACACAGCATTGCCAAGGAAATGCGACTGCATTCCCTCCTGGCTGCAAGAATTAATAACCAGTTCACTGAGACAAACGACACCAGCCTCCCCGTGTTCACGGCTCAGCAAACGCCAACACTCGGCTCTCGGGTACTCCCAGCTCGGCTCTGCACGTGACGCAGATGGAGAGCTACTCCCGGGCAAAAATTGTCTCCCCCCAAGACACCCATTTCCTCTGTTTTCCAAGGTCTCTATCCTTGCAGGACTTCTGGGAGCTCTGACGCATGTCTCTGCCTTCCCCCGTCTGCCGCCTGGCTCCCAGCTGGAGCGTGGGCTCCCCCGGGATGTGTTTGAATAGCCCTTTGGGCGGGGGGGCAGTGGTCCCAAGAGGAACTGTGAGGATCTGGGTGCTACAAGCAAGAGTGACCAGAAGAAACATAGGAAAAGGGGTCACAGCGTGGTCCCTTGAGGCTGTGCTGGCCAAAAAGATGCTTTTTAGGGAGAGCTTGTGAACCCAGCACCTCTCCATGGGTGAGAGCTCCCTCAGCATCCTCACTCCTGGGGTTAGGGACATTAGGGATGACATCCCAGCCTAGTCTTTAACATCCATTTATGGCCCTGCTGCCCACAACTATTTCTCTCTCTTTTCCTGACATCCTTATGCTTTCGGATGCCCAGTGTGCCAAGAGCTAATTTACGTTATGTTTTAAACTGATTCCCTGATGGTTTCATCATTTGCTGCCTAGGACCTGATGAAAGGTGGGTCTGCGGGTATCAGATCCACCTCCCTCATGGTCACTTGATACAGCCAGGGGTGCCTCGGGGCAGAAGGCAAGCCCAGGCGCTGGTGAGTTCACTGGTATGGATGCAGTTCGTCTCAAGCGTGTTCTCTGCTGGAAATATTCACTGATGGAAAAGCACTTGAGAAACATTGGCGGGAAAGCGACGTCTCTGAGGTTCACTGCTCTGCCAGATCTGGCAGGGATCTGGAGGTTCAAAAGTTCTTTGGAGGGAAGAGGTAATGGATGACAAACAGAAGGATCCACAATCGGCGTCATTCATAAGAATCATAAGGGGGAAAAAAAAAAAACCACTCCAAAACCGGCTTGTGCATCAACAATCAGAGCTGATACCAAGAGAAGGAAGATCGGGACAAACAGGGGAATTTTACAAGGCATAATTAATCAGATCCACTGAATAAATCACAGCTCTGCCTCTGAGGAAGCCGGAGAAGCAGAGAGGCAGAAGATGAGGCTGAGCCTCTCTCTCTCTCCCCGCACCCAACATGCAAATCCATCCTGAGCAATTTCTGGAGCAGCAGAAGGTCAGTAATTGATTTGGAGACCTGAGTTTCTGACTACATCATGATGCAGATGTGCTTCCCGGCCCGGCTGGCTGCCGCGCAGCTCCCACTGCAGCCGATGAGCTCGGAATATGAATAGAGAAGGGAAGGAGAAGGAGCACACTCTTCCCTTGATAAGCGAGCAACAGGGAGACAAAAAACCCTTCCATGCCGAATTAACCTGGTTTCGTCTCAAATTGCAACCCCTCCCTGCCTCCCTTTGCTCCCCAGAGCAAAACGCCTGGTTGAGGTTGCCTTGCTGGGGTAAAAGGGTGCAGGAAGAGGAGGAGGGGATCGTCTGGGGTTGTTTTTTTGCTTGAGCTGGAAGCTTCTTGCTTTGGAAATGATGCTGCAGCTTCAATAGGCAGAGAGGCTCTGGTCCTCCCCCCATCCCACCCCCCAGCTCAGGCACTTTTTGGGGAGG
Source organism: Egretta garzetta (assembly GCF_000687185.1). Taxonomy (NCBI): domain Eukaryota; kingdom Metazoa; phylum Chordata; class Aves; order Pelecaniformes; family Ardeidae; genus Egretta; species Egretta garzetta. Next base: position 2,160,901 of record NW_009259833.1, read on the forward strand.
ACTGAGAGTGCAATGAACCTTATCCCAGGGCTGAAACCACGATGGTGCAGTGGGGTACAGCTGCTCCTGGCTGTGGTGGCTGAGCGCTGGTCCAAGCACATGCAACAGAGACATCTCCCAGCCTGGACTGGGGCATAAGCCCTTGGGAGCTCTCAAAAACCTGGGCTGATGCATTCCTCACCTGCAGAGCCCAGGGGGTGTGGAAATTCAAGGAGGGCATAAGGGAAATTCGTGGAGGGTTGGTCTATCCATGGCAGTTGAACCCACTCGTGCTCAGGAACACCTTATACTGATGGCAGAAGCTTAAAAGTGGGGGCCATGATGAAGATGCACCCTCAAAGTGAGAACCTGAGGAGGTAAGGTTGCCTTCATCCTTTCCCACTGAAATCCCGGGCCCACTTGGCCCTTGCCATGATAAGGGTCACCACTGCCATTGCCTGGACTGACGGGCCATCACCTCTTGTGATGATAACAGCCATCCTTCGGCACCTGGATGGAGAGCCATGGCTTTGTGTAGGGCATCTTGCAGATCCAGACCAGCTACGCCTCTGGTTTGTGGGCTTTGGTACCTGAACACCACAACCTTGGAGTATAAAGCAGCTGCCCAGAGAATCGATTACATTGGGAGCTTTTGCAGTGCTTTTAAAAAGTTCAGAGGTCCTGTGAGCTCAGGTGTGTAGGTTTTAATACCAGCCCATGTGCTTACCAGCCCTGGATTTGGCAGCAGTGGAGCTGGATGAATATCTCAAGATTTGCTATGAAAAACCCAGGGAAAAAAAGGAAAAAAAATTGGTTTATGGTGCCCAGAAGAGCTCTGGAAGTGGTACCTGAGTGGGTGCAGCCCCAGCCTGGCAGAGCTCCTGTGGTAGGTGGACACAGTGAACCAGCTCCATCTAGAAAGGGTGATACCACCAAAAGGGCGGCTGGGGCACCCTCCCTCGTCATCCTTGAGGAGCAGCGCGAAGATCAGCTCCTGCCCACTGCAGACTTGGCGTTTGCTTTTATATCGTGCTCCAAACCGCGCAGCAGCCAGGAGAAGGGATGCCCTTGGATGCAGCCAGTGCTAACAACTGAGCAGAGAAATATCTGGGAACACCACTAAACAGTACAGCAGGACCAGCGCAGTTTTTCTTTATTTCCTCTTTAATTATGTCCTCTGTTTTAATGAGATCTACAGTGATGCAGAGGACAGATGGGCTGGGTGAACCGAGACCATTTTCTCTCCCCCATCCCCCTATTTCTACAGAAAAGACGCTACAAGGAAAGGCAAATATTTGACTGTTTGGGATGTGGAGGAAGGAGACACCGAAAGGTGAGCCAGGGAGAGGCTCCTCACTCAGGCAGGGCTTTCCGCAGCCCCGGCGCTCTCCTCTCTCTGTCGGAGGGGCTGGCGTAGGAGTTTCTGGCAGCCAGCTGGAAGGGAAGACTGAATGAAGAGCAACTGCATCCTTTTCAAGTGCCTGCCCTTATCTCAGTGCCGCAGCTGAGGCCATTTCAGAGAAAAAAGGGTGTTGGAGGGGATGCTGGGGAGGGGAGAGGAGCTGGAGAACAGCGATGCGAGGAGCAGGCTTGGGGGACTGGTGAGGAGGAGGAAAGGGGGACTTGGGAATGAAATGTGTCACGAGGATCCTTCCTCTGGTGGTGGCTCTCATTTGGGGAGGTGCTACTTAGGTACCAAAGGGATGCGCTTCATCTCCCATCCCCAAGGATGGCCAGCACAGCTCTTCTCCACCCTCCAAGCTACCTGAGCTGGCAAGGACTTACCGGGAGCTGTGGGGTTGTCCCCTGTCCTGGTGCCTCTGCTGTGGTCACAGAGACACCATTGGGCAGGGGCAACGTGGCTGGGGGTCACGTCACGGAGGCAGGGCAGTGATCATACGCTTGGCCCCCCTGACAGCCCACGGGGCTGGTTTGCAACCCCACCCTGCAGCATCGGCATGGTCAGCTTTGGACACGGCTCTGCCCCTTGGCGCACTTCGAAGGAAACATCCTGAAAATGAAGGTAAAATTGGGTGTTGCAGTGAGCCATGTGCACCATGCCAGCCCTAGGCGCCCATGGGCTTTGGGCTCACGCAAGTGCACAATGGGGCACAGGCACACACGGACGTTTGCACACTGGTGCATGCACAAACACGCATCGCACACACGCGGTGGCACACGTACACGTGGATGCAAACGCTGTGCGCGTGCTTTGTGGTCTGCACTTACCCCATGTGAACAGTTTTCACACGCACACCCCTGTGTTCAACACAGGCAGGGATACACATGCATGCACAAGCATTGTGGTGTACACACACACACACACACACACACACACACGCATGCCAGTTATTATCAGTTTATTAGGGTTTGAACGTGTTATCCATATACACACCCATAGAAAGCCTGTGTTCATAGAACCATAGAATCGTTTAGGTTGGAAAAGCCCTTTAAGATCACCAAGCCCAACCTTTCCCCTACCCCTGCCATCCCACCCCCAAACCCTGGC
>NW_009259833.1:2163647-2193638 GCF_000687185.1 Egretta garzetta
GAGGGGCGGCCCCCCCAGTGCCCAGCACAGGGGCACGCTCCCTGCCCTGCTCCTGCTGGCCACACCACTCCTGAGACAAGCCAGGATGGTGCTGGCCCTCTTGGCCACCTGGGCACCCTGCTGGCTCATATCCAGCCATCTCTCGACCAACCCCCCCAGGGCCTTTTCCAGTGGGCAGCTTTCCAGCCCCTCTGCCCCACGCCTGGAGCGTTGCGTGGGGTTGTGGTGACCCCAGGGCAGGACCCAAGTGTTACGCACACAAGTGTGTTCAGCACGGTCCACGGGCACGCACACACCTCTATACACACACACAGAGCACAACAGCAGCGCACCCGCACCCGTCCACGCACAGTGAACACCACGGCACACGCAGACACGCGTGCCATGGTCCCTCTGCGGCACACACCCACCCGCTCACACCCAGCAGATACATCGCGCTCCTGGAACCCCATCCCCAGCCAGAGATCTCTTTACATGTCTGAGGCCAATTAAGGGGGTCTGGCAACCATGTTAATGAATTATAATCCCTTTATAACAGTGCATGGAGCCCTCAAAACCCCAAGCTCTTTGACGTGTGATTGTTTTTCTGAACATTTGTTGCCAGCTCCAGCTCCTCATACTTCACTGCGAGCACCCTCACCTGGGTTGGTGGCAGCAGCGATGCTGTCGGGAAAGCCAGCATTGCCTTTGTCTTTACCGGGGTGGCTTTCCTGATGCTCTCAGAACCCAGGGCTTAAGCAATCTCTCAGAGGAAGGGAGGTTTAGCACAGCCGTGGCCCCGTGCCCCCCCGGTCCAGGTAGACAACGGCATCCTGAGCATGCCAAGAGATGCACTCATGAACATGCAACCAGGGAGCTGGAGACAGATGAAATCAGAGGAGGGACATTTTAATGGAATTAGGAGTGTTAATGTCTGCATTGCAGGGGAACAGGAAAGCTTTTGGGGTTTGTCTGGGGTTTGGAGACATCCTCCAGCCCAGGTGGGCATCCGAAAATCCTGTGCCTGTTGTCTGCTCCTGCCAATCTCCCCTTCCCATCACCCACACCCCAAACACAGCACAGGGGCAGCCCTGCGGGAGAGTGTGGCCGGGTCTGAGCTGCAGCCAGGAGCACGCCAGCGTGCCGTGGAGCAGGCGTCCCTGGCACAGGGACATCACCTCCTTATTTCCCAAAATATCCTATGCTGGGGAATTTTGGCCCTTGGATCTGGCACAACTACTGGACAGATGGTTGCAGGAGACAGCTCAGGTATGAAGGCAGCTCCTCCATGCTCAAAACCCTCCCTTTTCCCTCTGCTTCCAGACCAGGAAGGGGCTGATTAGCACAAAATCCATGGCAACCCGGCCAGCAGCCTGGGAGCCAGCTCCTTGCTCCCTCCCCTCCTCCGTACGCCTTTGTCTGCCGCTGGCACATCCCTCAAGCCCTCACTTTTTCCTCTCCTCCTGGATTTCAGAGGGAGCAGCTTTGCTCTTCTCCCCCCCCTAGGCAGTGCTGGCTGGGGACAGAAGATGTTGGTTCCCACCTCCTGCAAGAGACTTACCCCTAACAGACACTTTTGCTCCTTTTCCTACACCGCCAGCATTACAAAACCCACCAGCGATGTGCACTGACGCTCGCTGGGAGCAAGCAGCAAGCTGGCATGGGCGAGCAAGAGCTGATTTGCACATGAGTCTGCAAAAACAAGCCAGCAAAACTCTGGGGAAACCTCTTTGAAAGAAGCCAGGCAAGGGTTTACGCTATCAGGATTCATGGCTTGTTCTGGAGGTGGGTAAATAACCTAGACTGCCACCCCCAAGCTGATGATTTCCACCTGCAGACAGCCCAGGGGGAAAAAATCAGGCTGTGTCTGGCAAAAATCTTCACCCTAGCAACCCAGTAATTAAAAATCACGGTGTTTCCCTTAGAAAAGACCCTACAATAACACACAGGTATAGTGACCTATGAGGTTAAGGGCGCTGATGCATCGGTGATGCTTTCCCCCCTGGGACCCACAGAGGGGAACAGTCGGAGCTGATGCTCAGCCTGCTGCTTGCGAGCAGCCCTGCCAAAACAAGCCTGGAGCCCAGGACTTGCAACGTGAGGCTGAAACGCCTGCGAGTGCAGCCTGCAGAGGACGAACCGGTAACGTCGGGAGAATTTCATTCACCATCTTTCCAAGTAAAACGGGGCCAGAGAGAATCCCAAAAAAACCGCTGTCAGCATGTCCTCCTGCTGAGCCCACTCCCGACCTGAAATCCATGTTGCCTCTTTTAAGAGCAGGCCTTGAATCCACCCTCTTCTGCGCTCAGACAGCTTCCTCCCGAGGAAACAGCCTCCTCTGCAATGTATGAAACCCCTCCGGGTACCCAGCCACGATGAACTGCATCTTTGCACCCCAGGAAGAGCGCTTTTTGAGCTTCTCCTGCTCGGCCAGGGGCACAAGGAGCTGGGAGGGGGCACAGCCAGGACAGCTGACCCCAACTGGCCCCAGGGCTATTCCACACCATACAACATCATGCCCAGTAGAGAAACTGGGGGAAGAAGAAGGAAGGAGGGGACGTTGGGAGCGATGGCGTTTGTCTTCCCAAGTCATCGTTACGCGTGATGGAGCCCTGCTGTCCTGGGGATGGCTGAGCACCCGCCTGCCCATGGGAAGCGGGGAATGAATTCCTTGCTTTGCTTTGCTTGCGTGCACAGCTTTTGCTTTCCCTGTTAAACTGTTTTTATCTCCACCCATGAGTTCTCTCACTTCTACTCTTCTGATTCTCTCCCCCATCCCATTGCGGGGGGGTTGAGTGAGCGGCTGCGTGGTGCTGAGTTGCCAGCTGGGGTTAAACCACAACACCCCGGGAGACTGGGGTGAGCCCCTGAGGCATCCTGTGCTGGCAAGAGACCCCCAAAGCTTGGCCAAGCAGCCCAACCAGCTTGGTGCCAGTAAGCGATGGCAGACAACCACAGCAGAAGAAGCAGCATCCCCGCGGCATCGCCCGGCCTGGGGGCTTCACGTTCATGGCCCTGCATGCATCCCGGGGCAGGGTGGGAGGTGTGGAAGGCACGGAAAAGGGGTGACTTTGCAGGGCGGGTTGGGGCAGGGCATTTCTCCAGCGGCCGCAGGAGGAGCTCAGACGCCTGGCACCATGCACAGCTCGTCTCAGTATGCGAGGGGGCTTGCTGAAGCCGGTAACGCCGCTTCTGCTGGAAGCTAAGCATGCGTTTGCACGCTGGGCTGGCTGGAGCCCAGCGCCGGCACAAAGAGGGCTTTGTACGAGCGGGATGCGCAAGGCGATGGGGCAGAGCTGCTCTCCGAGGAAACTGGAGGCCCGTAGACAAAACGGGTCCCCGGGGAGAAGCTAAAAGGGGACCTTTCTTTCTTCGCTTTTTGCCGAGAGGGAGGAGGGCCGCACATCGTAATTAACGAGCCGCAGGTGATCAAACCCCTGCAGCCGCTGAGCAGTGAAAGGAAAACAAAGAGGCAGGGAGGGGAGCGGGGAGGCAGGAGTAAACACTCCGCGGGGCACGGCTGGGAAAGGAAGGCGAGCTAAGCTCACTGAGCCACGACGGCATCTCTCAGATCTGTCGGGCTTGAACCCATCAAAATGGGCTTGAACTCATCCTATGGGCCGCGATGCTGATGGTCAGGCTCGAGAGAGACTCTCCCACTGGGTAGAGCAAGGGAAGAGGAAGGTAGAGTGATACCAGGGGAAGAGCACGTCCCAGAGCTCTTTACATGAGTGAAGTCCTTGGCCAGGCTGGGCTGGATGTCTGGCCAAGCTGAGGAAACACAGGCTGGTCTGGTGCTTGGGGAGGGGGCATCTGCAAATCCCACTGGCCACAGACATTGGCTGAAGCATTGCAGCTGAAACTTTGGCAAATGCAAGACCTTGGATTCAGGCTCTATAACTACATCTATGCTAGCAAGCAAAACAGGTCAGGAACTCTCCTCGGGTCCCAAGAACCAAGTGGCATGATGCAGATGATGTCATCTGTATGATGACATCCATACCTGTAGCTAAACATCCTTCCACCCCCAGCAGGGCAGCTGCGTCAGACTGCTGCTGGAGACCAGCCCATGTTCCAGTTTGTACCAATGTTCTCATGTTCCAACCCCATCCGTTCCCAGGTGCAGTTTGGGAAAGCGCCAGGGAGCACGGGGCTGGTTGTGGGGCTTGCCCTTGGCTGTGTTTTCGTTGCTAATTAGACACAACGTGTAGCTCCATCAGCAGCACAAGCTGGAGCTGAGGAGTTGAGGGCTCCTGTCCCTGTCCCCTCCTTCCTACCCCTCTCCGGTGCATTGGCACACACATTTCTGCAGCTGTATGGGGAGCTGGGGTGATGAACCCATCCAGGTTCTAACTAATGTGGCTAAACCACGCAGAAAAACCCTAGGCATGAAGTCGATCCTGCCCTGCCACGCTTGGGTCATCAAATGGGAGAGGAAGAGAAAAAAAAAGGCTGGAGCAGGGTTAGCAAGCAGGTAGGTTGGCACCTGGAAGGGATCCAGGCCAGTTCCAGCGAGAGCAGGACTGGCCCTGTTTCTAACCCAGTTTTCTAGGAAAGAAAAATATGCACTATCAGGGTCTGTGGTGTGTCTGTCTGTCTGTCTTTAACAACCACCCTTGCCTTCCCCTCGCTAACTTTCAGGCTCATTAGCTGTCTTTGGCCCACGCCTGCCTTCATCCCCATCAAGGTGCTTGGCCTGCTGCTCGTGGAGGAGTGGAGGGCGACCGTGGTCAGGGGTGGCAGCTTGGTCTCCTGTGGCCGTGAGGTGACTGGGTTTGAATCTGGAGAGAAGCTTGAGAAGACAAGCTGTGGATTGAGGATTCTGGACCTCAGGAGAGTTGACTTCAGCTTATTTGGGGAACTGGGAGATTGCTATGAGGGAAGAAGGTGTTCAAGACAGCTGGCTGATTTTTTTCTTTTATTTTTAAAGAAAACTTATTCAGAGCTTGGGAACAAACCCTGCCTTTGCACATGAAAATCAGGAATTTCAGCACAAAGCCTGCTTGGCTAATTAAGACGCTTCTTAGTGAACTGAGCTGCTAAAAGGGAGCATACAAGAAATGGAAATAAGGAGAGAAAATGAAAGAAGAGTACAAGCGCATTGCTTGGGTACTTAGGGATGAAAGCAGAAGGGCTAAAGACCAGCTGGAGCAAAGGCTGGCCAGGGATGCTAAGAGTAACAAAAAGGGGGTTTGCAAGTATTTTAACAGCATACTTCAGGGAAAATGTAGGTTGATTGATGGATGGGGGAATGGCTTAGTGATGGATGATTATGGAAAAGGTTGAACTCCTTTTTTGTCTCCATTTTTATAGGTCAGACTTGCTCCAAGCCTCTGCACACAACAACAGCATTTGGGAAGCAGAGCAGCCACCAGTGGGGGAAGAAAAAGGTTAGGGACTATTTAGTGAAATTAAATGTAAATGTATTTACACCCGTGAAACTGGATGAGATTCATTCTAGTGCTTGGATCGAGCTCTCTGATGTGATTGTGAGGCTGCTGCCTGTCATCTGCAAAAAACCCCACGGTGTCTGGCCTCTGTCCACCCATCAGGTGTCTCCAAGCATTTTACATATCTCAAGGGAAAAAGGAGGATGTGGAGAGCTATACAGGTCAGCCTCACCTCAGGTCCTGAAAAGATCATGAAGCATGTCCTCCAGGAATTCATTTCTGGATATATGAAGAGCAAGAAGACAGGTACCCAGGGACTCCAAGAGCAAGAAGACAGAGACCCAGCTACAGGGCATGGTTCTATGGAGGAGGCTGGTGTACAAGTTGCCCTGCAGAAGCAGAAGTGGGACTGCAGGGAGAGAGAAATCACACAAAGGAATCTGCTTTTCTTCTTCGGTGGCAATGACTTTATATTGGGGTCAGGAGGAAGGTTTGCATTTTGGGGGTGTAAAGAAATCCCTTAGTACTAAAGTCCTGGTATTAAATCCTTTCCTTCTCTTCCAGAACCCTGAAACAGGGAAGAAACCACAAACGATGGGGCAAATTTCACCTTGCACTGTGATACACGACAAATCTGGGTGCTTGCATGCACTGAGATTAGTCCCTGCCCTTGCTCATCCCAAAGAAATAGCTGGACCACCATGAGGAAGGCAAGGAGACCCTGCAGGAACCTGGGCTTGCTGTGGCTGGTTCAAGCTGAGCAAGCCCAGTGAGCTGGTTCCCAGTCTCTCTCTATATTTTGCATTAAGCAACCACTGGTGAAGGCACAGAAATGGAGAGAAATCCAGAGTTTCCACTCTCCTGGGGCCTGCCCTGACCACTGAACCATCCCATGCCCCTTCTGGCCTGGTTACTGTCAAACAAGGCTCACCTCAGGGGAGCCTTCCTCCCTCTGGATAAGAAAATGGGAAAAAAAAATGGGTAGGAAAATGGTGAAAAACCCAGAGAAGGGCTGTTCCCAGTCAGTGTGGCTGCCTATATATAGCCAGCCCCTTGCTTGGAGCTTTCCCCTTTGCCTGGGGCGAGGGCTCAGCTTGGCTGTTGTGTGGCATCACAGCCGATCCCACTCAGGGGACACAGCGGCGGACCTTTCATTGCCTTTTGGTGGTTGGTTTTTGCCTGCAGGAAAGATTTCCAGGGGCACCGCAATGCACCATCCTTGGGAGAGGTGCTGGTGGCTGCTGCTCCTCCCCACAGAGCCCCTGGAGCATCCTCCCTCCGCCCTCCTCTCCTCCGACATGATGAGGAACCGTCTGATAAATAATTCCCTTTTTTTTGTTCTGATTGCATCTTGTTACCAAGATGTCTAGGGAACATCCTGGCATCCCTGGGACCACCTCTCAGAGCAGACTGGCAGCTAATGAAGAGAAGTAAGATTTTATAGCCACCTTTCTTAACAAGCTGGCCAAGATTTCCCATGGGGATCTGAGAGGACTGATGTCCTCTACCTGTGTCGGGTGGTCTTATAAGAGACTCAAGCAGGGAAGAACAACTTCTTTAAGACTTTGCTGTGTTTTGTGCTGTGCCTATGTTTCTGCTAGCAAACCAGACAACTGAGGAGCATTTCCAGGCGCCGGAGTTCAACTGTTCAGCAGTCATCACAGTCCGTACCATGGTTTAGGCATGGGACAACAATCCCCAGGCAAGGTTTGGGAGCTTGTCGGGGTCAGGGACTATTCCTAAGATGTAGTTTGGCTGTGGCTGCCCTGTTCTGCAGTTAGACTCGGCCAGACTGGTCACTTGACCTTAGGTTGGAGAATGAGTCCTGGTTGCTGGTGGTGATGTAGCCCACTTGGGGCATCCCTCATCTCATTTTCCACCTTACAATCACAGGGTAATTGTCCTAACTACCTTCCTGGGGTGGTAGGCAGGAGCTGACCTTTGCAGAACTCCCCTCCTTAGCGACCCAGGCTGCAAGCTAAAGCAGTTGGGGAAACTCCCTCTGTCTCCCCGAGCAATCCCCATCCTAAAGAAATCCCCTTGTAGCACATGGCATTTTTGGAGCAGCTCCTTCCTACCCCCATTGTTCCCAGGGAGGAGAGACAATGACCTAAGAATGCAAAGCTCTTGACACCCCTCCAGAAAGCTGCAATTTATGAGCAGCCTGTTCCAACTGGCAGAGGGAAATTGTCAGTGGAACAAAAACATTGTGTAAGAGCCCCCATCCTCCTCCTCCCCCTCTGAGAACAGGCAGGGGGTGGGGGGATCTGAGGCAGCCACCAGGGACAGGGGGTGTTGGGGAAGGGGCAGCAGTGAAGCACTGGGCATCTTAGAATCATAGAATAGGTTGGAAAAGCCCTTTAAGATCACCAAGCCCAACCGTTCCCCTACCCCTGCCATCCCACCACTAAACCCTGTCCATAAGCACCGCGTCTGCCCGGCTTTTAAATCCCCCCAGGGCTGGGGACTCGACCCCTTCCCTGGGCAGCCCCTTCCAGCGCCTGACACCCCTTTGCTCCAGGCTGAACCCCCCCAGCTCCCCCAGCCGCTCCCCAGCAGCCTGGGGCTCCAGACAAGTCTGGGGCAACAACCATCTTCCACCAACCTCTCGGGGCTTGGGCATTGCAGACCTCTCGTGGTAGCTGACCCAGAATGTTTTGCAGCACATTGAGATGCTGAAGGCAATGGTGACCAGGATGGTTTGGCTTGCCCCAAGGCTTGGACCACAGGGACTCTGTAGCATCTGCCCTTTGCAAGGATGGGGCAAGTCCAGCTCTTGGCTGTTCTTAATGATGGATGCATGGAGCTGGTGTCTTGGTCCTTCTTCATAAAATAGATTGAAAGGATGAGAGATGAAAGCCTGAAATCAAGAGTTTGCCCCAAATCTGATGATTTCTTGCCTTAAAATCCAACCATTGCAGCTTGGGGCCCAGCTTCACACGTGTGAAAGCGGTCATCTGAGGCTCAGGGGTGTCAGCTGATCAGAGAGGGGAGGGAGGTGCCAGTGTTATTCAGCTTTCCAGATTTCCTGGGTCGCGTGGGGACCGGTGAGGATTTGAGGAGCTGTTTGCACATCTTTTGGTGCTGCTACTCCTTTGGGTTGCTGCATAATTCCCCTGAACACCAGCTGGGCTATAAGCAATGCCCAAGGGGTGATTGCTCCCGAGGTTTTGGGATGCCTTGCTCCCTTGTGCATGTCTCCTCAGACACGGCACTTGGTTGTAAAGCGTGCAGCGAGGGAAGCGAGTCTGATTCTGGTTTCAGTGTGTAGCCTGCCACCTCCTCCTTCCAATCCTTTTTTCTCTCCTTCTCCCCCCCCCTCCTTTTCTGTCTTCCTTGATCTAAAATAAAACCCACTTAGCAGACAGCAGTGTCTGAAAAAAAAAAAAATGAGGTGCTAGGAATACTTCAGCTGTTTTTTGTTTTTTTTTATATATATATATATATAAATAAAAAGGTTAGACTGTGATAGCTGAAATACCATACAGCAGAGGCAATCTGAAAATTCAGTCTGCACGTCCTTAAACATGCCATTCCCCAGCTTTCCCGGTGTAAGTGGGACCTATTGGGGTATTTCTCTGATGATATCTCTATTGAATTTCATTAAGGGTTATATGGAGGCCATTGTGCGCAATGTCAAAACACATATCACTCACTGATTATACAGTAATGCTTCCCAGTGCCAAAAAGGTGAGGAATAAGGCACTTTCCCAGGAAAAATGACCCTTTCCATCATTGCTGCATTGGGGCTGTGACAGACGAGCAAGGTCTTGTCCATTAGTACCTCGTGGCAGACCACTATGCCAGGGAGCGTGGCCAGTTGACTGTAAGTTAAAATGTGTAAAATTGCTTTGTGCTTCCTCTTAATTGACCCAAAGGAAGCCAGAAATGAAGCTGGGCCAATTCATTTTCATGCTGAAAAAAATATATTGCTTTAGGTTGACTAAAACTGCAGGGATTGGGTCTAGCTGGATGAATGGCTGATAGCCACTGGAAGAGAGAAAGTGGAAAAATTTCATTAAGGCTATTTTAGGGAAAATATTTTGACTGCTCATTACAAAATAATGTTTGAATGAAAATGAGGTGTTAATGGTTTCAGTTTTAAATTAATCTTTTTAGAACTGCTTTAAGTAAAAGCAAAATGTAACCAATTAAATACTAGACTGACTTCCCCCATCCAGAATCTGCGTATATGGGAACTTTTGGGGGCAAGAAAAAAAAATCTGAAATTTGGTCTTCTAGTTAGCCTGGAGAAATCCATGGTCTTACAGTCTGGCCATCTAAATTAAAAATGCAGTTAATTATTCACATGGGGTAGTCTCAGACTTGCTCTTTAATTTCACCGAGGAGCATGTCTCACTGCTGGGTGGCTGCGGACAACCCTTGAATCAATGTCCAGTAGCTCCCTGCTTCAAATAAATGGAGCAGCAGCCACCATTTCTGGATGGAGATACCACGGCCTTGATTTGGTGGCCCATGCATTAAAGCGTATTCTCAGGATGGACCCCAGAAACATCAGCCTTGGTTGCCACCAGCCTTTCTCGTAGCTCACCTGGGAAAGGGGACATGGTTCTAAGCCACTTGTACAAGGAGAGGAACCATCACTCAAGGGGATGAACCATCTCATTGCAGAAAGCTGAGACCTGGTGGCTCCTTTCTGGGAATTTTGTGGTGGGAGCAATGACCTGAACTCATGTTTCTCAAGGCCCACCCAACCTTTGGATGACTTAGGTTTTTTTAAACAAAGTCCAGCAAAAATCAGACATGTTTTTATTTATTTTTCTTCCCTAGCCTGATATATTTTTAAGTGCCTGGACCCACTTTTGGCTCAGTGGCTGACTAACAAAACAGCACCTAACATAAGAGTGATTTTTTTTTTTTTGGCTTTCTTTCCCATACATTTTTGTCCAAATACGTAATATGTGTTCCCACCTCAATTTCTTCCTGCCACACTCCTCCAGACTGCAAGGCGAAGCAATGCTGAAGCTGTAGGGGTGTCCCCGTGATGTGTATGGATAGAGGAACTGGAAACCTTGCACACCTGTAAACCTTGAACACACCAGCCAGGGGTTTCCCCAAACACTCTCCAGGCAGAGCTGGAGCCACAGAACACAGTGAGAGACCAGAGGCAGAAATCAATACAGACATCATTTTATAATTAAAAAATTGTGCATTTCGACAAACAGCTGGCAGTTATAACCATCCCCCCTTCCACTTAATGCAGAAAATACATGTCTGGAACCCAGACGTCTGATATTTCTAATGCCACATAGGATGACCTCCTAAGCCTGTGCTTGTACTAACCTCCTGCTTTTGGCTACCAGACAAGAGCCCAAAGGCAGGTCCACCCCATCGTCGGCTCTAGCTGATCCTAGAGAGAACCAGGAACCAAGCCCCCTCTTCCAAGGCATTATTTTCACTGAACAGTCATCACTGCTACCTTTTGATTGAAAATGCCTCTGAAAATCAACATGTGGGACACAAACTGATTTTTCCTTTTTTATTAAAAAAGTAAACAAAGAAGAATTTTAATGGGAAATAAGGCTATTTCTCTACTAGTAAACTAAATGGCATCGTGGCTGGTTGTCTTGTCCAGAGGCCAACTGGCAGTCTAGCCATAACCCAGTTAAACCTTCACCACTGGGCAGCCCAAGATTCAGCACCCAGGCATAGCACAGATTATCTTACTGGTACAGATAGAGCTTCAGTGCCCAAAATACCTCCTTCTGTAGCAGAAAGAAATGATACTCAGTGAGCTTTGAAGTGGAGGGGGAGGCATCACCGAGGGGTTACATACTACAGGAGATAGGGAACTAAACTCAGCTCCAGAATCCCCTGCCAGTCCCCAGCCCCGTGTAGCTATGAACCCCTTCATGATGTTAATTAATTTGCTCCTCCCGTGTGGAGGCAGATGAATTATTTGTCTTCTCTGCATCTGCCTAAGCTCTCTGTGGAAACCCCAAGCATTGAAGCCTCATTGCATCTTCCCAGGCACGGCAGAGTCTCATCGGCTTCTGGTTCTTGTCATGTTTTGGAACAAAGACGTGGGTCCACCACTCATCCTCCCGAGAGAGGCATCCTGTGGGCTCACATGCACACACACAACAACTTATGCACACACACAGCTTAACAGACATGGTCGGGTACAGGCACGTCAACAGAGCCACACAGCTTTCAGCTCAGCGCTGGCTTGCATCTCCCGCTCGTCCCCAGGGCTTGGGCTGGTGCTGCGTGGACACAGTCACGTTCGCTCAGCAGCAGAGCTCTCTGCCACTTGCCCAAGCAGAGTTGGGCTGGGGCAATGGGCTGAGAGGTTGCACCACTCTGACATGGCCGTGAGTGATGTTGGCATAGGAGGGAGAGCCTAGAGGCAACCATGTTCCCTCTAGACAAGACTGTCTTGGGTGCCAGCTGTCCCAAGATTGCCATGGCTTGAGTCCCTGCCCTTGCTGGGCTACACCGTGGGTGTCTCTGCCCTCCATGCCACGTACAGGCAGGTGTGCACTGAAAGGCAAGAAAATACAGCATCCGTCTTACGTACTGCCAAGCAGGGAGGGAATCCAATGCTGTGTGTCCAAAGCTCATTGCAGCAATATTTCTCCCTTTAATTGTATAGTCAGGCTTTACGTTCATTACGCAAAAGTCCCTTTTCTCCTCTTGAAGTTCCTTTCTCTGATGGATGTGTGTTGCTACAGAGGATCCAGGATTTGCTGGTGCTGCTGTTGGGGGGATGTCAGCCTGGGGTGATTTCTCTGGTATGAGATGTCTTTGGTGTATGTTACCTCCCTTGCCTCACTGCTTGCGGGGGTAACCACATGGAGCCTTGTGGCCACTGCTGACAAGATCAGGAACACATATTGCTCTGGGTACAACTTCTAGGGCACACAGGTGACTTCTGGCTGGCTGGAGTCTCTATATAAATGTGTCTATGTCCATAATCTATACCACAGGCAAAATTAAGCTAGAGTACACTGGACTCAACGGAGCAAGTCAACAAACACATCTTCTCACCACTTCTTACAGTTGCATACCATTTAACCCGCAGTACTTCAACTTCTCGGAGGGCTCCTTTCCATGGGAAATCAGCTTCCTACCTGAAATAGCCCCATGGACCCTGTGCTTGGGCCAGCAGAGGCTGAGGAACGATGCCCAAGGAGACATCCAGGGAGAAGAGTGACTCCGAAGAGATGGCTCTAGCCTGGGAGGAGGTAAAAGGGAAGGGAAAAGGGATTTTGCTTTGCTTTGTGCTTGATCTTGACACCCCCCCCCTTTGATTTCCGAATGCAAACTGCCACACTGGAGCTGCATTCTCTTAGTTACTGCGGGGGGAAGAGAAGGAGAAGGGACTTTGCAAAGGAGCAGGCCAAATGCGCGTGTTGGGTTCAGATGCTCTCCATGCTTCCTCCGTGCAGGTCCTGTCTTCTCAATGAACACCTCCGTGCTGTCTCAGTGCCCAGCTCTGCTGCTCTGCCCTGCCACCAAGACCAGCTGCGGGTTCCCTGCTTGCTCCTGTTTCCTCTGCCCCTCTTTGGCCTCTTTTTGCCCATCCGTTAGGCGGAGAGAGCCCTGGCACTGCCCAGTCCTCTCTCTCTTTCTCCCCCATCCTTCCCTCTACTTCCCCCCTTCAGCACAGCGAGAACCGGCGGGAGTTGATGTTCATCTTGGTGACCCCAATGAGCTTGAGCGGCGTGGAGAGGCTGAAGGAGCTCACGAGGGGGAAGTCGCAGAAGAGGTCGGAGAGCTCATCCCTCTCCTCCAGCTCGTACGTGGCGTCGTTGAGCATGCGCTGGTGCAGGTGGCAGGTCTGCTCGATCTTCAGCTTGTTGATGTCGCTGCGAAGGCGCATGAGCTGCCTTGCCAGCTGCTGGTCCTGCAGGCGCATTTCTGCCTGAAACACAAGACGGAGGGTGGGGAGGGAAGAGGGTATTGGCAAGGGAACAGCAAATTTGCTCATCACGCTGGTCCCTGCACCAAATCTTTGGAAATGTAACTCAGCTAGAGATGCTACCCCATTGCAAAGAACTGGGAGGGAGACAGGGGTCTTCAAAGCCAGCAATGCGTCCCAGTCAAATACCAGCTCAGGATGGTGAATTTTAAGCATTTAGGAAATCTGTGCCTGCTCAGGTTTTCAGGAGCACAAGGAAGCTGGAGTTAAAACCAGCCATGCCAAAGCTGTTGGCTTAGGTATCTCTCAGCACAGGTTTCAATGCCTCTGTCTCAACCTTAAGCAAAGCCCAAATTAATTTTGTTCATTAGGGAGCAGCCACAGTGAGAAGTAGCAATTAGAGGTGGGAAGGACCAATTAGAAGAACCCCAGAGAACCGATCCCCAAATACTCAGCCCAGCTTTCCAGCTGGCATAAATCAGAGCTGGTTCACGACAGCTGGGAACATGTCCCTCCACATCCCCCGTGGCTTATCTCGCTCGTTCAAAGTGGCTCTCGGGATGGGACCTCCATGTTTTCCCCCAGGAAAGAGGACAACTATCCCGCAGGCTAATGAGCTAAGTGTTTCAGAGGGGTTTTTTTTTTCCTCCCCTGGCACCTAACTCCATAAGGTGGAAGATTCAGAAGTGATGAAAGAAGAGCTGCTTTTTTTTTTTTTTTAATTCCAACTTATAATTAAGCAGAAAATTTATTGACACAGGACAGGGGTGGTGGTGAAGGGAGGAGGTGAACACTTGGTGCAAGAATCAGCCTTTGACTGGGGATGAGAAGCAGGCAGAAGAACAGATGCCAAGAAGATGATCCCCGTGTCCCACCCCACATCCTTCCTCACAGCAAAGCAACAAACCACGAGCCACAAAGAGAAGAGTGGTGGGAAAGAAGCCAAACAGCTCTTGGCAAACCTTGTGGCTTAAATCTCTCTGTATCTACTGGAGACAAGGAGGGAGCAAAACTGTCTGGAAAACAGTCCTACGCCTGCCCCGATGCAATGTCCTGCCTCTTCCCCTGGTGTTGCCTCCATTGCGGGACACGAACCGCACTGGAAGGAGCCCTTTGGTACTAAAGCTCCTGATTTTGGGGTTTTTTTTGTTTGTTTGTTTGTTTTTTTCCTTTTTTTTTCCCCTCCTGATGTATCCTTGGGTATGTGCTGTCCTCACCAATGTCCTGAGTTCCGCCTCCAGCTGCACTGTGGACCAGCCCTGTCCCCAAATCCATCCTTTACCTCGCTCCTAGGATGTGCATCACTGATTTCTTGGCTCCCCATGGTTTGAATGAGCTCAGAAATGGACCCAGACTACATCTATAGAAATACATTAAATAGTGCATTGCAACAAAGCCTCTCCACTTGATTGCAAGCAAGGTCCTGGCATCCTTTGAGCTCAGGGCAGCTCTCACAGTCCCAAGCAATTCCCCACAGGCACTATTCAGGAGTTAACAAAGTGGGATTCATCCTCAGCAGGCATTTGGGATACAGCCACCTTGTCTGAGTTTTAACAGCATGGATGTGGCCAGACCCTACCACTTTGCCTCCAGGCCTGAAAATGAGCTGTTTTGTTTACAAGTGCAGATGTAGCACTGGGGGTTGGGGGGTAAATTTATTCCCAGTCTGGTGGCTCATACATGAAGTTGCAGAAGGGAAGGGAGGAGGTCAAATTCCCCTCTAGAGGCTCCACAGGTGGCCCTGGTATTTCTACATGAGACCTTTCTGATGACTGATGCATGGGCTGTCTACCAGGGCAGCCTGGGGGGTTGCTCCATAAGATGCCACAATCCCTCCTCCTCCAGGCAATGCCTCCCAAGATGTCAGGATTGCCTCTTGCAGCAAGGTGAAGCAGCCACCTTAGGCGGCTGAAAGGCTTGGAGGGAAACCTGGCTCTGCTCCAGCTGGTTTCTGTGGCTGTCGGGAAGCCCGTTGCAATGCTGTGTGCTCAGAGCCTAAGCCAAGAGCTGACACGAGTATAATGGAAGTTAATCCAAGCCAAGCAAGGCTTTTCTCACTCCTGCACCATGGAGACACCCCGGAGGACCTTGCCTTGTGCTCTCAGCCAGCAACTGGACTCCAGCTTGGTTGCCCGGAGAGGACTAAGTCACCTTTGCACAAATCTCAGAGCGAATCTTGCTCCCTCTCTCTCTCTCATGAAATCTGGCAGGGTTGTGGCCATTTACCTTCTTCAAAAAAACACTATTTCCTTGCAGAACTCATAGCCCGTACCCCCAGCAGAGTAATGCCACTCGGCAGGTTTTTCTTCTCCTACGTGAGCTGCAATGAAGAAAAATTCATTTTGTCGATATTTTTCCCTGTTTCACAATGAATGCTGCAACCTGGTATTTTATCAGGAAGGCAATCGTGGGCGTTATTGAACTGATCCTTGGTCATTCTTTCTTGTCAGTTTATCAAGCTATATAAGAAATGTCAACAAATGCTTTGAGGAATGTGGGATAAAAAAACCCCAAGCACCAAAAAGGGGTTAAAAATTAACTACAAGGCCATTGTGGAGAGTAATGTGAGTTGGAGATTGCTATTTTTTCCCTTGCAAGCCAGCTTTCTACTTTTTGACCGGTTCTTGCTTTCCCTGCCTTTTGAGGAAGCCGCCTTGATTTCACGCAAGCTGGAAGACAAAGCCCTTCAGGGCACATCCTTCAGGTGCTCAGTCTCCAGTCACCCTTCCTTACCCCCATTGGACCTGCTCACCCTGGCATTTGCCAAACCAGCCTCTTCTGCTGCCACATGGCCTGTAGGGTGGAGGCAATGTGGCATGAGGCAACCCCACCACCCATCTACATTGACCGTCTAGGCTGTGACACCATCTTAGACACAACCCTGCCTGGCTGCGCTCTGTGGCTGAACAGGGAAGTGAGGGTGGCCTGTCAGAAGTGCACCATCAGCCAAGGCTTTCCCAGGGGGATAAAGCCCTCTTGTGCCCTCCCAGAAAGAAAGGTAGACTGGTGAGGAACAAAGCCTGGCAATGGTTGACTAAAGGAGGTTCACAATGAGGAGATGGCACAGGGGATGAGGGTTGTCACCACTTTCTGCCCTTGGGAGGCCCCCTCAGCTTCTCGAGGGCTCAGGAGTGCCTTGCACAGTGATAGGTCCCATGGAAGCAGGTCCATGGGGTGATGGCTGGGTGGGGAGCAGACCACTAAAGGCCCCACCATGAGCAGAAAGGGTGGGCTGCTCTGCAGGGCACGGCCTCTCTCGCTCTTCCTGCTCATCGCCAAGGCTTGGCTTGAGATGCAAACACCCTGTCCTCCCTCCATAGACTTGTCCCATCAAACCTTGCTTTGTTCAAAACCACTCCGAATATTAGCAGAATTTGGGTCTGAACCCAGAAATCCTTATTCTCCTTCTCTTTCCCAGAGGTTCCTCGAGAGTAGTAGAAATATTCAATCCACCCCATGCTGAAGACCAAAGCATCTCTAGAAATGATTAATGATCTCTTTTTAACAGGAGCGCTGTTGCATCAACAAAGCTCCACAAAGCTTCCTGGAAAGAAATAATGGGATTACAGGGTCCACATCATGGGAGGCCATGGGTTTTTGGTTTACACATTCACCCACAGGGCCAGTCACCACGGTGTAACTCGATGCACCAGTTCATCTCTGTGTGGGACGACAGCGTGATCCCACACACTCTGTGCAATGTCCTGAAGAAACCCAAGGGAAGCACCCAGGAGAAGCCGTGCATTTTGCTTCATTTGAATCTCACATGCCAAATGCAGGAACAGCCTCAGGTGTGTCTTGCTCACACAAACCCCTCTTTAACACACTCCGCCTCTTTCAGCACGCCCAGCTCCAGCAGGCAAAGAGCTGCCTTTCATCTGCATGGTTGGAGCACGCTGTTGGGCTGGGCGAGCTGCTGGTTTGAACTTCCCCGGATGGGAGAGGGAACCAAACCCAGGCCATTCCTGGCAGAGGAGCTACTGCAGCTCCTAGACTGAAACACAGAGCTGGACCAGAGGGGCCCAAAGTCTTATGAACCCAGGAAGGATTTTCTGTTTGGATTGAGCCTGAGACTCTCCAAGACATGTTTAATACGGGGGAGGGAGAGGAAGTTTTGGATGCATCCTTGCCTGCTGTCCAGTCTAGGTGGCTTAGCCCAAATAGGTAGAAGAAGCTCTAGCCTAGACTTGTCTTCAAGTTTTCCTTAACTGTATGGTTACAGAGAGGGAGACCAATAATGTTCTTATCGCCAGTGGTTCATCTCCCTGCGTTGCTATGGGGGGATATATCAGCAGAGAGCACCTTGTACATGGAGGCGTGGAGCTCCTTGGGACCTCTTCCCAAGAGATAAGTGCTCCATGGACAGCATCCCAGTCTGGTCCATGAAGCTCAGGATGATGGTCCGTGGAGAAGTGGCTGCTCCCATGGGGCTAGTCCTTTTTATTTCCAAAAGATCAAAAGGAACTTAAACCTAAACTTGTGCTTTCCTAACTGAGTGCAGCCACTTGGATTCAAGCACAGAGAAGCACAGGCCAGTTATTACGCCCTTGCCAAAAGCTTCAGAGAAGTCACTTAAGTCTGTGTTTTGGTTTGAGGCTTCATCTTCAAAGGTGCTCAGATGCCACCCTGCCATGGTTAATTTTAGATGCTCACGCCCTTGTGGTGCAACCCACAGCCCCAGACAAGGTATCTGATCTCCTTCTGCAGTGCCTGGGAGTTATACGCCACCAAAGTCTGGGCTACCTTTGCCAGCTGGCACATGCAGAGCCTTGACATGAGTCCCAAATCTCACGCTTCTTCAGTGTTGGGTTTAGTCTGTGTTGACTCCCTCAGAATTAATCATATTACCATTCCTGAGGGCGGTAGTTACCTTTGTGTTTTATTAAATTAAGGGGTGATAAAATGCTTCCAGGATTGGGGATGCTGTACCTAGGAGAAAGCCCACTGCCAGGGGAAACGCCTCTCTCTCCAAAACGGGGTGGATATCCCTTGGGGATTGTCCTGTTGTGCAGTAACTCCTAAACTGCGCCCCTGTTCTAGCAGTTTAACAGTAGAGATGACCCCGCTCTGGTGCCTGTGCCCATGTCCTTTTACTGCTTTAAATAAAAATACAGAAAAATCCTTCCTGGACCTGCTATGTAGCAGAGGCCTCCCAATGCAGGCCAATCTCCATCACCATATCCATGCTCTAGAGTCCTTCTCCTCCTCTCCACCTCTGAGCAGCCACAGAGCCATCTGCAATGAAGGCTCAGGTCAACACTGTTTTGGTGCCGCATCGTTGTTTAAATTCACTTGAGTACTTAGTCAGCCAATATCAGTATCGCAAATGGAGATAATAGCGGTTAATGTTTAATAATAAGTCTCTGACCAACAGAACATAAGTGTTTTACCATTTCCCAGGACAGAGCATCAGACATTTGTGTCCCTTTTCGAGAGTCTTTCCTGCATTCTGGCTCACACATCTCAGATTTCGGTGCCAAATGTTGGTGAATTTGAAATGGGAAGCATGTTTTCCTACTGGGACAAAGTCAGAACTGTCCTAAGACGTCCCAGTTCATGGCAGAGTTTTTCTCTTTAACCACATTTAGGAGGAAGAGAACTTTGGGGGCTTAATTCTAGAACTTGTAAAACTTGACAAATTTCAAAAACAAAGAGGAAAATACAGCCTAACCACTCCGATCCTTGGGTCTGTCACCATACCCAGGCTGTTGATCGCTTTACTTTCAGCATTGATGAGGAGCAGGCACGCTTGACAGCACAAAGGCAAACACGAGGGCAAAGAAGAGACAGGAGGAGCTGGGGAGGGAAGTGTTCCAGCCCCGGGGCGGTTCAGCACATGCTGAGTGCTGCAATTTGCTCATACATCTACACAGAGCCTCTCAGCGCAAAAACAAGAGCAGGAGTTTGCATGTCTGAATAAATCACCTTCTTGGGGCCAAATTCTCAGCAGGTCCCAGCTGACATGGTTGGCTGGAGCTCCGGAGGCATATGTCAGCCCTATAAACCAGGGCCAGGACTTGATGTGCAGAATCAGGTCCTGGGACAGGTCGTGTGGGGTGAAAGACCAAGAACAGCAGATGTACAGTAATACCTTGGGTTTGTCCTTCAAACATGAGGAGCCTGAACCTGACTGAACCTGAACCAGAGTAGACTCTGGAGACACAGAGGCAAATTCCCCTTTTGTGTGAACTGGGAGTAAAGCTTCAGATTTTACAGCTATCTTTAATTTTAAAGCTGGGCAGTTCTGGACTATCACTTGGCCAAGAAACCAACCCATGCCATAGCCCATTCTGTAGCACCATGGCCAAGGGGAAGTTTGGGCATACACATACTAACAAATTCACTTTGCTGCCTCTCCTGGTTTTGGCTGGGATAGAGTTAATTCCAAATTTGGGTGGTCCCCTACAAATTGCCTGTTGGGAAAAGTCTCCAGCATGTGCAAACTCCTGAAGGTCTAACTGTTTGGCAGGTTGCTGACTGGTACAAGCCAAGACAAGGCTGGGGCCATGCCATTGAAATAACCCAGCCTAAAAACAGTGGTAGCTGTGCTGAGGGTTGCACAGCATGGGTGATGGAGCTGCGTGCCCTGCATCGTTGCATTTCCTTCAGTATGGTCATGGGCTGCTGTTCTTCTTTCCTGGACAGGAATCTCAACATACACCAGCTTTTGCCCTTTCATTGGATAGATGAATCCTACATACTCTAAATTGACTTCTCATGAAGAACTGTGTAGAGTGAGGGAGAATTCACCCTGCAGCAGAGGACAGTGTGGCAGAGGCAGATTTCACCCTGGTTATGACTTCTGGATCATGGAGTCATAGAATCATAGAACCATAGAATGTTCTGGGTTGGAAGGGACCTTTAGAGGTCATCTAGTCCAACCCCCCTGCAGGGAGCAGGGACATCTTTAACCAGATCAGGTTGCTCACAGCCCCGTCCAACCTGGCCTGGAATGTTCCCAGGGATGGGGCCTCCACCACCTCTCTGGGCAACCCCTGCCATCATTTCACCACCCTCAGTGTAAAGAATTTCTTCCTTCCTTATATCCAGTCTAAACCTACCCTGGTTTAGTTTAAAACCATCACCCCTTGTCCTGTCCCAGCTGGCCCTACTAAAAAGCTTGTCCCCACCATTCCTCTGGGCCCCCTTTAAGCCCTGAGCGGCCGCACTCAGCTCTCCCCACAGCCTTCTCTTCTCCAGGCTGAACACCCCCAACTCTCCCAGCCTGGCCTCATAGCAGAGGGGCTCCAGCCCTTGGATCATTTTAGTAGCCCTCCTCTGGCCCTGCTCCAACAGGTCCATGTCCTTCTTGTGCTGAGGGCTCCAGAGCTGGACGCAATCATTTTTGGATCCTCTTCAGAAAGCTGCCTGGCATACCCTATACTTGGTTGGGGTGAGACTGGGTTGTGTGGTGCTCCCAGGTCTAGCTCTGGTCTCCTACGCTAAGCTAGACCAGAAGGATTGATTGCCACTGAGGGTGACCTTACCCAAGGCGTGGGGGGCTCGCCCCCTGCCTGGCTGCCCCAAGCAGGGTGCTGTCTGAGGGATGCTGCCCCTTCTGGCCTTTGTTCCTGCCTTAAATAAATATTATCAACTTAGACATAATCATCTCCTGCTCTGAAGCCTTCCCATTTGCTTTACTATCACAACATGGGATAAACAAGGAAAGATCCTGGCTGTGTTGGGATGTGTGGAAGGTTGTTCCTTTCTTTGAAAAGAAACCGTGTTTCACCCTTGAAATGTAATGTGAAATGCATCTTTTTGTTCCAGCATCCTGTGATGCGATGGCCTCGCTGTGTTCTCACTGTTTGCTGGCAGGTCTTACCCAACAATAGTGCCGCCAACGTAGCTATTTAGCTGTGTGGTCAGTCAAATACATGCTCTCTCTTTTGGGGAAATTGTTCTAAATTACATGAGTCACGTCCAGATTCAGCAGAGACTGGTATAATTAAAAGGCAGGAGAATGGAAAGTGAGGAACAATTAGGGTTTGCTTTGCCCTTTTTCCTCTTTAATTTAAACTTTGATTTTTCATCAGACGGTGGTTTATATACCACACCCAAGTCTAAAGGGTAGAATTGGACTCTGAGACAATTTATACTTCTATCATGGGCAGAAACTGAAAGAACAAACCAAATTTTTTAAGATATGGGGCTCCAAGAAGGCAAATCTTCTTCTGACTGTCTTTGAGCATCTTGAGATTTGGGGCTTACAACAAGTGCACTGTGAATTTAATATTGCATCACGGATGCAAGCACAGACCCAGATTCAAGTCCCAGATCAGGAGCACTGAGTGGTTTTAGGAGATCAGCTCAAAACTCTTCAATTCCTGAAAACACTGCACTTGCCTTGTGAAAGCCAAGGTCCCGAGAAACATCTCAACCACCCATACTGTGACATCCAGAACCACCTCTGTAAATAACTTCTCTAGAGATCAGCCTAGTTGGGCAAATACAGCGAGGGCAACAAAAAGCTGACAAATAAAAATTCTCCGGAGCACAAGTCCCAAGGAATTTTTAAAAGCTGTTATTCATGATTGTGCATGAGAAGTTTTCCTCAAAGGCTTTCAGTGCTTATCAAAAGCAAGGCATTTGCACCAGAACACTTTCACAGGTGCATCTGATACACTTGACAAGTGATGTCCCGGCTCACTTAGACCTTGTTGCAAATATTTCTGCTGTCAGTACAGTTGCAAATGCTGGTGGGACTCACAGGCAAACTTCCAGCTAGGCAACAGAAACAAAGCCACATGACATGAGTTGTTTCCAGTCAGGTAGGCCAAATAATAATGATTTTTCATTCCAATGTGGAGAAGGGAAGGGTAGCTGGGAAGTGTGGTCTTGGTGTCTGCTTTCTCCTACGCTTATGAAGAGCACCAGGGCCCATTCTCCAGCCAGCCCTGAAAACAGCTGCCCTGATCTGGTTATGTCCATCCTATTGACCTCCTGTGGCCTCCAGAAAAGATGTGCTGCATCCACGATCCCTCCTGGGAATTATCCCCAGTCTGTGCTGACTCCTGAGCTGGGTTAGGAGCTGCCTGCATCAGTGCTAGTTGGCCCAGGTCAAATTTGTGCCAAAGACCATGATAGCAACCCAACATATAAAAGACGAGCTTCCAGCACCTGTGCCCTGGCATAGGTATAGCATTTTTGTCTTGTCTCTCTCTGTGAAACTACCAGTTCATAACTACCAGAAATAAACATATAGGTAAGATAGGGCCCAAGGTTGGGATGGGAGGATGACAGAGATGTGGATTGGCTTCTAATGAAGCAGGAGCCAACAGAAAATGAACCTGTAGGAGCTGGATGAGGAGGGGTCTGAGATAAGGTTCTGGCATCATGCATAGAGCAGAAAAAAGAATATTATTTGTTACATATGGCATGCTCAGAACAAGGGGATCCCACAACAGTTCGAAACAAAGGGAAGCACTTGGTCTCACCGTGCAGAAGTGACTTGGGGGAAGCAGGTTACCACAAGACCTTATAGAGAGTAATGGGTTAAAAAAAAAAAAAAAAAGAAAAGGGTGGGATTAGGCAAACACTTGGGGGTTAGATCCGCTAATGACTGTTAAATGCAGTGGTCAGCATACTATCTCCCCCTGGGGAACTTCCTAAACCACCACCAGCCACAACATGAAGGGCAGATCCAAGGGATGGACTTAGTCATGCTTCCTACAGCCCTGACGAGGTGTCCCTTCATGATGCCCATCAGAGAAGTGCTATTACGCCAGCAGTGCCCACCCATTCACTGTGTATTTATCCCTGCTGTATTCATCAGAGGGTTGAGATGTAATTAGAGAAGCAGGGGATGGGACAAACTGCTAAAAAGTCCTAACCAGTGCGAGTGACCATATTTCCCCAGCCTGCTGGATCTCAGCAGGTGTGCTGAGACTGTCCTAGTTCCTTCTCTGAGGTTATGGATGCTCTGGCATTCATCTTTTCCCTTTCCTGGGCTGCTCCTGCTCCCACCAGCCACAGAAAACACAATGATTGATTGTTGCCTTTTCACCCAGGGCTGAAGGCAGGTAGAAACAAGGAGTTTCTTGTTTCCTCATTCTTTTTCTTTTTTTTTTTTCCCTCTTGAAAAAGTGCACTAATAGGGGCAGGAAACCACTTACCAGTTCTTTCCTGAGCCACGTCAAAGCTTCATCAATGCTCTCAAAGCCACCTATTCTCCCTGAGGTAAGAGTCACCTTGTCCTGGGCAGGGCTCCCATTGAGGTGCAGCTGCACCTTCCTCAAGGGGACAGTCTCCCCTGTGGCTTTTTTGGCCTCTGTCACCTCCTCCTCCTCGTCTCCCGCTGGCTGGGGGCTCTTCCATGCCTGCTCCTCCAGCTTCGCCTTCCACTCCAAGTAGGACGGGCGCCTGGTCTCCAGTCTCAGCTTCTCCGTCAATGCCTTGAGGCTCCTCAGGTGGTCATCAGGAGGAGCAGCACCTCCAGAGCTCGCATCTGTGCTGTCCAGCACCTCTTCTATTTGGATTTTGGGTAGAGACATCCTCTCTGGGAGTCAAATGGCATAGGGTTGTGCTGCAAAGGGCCAGGGATGGAGGTGGGAATAGCCTCAGGGCTGGACCAGCTCCCACGGCGTGCCGAATGCAGCCCCTTGGAAGACAGCTGTGGCAGTGGTGGCTCCCACTCATGCACCACGCTGGCCCTGGATGAACACCTGGAAGAAAAGCAAATGGTTGGCTTCCAGTTTGAAAAGGAAACGTGAGCAAGAAAGGAGGGATGCATCCTGCTGCAGCAGAAGGAGCAAGGGCTTTGGGAGAGGCATGCTGCCAAGGTGCTCCTGGGGAGTCTTACCTCATCTCGGCTATCTGACTGCTTTTGGGGCAGGAACAGGCAGGTTCTGGCTCTTAGGAAAGCTCTGGTTACCTACATCTCCAGTCTTAATTCAAGGGGCCATGAAAGGGTTGCCAAGGAAGCCAGGAAACATTCACAAACCCCTCTGGAGCTGTATCACACAACCTGATGTCCTCTGGAGAATGCAATGGCTGTTGCTGGGGGTCAGGGTGTCTATGAGCCCTGTTTTGATGATTTCCTGGCTGGCAAATCTATATCTTTCCACTTGGGCAGAACAGGACCAGGTGAAGTAAGAGAACCCAAACTTCTCCCAAGAGGTTGAGCCAAAAGGAGTGGTTTTCCCTCCCTCTCCCCCCAGTTTCACAGATTTGTGTTTAGGTCTGGGTTTGTTAAAGATGCCAATCTGCAGCCGTAAGATTCAGCTCCCTCCTGTCCATCAGGCTCAGGGCAAAAGTATGGTCCCCAGCCAAATGTGGGAGCAACTGGGGTGCTGGCACAATGTGGGTTCAGATGCCTGAGCTCAGAGAGACCTGGACTTTTGGTTTCCATCACTGGACACAGCCAGTCTGCCCACTGGGAATGGTCCCAGTGCTCCTCTTGAAAACACCCTGGTGGAGGGCTAGCAGAGAGTCCTGGGAAGACTCCTAGCTCCTCCTGCTGTGGGCTGTGGGCATGGAGAAGCTGTGCCCACAGCCAAAGCTGACCTACCAAACCTGCCTCCGTGGGACCTGGTGGGCCAGAGGACTCTAACAACTCCACAAGCGTTAAGCTCGAGCAGCTTTTGCTTTCATCTGATGGTAGGATCAGATAAGAGACTTTCTCAAGGTCATAAGCTCATCCGTGGCTGAGCTCTCATCTACATGTCGAACACAAAACAAAATACTTTTTTGCCTGCCTGGTAACATGCCCAGAAAGACCAGCCAGGACCTATGCAGCTTTCTAGCTGGATGCACTAAACCACAGCCATAGGAGTTACTCAGCCATTCTTTTCCCGGCGATTTGCGCCCGCAAAGACGCGCGTAACTCTGAAATCCAGACCGTAATTATGCCTCTCGAACCTTTTCAGTAAGAAGATTCAATTTAAAATAAACACCAACAGAGAGCAAGATTTATCCCACAATTGTGCGCGGGCACATGAGCTGAGCGAGGAGTTGATAATATACACACAGACAGTCTGGGGGTGGCGAATTAGTCATGTTGTGGTCTTGTTCCTGCTCCTATTTATGTTAATGAGAGTTTTACGGTGAGCGAGAGCAAACGTAGACACTATATCAGGTTGAAGCCAGCAGCTCTCGTGCCTGGAGCAGCAACATTTTTCCTTCTTCCATTGAAAAATAGGCTGTACAGAGGGGAAAGCAGAGGCCTGCCCTGCCAGAGGGACAGGGGCTGCACCGGCTCTTGCACGGATGCTCTACAGAGCTGAGGGCATGCCAATGAATTTCACTTGCCTCCAGCTCCAGCCGAAATCAGTAAAGGAAAACACCTAACGACTTTAAAGCCCTTGCTTCTCAGCTTTTTCTCTGTCTGTTGAGATGAGGATTGCTAAGGGTGGCCAAAACCAGCAGCCCAATAGAGTCTGCAGCAGCTCCGCACTGGGCTACTGGATTTGGTAAACCCCGAGCAAAGATAATATTTTTATTGTAAGGGTGACTTTTCTGAATGCCACTGCTCAAAAGCAGAGCCCCCCCAAACTCTTTACACGTTTCAGCACATGTAAAGTCCTCAGGGTGGAAAAGGCCCTTGCTATTTGAGCCCTGGGTACAGCTCAGTATTTACAGCACTGGACCATGAAAACAGGACAGCAGTTTGGAGCATCCCCTTTGTCATGACCCCCCCGTGGCCATCTCCCCCTCCCCATCACCGCCTCCCAGCAGGCTTGGAGGGATTTGATTTTTCTACCCTAAAAGCAGCATCAATTCAACCCATCCTTCACCTCCACCCCTCTGCAACATGGAACTTCTCATTCGCTCTGTAGGGACACCCCCTAAATAGGCACTGCTGTTCCCCAGCCTGTCCAAACTCAAAAATGACAAAAAGCAGCCACCTCTAATTTCCTATCAATGTCTTGGACTTGGGTGAAAGACCTGCTGTAGGAAAAGAGATCTGAAAGTGGTAAGCGTGTGAAAAATGCCTGTGCGCGAGGCTGTAACCCAAACCTGTTTGCTGCCTGAGAGCTGCCTAATTCCCAGGAACAAACCCGGCCTCTGGCTCAGATCAACAGACTCCCAGTCTCCCTGCCCCAGGCTCAGTTTCCCCCCAGGCTGGCCTGTGCAAGGGAATTTAAGTGATTAACCCTTGATTTGTCTTCATTATCACACTTGTCGGGCATTCATGCCATGCCTAATTAGGGGTAACAGGAGTTCAGCACCAAAATGGGGTGAGGGTCTGCTCCCACCTCGCTGAGACCCTTTGCTCAGGGGCTTCCCTTCCCTTGCATGAATCCTATCAATGCTGAAGGCACAAGGACACATCAGGTCACCGAGACAACAAAAAACCCTTTAATTTCTTTGTTGGGTTCGGCTTCCATCAGAGAAGTCAGCTTAACTGACCTACCCTGTGAGCCGTAATGCGAAGGGATTAGCAGAAGCACACGACCAGGATGGAGAAATAACAGGACTGTCAAACTGGATTGGGTGTGAAGTCCTACCACGCCAAGACTCACGGAGCTGGTGTGCCCCAAGGCTTGGCTTTTGCATGGTTGCAGGTCAGCAATGCAAATCCCATGCCAGACACACCTTGTGAAGCTCCTGGGGTGTCCAGTGCTCTAAGAAACCAGGCCCAGCGGCCCCATCTGCCACCTCAACACCCCACTGCAGCCATTCCTCCAGCCCTGAGGTGGGTGCAGAAGGCCTGTCCCCATCGCACACCCTTGGACATCCCTGCCCATGCATTGGAGCAGGGGATCAGGACACCTGTGCGAATGTCCTCTGACAAACCAGGTGTGACGGGGCAAGTACCAGGAGGCACAAGGGTGTGACAAAAGCTTAGCTTTATCGTCACTGATGATGGATAACAATAAATGCAGATGCTGCTCATGGTCAAAAGGCAGGTTGCACAAAACATGCAAGGCACAGCCTTTTACCCTGTGGGAGTTTTATGCCCCTGAGAATTTTTATACGTCTGTACCTTCTCTATCAGCTCCCTGTGCCCAGGTCAGCTTTGAACATGAGGCAGTCACGAAGCAACATTGGTTGGTATGTGCTGGACCAGGGCAGCACAGGTACAGCCCATTAGATTAAGGGCTGTAAATAAGGACACATGGTGCTTTGGAAGGTCACACGCTGGCGAGCAAGATGTCTAAGAGAAGAAATTAAAAAAAGAAGGGAAAAACACTCAGGATAGAAATGAGAGGGGAAAAGCAGAATAAAAACTATCAGCCAAGGAAGAGGTGTGGAGAGCAAATTATTCTGCTCTATTCACTATTTCTGGTGGACTGCAGCTTACTGTAACACCATTTTTTATTGCAGAGGAGCAGCAGTGGTTGTAAGAGTCTATATTACTCTGCTCATCCAGTCCCTGAGAAGAAAAAAGAGCCTCAGTATGAGATAAAGCCCAGGCCGAGGGAAGTCATAGAATCATTTGGTTGGAAAAGACCTTTACAGTCATCAAATCCAACCATAGATCATCCAGTCCAACCGTAAAGTCCTTTTGCAGGATGAAGGGGCGCCCGCATGGCACTTCTGGCATGGGTTAAACACGGCCAGAGATAACGGTTCAGCCTGTTAATGGCCTCCAAAAAGCACTTCAGCCCCTTTTATGCCTCAATTTCCCTCTCACTGAGTAGGCAGTTCATGCAACCGGCCTTCAGGAATAAAGCTCTGAGGATCTTCAGACACATAGAGAGGTTCAGGTCTCTCCATCTCACCCAGGTCCCCATGCTCTAACTGTAATCAGCACAGGGACACCCTCTATGATCCACTGAGTTTGGGGTGCGGCTCCCTGGACTGTTTGCAAGGTGTTTGCTCCATAGGTATCACCCTGTGGACCATGTAGACACCCCTTGATCTCCAACAGAAGAAAACCCTAGAGTGAATTGCACCTTCTAACATCATCATCGGGCTCTGTAGGTCCTCGTGAGTAAGGAGGACCCTGAGCCTGGAAATGCTGAAGAAATACCGAGGTGGAGCAAGAGGTGGGGAAATGATGCCTGGTGTGCATAGCCCGTGGAGGGAGAGCTGTGTTTGCTTTCCTTCTCAGAACAGCAAAAAGATGGGGATGGGGTGGGGATGGCTGACACCCCACACACACCCCAGGGTCTGCAGCAGGTTGGCACAGGGCAGCGAGGAGGAGATGTCTGTGCAAGAGGGTTGCCATAGCAATGGAGTAAGGGAGGACTCCGGCTGCTGCACAGTGGTGGATGGAGGCTCCAGAGCATCCTCCAGGCAGCCGAGACGCTGAGGCCCTGGGCGGTGGATGAAGGGAGGAGAGCTCTTCCTCACCCTGGGGTCCCCTGTCACCACCTCCCCTAAGCAGCAGGGCTGCAGCACGTGGCTCTGCACAGGGCTCCTACAGAGATGGAGAGCAAATACCTCCCCTGGCTGTCCCACGGGCTCAGAGGAGAGCCGATCTCCCTGGGTTACGTTATCCAGCATTTGGGCACCTGATTCCTTTCTGTAACACCTGAAATCTGCTCCTGCAAAAAAAAGATCTGCTTCCCCAATGCCTTTCTCGCCTGTCCCAAAGTGACCTTCAGCCTCCATCCCCCCAAAAAATGAAGACTCCAGCAGCCTGAAGATCTGCCTGATTCTGAAGCCAGGACTCCTCCAGCATGGGAGCCCCCGCTGAAATTGGTGCCGTCAGCATCAGACGCTCTCTGCCTGCTCAGAAGGGTTGGGGCACGGTGGAAGGGGGGTCCTGTCCATGCAAGACTGGAGGATTCATGGTGGCAGAGTCCCCAGCCCTCACCTAGTACCCACTGGACCTAATGTCCACGGAGACCTCCTGGCCAAACTCACGTGGGCTGTGAGTTTGGCCTTTCCTCCAGGGGCAAGATGAAGACACCAAAGTGACCGAGCTGGGCATCATAAGCAGGAGCTCAGCAGGTCCAGGTCTGCTGACTCTTCCTTCAGACCTCCCTTCAGGGCTGCCCACGTTGGCTGTGTCCCTTCACACACCCAGACACCCGAATTCCAGCCTAATACAGGACAAAAGCCCAGGGAGGAGCCAAGTTTCTGTCCCTGGGCTGATCCAGAATGCAATGCCCTTGCAGGGGTTTGGAGAGGTGGTCACAGAGCTGCCCCACGCAGTGGGCTGAGATATGGGTATGGCTCCTGGCTTAATGGGATCCTGAGTGCTCCGGGATATTCCTGCCCATTTACTGCCACGAACAAACCCCATAAAGACTTCCCAGACAACTCGGATGCTAAGGTTGGCATCGGGGGATGCCCATCCTGCTGCTACAGCCCTTCGGATGCAGATGTGGTGTTCACAGATACACATGGGCCAGAGGGAAGAAGTGGGACTTTCCGTTCCTGGATGACCCGGAGCAGGGTGAGGGCTCACCCTGGCACATCCTTCTGCCCAAATGACCCCCAGACAGCCCCCCAAAGAGTGCCACGAAGGGAGGAGGGGAGAGCAGTGGGTGACCGCAGCCAATGCACCAGCCTGACAAGAGGAGTGGAGCAGAAATGCAGAGAGAAGAGGGGAGCAGTTTGCACTCCCTGCCCTACGGTGTTTCTCCCAGGCTGATCTCCAGCATCACTAGCAGAGTCAGAACATGCTTCAGCAAATATTTCTGTCCCTCCCCACCCAGCTGCGTCTTGCCCCTCCTGCCCCCCCTGCACAAAATCCAGCAAGCTCCTTTGGAGGAAGCGGGACTGAGATTGCTGCCTGCCAGCTCCATTTTCAGACCAGCTCAGCTCCCATCCATCAGTAGATTTCCAGTGGTCAGGTGGAAATCCTGCACAAAGGTGAGCATTGCCAGATATTTGGCATTC
>NW_009259833.1:2193656-2240235 GCF_000687185.1 Egretta garzetta
CAAACCACCCTTCCAGTGAGCGGGAAGCATTTGCAAGCTGGGAAGCTGGAGGGGGTCAATGCTCTCAGCCCATCGGCCAAATCCAGGTATAATTACTCTTAGAGGGAAAGGGATTAAGCAGCAGCAGCAAAGGCAAGTTTACACCCTCTCAGTAGAAGACACCCTGTCCACCCTAGTCATCTTCTGGTAAGGTCTCTTGAGGTGAAGGGAGCCGTGGATTATGAGCAAGGGTTGCTTCTCCATGCATTGCCCCAGGGTCCTAGCAGGTTTTGGGACCTACTCCTGGAGGTGGCATGCCTAACCTGTCCCCCAAGATGCCCCCGAAGGACCTGTGGTTTGGCAGAGCCGCCTCCTTCCCTTATTTTCCCTGCTGCCACCCCGAGCACTGCCGCGTTTCAGCCAGGAAGGAGCAGACGGAGCCGGCAGGGACCTCTGTGCCCAGGCAGCCGGGGTAATGCAAAGGGCTGGGACTCCTTGGGAATGAGCCAGATCAGGCTGAGAAATGCTCTCTTCCCAGGAGACTGGCACAGGGAGTTATTTTTCCCTCAATGCAGCATGGAAGGCTGAAGGGTATGTTTTCAGAAAAAAAAAAAAACAAAACCAAAAAAACCCCAAAACCAAACCCACCTCTTCCTGGCTTCGCTGGGCTTCATTCTGCCCAGCACTGAGCTCCCCCCCCTGCAGAGAGAAGCGCCAGGGCCAGCTCCCACACGAGACCCCGTGGCTCCAAGTTAAAGCGATTGGGGGAGCGGGGTCAGCCCCCCGGAGATCCCCTAATCCCCTTTACATGCTCCCTGTCCCATCCAATTACCCGCCTTGGCGGCTGCCCGAGCAGTGATCACACAGCCTCTGGACTCAGACCTGTCCTCTCCCGGGGCTGAGCTCCGCTTTGCTATTTAACGTTAATTTAAGGTGAGCTGGTTGCCAACAGACCCCCAGTCCCTTCCCCCAGAAAGGCTACATTCCCCTGAGGCTGCTTATTATTTATTTATTTTTTAATTTTTTTTTTTTTTTTTTTTTTCTGCAGTGTCTCTGCTACATTTTGCAAACACTTAATGGCTGCGGAGCTATTGCAAGCTCAGAGCCCGGGAGATGCCGGATCCCTCACATTCTGCTTTATTTTTGTGTTGTACAGATCCTTCCCCCAAAGAAGAGGTACCACTGAAAAGGACATTTGAAAGCGGAGGAGACCTGAGGTGCAAATAAACAGCAGCTCCCCAGTAGGCTGAAATGATGGCTGGCAGAGAGAAAACCCACAGCAGCCAAAACAGGCTTGTTCCCGCTGAAAAGTGGGGAGTCCGTAGGATACGGGGGATGAGCAGACAAAGCCGAGGTAGCGCGGTACCAGCCAGACATGGGTCCTCACTGGGAACAAGGCTTTTGGTTTTCACTCATTTTACCCCCTCCTTCTGCTGGGGTCCCTGGTGGAGAAGAGCTCCGAAGAGCCGAATAATACAGGAAAACAGGGAGGGGTCTCCTCAGCCCTGCGCGGGTGCCCGTTGGGGAGAGGTGTCAGTCTGCACGGAGCAGGGAGGGTGCTGGCTGTAGTGTTTGGGTGGCGCGGGTGCCGGGGTGCGCATCGCATCGGGGTGCGCCCGCTGGGGTTGCACAAGCGCTTGTGCTGGGAGGGGTGTGGGCTGACGCTATTATTTTAGCAATTAGCCCCAAGCTGTTATAAAGGGCTCTGAACAAGTTCTGGGTGATTTTTTTTTTTTATTATTATTTCCCCCCCGCTTCGGTGTTAACGTGAGCTGCAAGGGCCAGACCTGAGCAGGTGGAAACCTGCTCCGCTCGGTGCACAGTGAGAATCAAAAATCAAAGGTAGCTACGCCCTGCGAGGCCACCACGCTTCATCCCATCATGTCTGCACTGCACAAGCTGACAAACCTTCCCAGGGCTCTTGGAAATCTCGGGGAGGGGGCAGAGGGAGCAACAGGTGATCATCCCAAAACCTGGCCAGACTCTTCTCTGTTACACCCCACCCAGTGCAGAAAAAATCCCCCCAAAGGCAGTGAGTCTCCCCCCCACCACCACTCCTGGCTGAGAGCAAAATCCACAAGCCTCATTGTAAAGGAGGACTCAAACCCTGCCCTGATTTCCAGCCCGTCCCAATCAATGGGGAGCCACCGTGTTGGCCATCTCCAGGGGATTTTGGCAAGGCAGGAGATTGTGTTTGGGGAGGGTTAATTCAAGCCCCCAGTCCCCCCATGCCGTAGCCGGCACACCAGACCCCAGCACTGAACTTCACGGTGCATGGGGTCCCCATCACTCCCACCCCAATGCTCCCCAGGGACCTGGTCCTTGCTGCTACCCCCTTCCGCGGGGCTAGAAAAGCCGGGGGTCCCCTCCAGCACCGGGCATCTCTCAGGCAGCCCCGGTCCTGGGTGCAGTGGGGTGTCCCCAGGGTGGCTGTGCTCCCCTCCAGACCCAGCACCGCCGAGCCAACGCGAGCAACAAACTTACCGGGGACGGAGTCAGAGGGACGATGGCACAGACATCTTGGCTCCCTCCTGCCGCCTCGGGTCTCCAAGTTGGTGTTTGCAGAGCGGTGTCACCAGTGCCTTCAGGAGACTGTCTCATCCTCCTCTCTGTCTCGCTTCAGAAATCTCTGTGTGTGTGTGGTTTTTTTTTTTCATTTAAGGGACTTTTTTTTTTTTTTTCCCCAGCGGTTGCGTCAGGCCTGTTGCCTGGAGACGGGCGAGCTATTCCAGTTTGAGCTTTTCAGTCCAGATTTCCTCTCTCTCTTTCATTCATACCACCAAGCCCTGAACCTACCTCCCACCAAGCAATAACCCTGGAGAGACCTGAAAGGGAGGAGCTGCACAGCCTGGGTCCTAAACATCCTCCGACTCCGGCACCCAAACGAGGGAGGAGGGGTACCAGGGATGAAGGTGGTGAGGGCAAGGACCCAAAAGACTTGCGGGAGATTCCCGGAGAGCTGCTGTGCTCCCAAAGGAGCCTGTGGCTCTTCCCGACATGAAGCGGGGCTGGTGTCCCGGTGGCTGTTCCCGTTGCACGCCACGGAGAGCTCTGAGCCCTTCTCCAAAGAGCTTGGGGTCCTCTGGTACTCAGGAGAGTTTGGGGATAACGTTTTCCAGATGCCACGGCTTGCCCGGGGGTCAGCATGCGTGCGGAGGGGAATTTTGCAAGGCTGCATCAGCGTCTCCGGGAAGCCCTGGGGTGGGTACCTCTGTAGTACTTGCTTGCTGGCACCATCCATCCCTGGGCAGAAACCAGCTCAGAAACCAGCCTTTGCCTGCCTTTTGTACTGGGAAAGCGCCTGTTGCTCCCACATCTCCCCAGTGGGGCTGGAAACCATTTTAACTGCTTCCACGGAGGGGCTGATAGAGGCATGTGCCCCAGCTGCTGGCTGACTCGGGGCCAGAAGCAAAGGCAGGGGGCAGAGGGGGTTTGGTTCCTTCACCAGGAACTGAAGGTCAACCCCTCAAAGCCTGGGGACAGCTCCCAAAAGCATCCCACACCTCTGGCCCCATGTGCTGCTATTGCTCATCTGGCATCTCAGGACGACTGGCCATCTTTGTGAACCTGGTGGTGCGAAGGGTTAAGTGTTGGTTAATGGACACCTAACCGCCCCGGCCCCTTCCCACAGTCAGCTTTTGCAAGAGAAACCCCCTCACAGCCTCCTTTTTATTTATTTTTTTTTTTACCCTTCCTTTCTCCTGCCTAAACTGTCCCTCCTCTCCCCCATGGGCATCAGGGAGAGGTTTTCAGCCCTTTCCTGAGCCCAGCATCCCAATGAAGGCCTTACAAACCACATCATAGGGCTGGGATTTCCCACCTCCCTTCAAACACCAGCCAGGGCCCCCCAGGAATTTGGATGCTGTGTCTGTAGAGCACTGAGCACGGGAGAAGGTGGGCACCCCAGGACACACAGCAATGCAGGCTCAGAAGAGAGAGGAACAGCATCTTCACATTTCTGATGCAAATGCAATTTTTTTACTTTTTTTTTTTGTTTGTTTTGCTTTACCAGCACCCTTTTTTGTCAGATTTCAGATGTGCGTATACAAACTCAGCCTGGTGATCAGCTCTCGACGGCTTGCACCCGCCCTTCCTGGGGCCGCTGATGATGGAGGGGGGCCAGGGAGATGGAAGTGTTGTTGCCTTCATGCTAAAACCATCTGACACAGACCTACAGCTGCATTTAAGCTCTTAGCAGCAAATGGGTGGCTCAACGTTTCCTGCAATGTTTCCTCATCAAAACAAAAACTGGGTCCATGCCGATGAACCAGACGGCATCAGGGAATGGGAATGGGCACAGGACCCTGGTGAAACACAGTCCCTGCTCTGGTTTTGAGGTGGGACGGGCAATCCTGGGATGTGGCTGAGGAATGAGCAAGACCAGGGTCCCTTCCCCACAGACAAGTTGGATGTAGCCACCCAGATTTGATAGCCAAGAACATTTAATTGCATGGACATGGCCAGACAGGGTCAGCTGGCCAGAGACCAGATCTAGCAGGGTTAGTTTACAAGCAGAGGCGTCACTACCAAGGCTGGACATCTATCTCGTCTCAGTAACAGACCACACACTGCCACCCGCTCCCTCTTCTGTAAATGTTTACTTTTAATTTAGTTGTGTAATGGATTTCAAATGAGCTGCCATAAGACACCAGTGAAAGGCTGAAGCCAGGTCCCTCTGAAGTCTCCTCATGGGTTTTGGATGGGTTTTGGCCTGAATTTACCTTTTTTAAGTTGTCTTCACCCAAAAGACGTGTGGTGGGAAGCAGCTGAAGAGCAGCGACTCTCCCAGTGATGAGGCTCTAACCCCAACCACCTGCAGCAGGCACCTGCGATTAGATAGGTACACGGCCCGTACCTATGGTTTAGCATTATTTTTTTCTTCTCAAATGAAGCAAGGCCTTTCTGTTCCGCTCAGAGATGCAGATGCTGCCGCTTCCCAAGAGCTACATCCCATAGCATCCCTAGGCAAAGCACCTTTTCCAGAGGACACCTTGGAAACACTTGGATCCAAGCCTGGGTCCTTGCTGGGATGAAGTTGTGCAAAGCCCAAGATGGGAATTGCCTGCTGTAGTGGTAATTCCCTCCAGACTTTCTTGGGAACTCAAATCTCCTGCGCCAATCTGAGCACCACAAATGTTACGAGGTAGATGTGCCCTATAGCCAGCTAAATCTCATCTGGACCTTCTGAGCTGCCTCTGTTCCACCAGAAATGGGCAGAAATGGCCATTCCTCTTCCATAACGGCAACAG
Source organism: Egretta garzetta (assembly GCF_000687185.1). NCBI lineage: Eukaryota > Metazoa > Chordata > Aves > Pelecaniformes > Ardeidae > Egretta > Egretta garzetta. The sequence continues at coordinate 2,198,885 of NW_009259833.1, forward strand.
TTCAATGCCGCTTGGATTGGAACAATCTGCTTCTTGCCCTGACTCCTGGCTTTGGGGAATTTCTCCTTGTAGGCACCCAGCCAACAGAGTACGGAGGAGCTGGGCCTCCTGGCAGGGAAGCATGGCCATTCTGTGGGACCACATGCTGGGAGCATCTGGGAGGAGCATAGATGGTTGCTTCTCAGCTGGTCACCAAATAAATGCCTTTCCCCCAAAGCAAAATCGCTGAGGCTCAGCCTGCCCTGGGATGGGGAGAGGAGGCTGTGGTACTCTCAACCATCACCATCCTGTCCTAGCCAGGCACAGTCTCCACTCCCTGCACAGGGTCTTGTACCAGGAAAGTCCTCTGGTGTCGCTGGAGGGCCACCTGGGAGCCAGTCAAGCTGGAAATGTGGCAGAGGCACCTACAGAGGGCAGCAGGTCTCCAGCTAATGCTGTCCCCGGGTCACCCCAAGGGAACGGATGCAAACACGGATCATTTGCAGAGGGTTGTGGTCACCTGGCTGCTCATCTCCATGGGTCACTGAGGGACCTGGGAATGGCCTTTCTCAGTGTTGCTCTGCTGTTTAGTCTGGGTCAGCTTGTTTAAGAGATGTCTTTTCCCAGCTGGGATGGCACAAGGTTTCTGAGCAACATGGGGGAAATAGCCCACTGCAAGGACAAGCCCCCAGCACCCATGAGTTTGGCCCTGCTCTGCTCCTGGATGATGCTGAACATCCACCCCTCACCCTGCTGAAATGATGTGCATACTGGGATGGAGGAGTTGCCTTTCACATGGAAAGGGTTGTCCACACTTGCCTTCAGGCCCAGCCTGGAGTGTGATGCAGATTGACAATTCCTGGGACGTGGCACGGGGAGGAATTGGGCTCCTGGGAATCTGGAATAATGTGGCAGAAACTGTGGGGGCTGTTTCAGCGTAAAACAGGTGAAAGCAAGAGGGACGCTGGGTTTTAGACCATACATCCTGCATGTAGATGGGGGTAGAGTAGTGGTGTAGGGACACAGGGGAGAGATGGTGGCATGTGGAGTGCCTCAAGGACAAGGCAAGGGGCTGTAAATATTTCACCACCAATTGGAACAGTTCTTAACCTTGACCCTCCTCATTCAAATTGCATCCCCATGAGCCATTGGGTTTCTTTCTCAATTTTTTCAGAGGTTGGTATTTTTGTTTTCCTATGAATTCCCAAACCAATTTTATTGTTAGCCCATCAATCAGCCCCTCCCACCAAAAAACTTGTAAGCTTTCTGGTGAATTCTAGCTGAGTTCGGTAAAGGAGAAGATGTTTCAAAGATGCAAAGAGGTGGCTGAGAAAAGGCATGAGGAGGCTAAGTCCACTAGAGCAAAAGCTTCTCAGTGAGCACCAGCAGGGTGTTAAACACCAAGCCATCGAGAGGAAATCAGATTTCTTAAGTTTCAGCGTCATGGAACATTGCGATGTTTTTTTACATTGTGTGTTGCCTTGGGGTATCGGCGATATTTTCTCCATGGGTTTCTCCCAGGTGAATCAACATCAAAGACAAAAGCAAAGGAAAATTGCGCCTGAAGTCCTACTGAAATCATGGTGGAAATTTTCAGCCCACCTCTTTTTTTCATAGGTAAAAAGAAAGCAATTTGGTGACTCCAAAACTAACTCTCCAAGTGTGTATATTGAATTAGAGAATTATTCCTCCCTCCAACTCCAAAAAAGTTCCCAAGCCCTGAAGAACTAGAAATCATTTCTAAAGAAAATAAAAACCTTTTCCAAAGACTTGAAATGACTCTCCTTTGATAAACCTGCTAATCCAATTCACTGTGGCAACCCATAATTTGCTTCTGAGATTTAAAATCTCAGGACTGATACGGAGTTTCTTCCGCCTCTCTATCACAGAATCACAGAATGCCAGGATGGCAAGTGTTGGCAGGGCCCTCCAGACATCATCCAGTCCCACCCCCCTGCTCAAGCAGGCTCACCCAGAGCAGGGGGCACAGGATATCATCCAGGCAGGGTTTGAATATCTCCAGAGAAGGAGACTCCACAGCCCCCCCGGGCAGCCTGTGCCAGGGCTCTGTTACCCTCAAAGTCAAGAAGTTCTTCCTCACGTTCAACTGGAACCTCTTCTGCTTCAGTTTGTGCCCATTGCCTCTTGTTCTGTTGCTGAGCACCACTGAGAAGAATCTGGCTCCATCCTCGTGAGCTCATCCTCTACTTTGCTGGAAAAAGGACTTGAGTTTCATTTTCACCAAAATATTTGTTGTCAATTATTTTCCAGAACTGCTAGTGAACCCCAAATTCCCCTTCTGATCTTACCTGGCTACCCAGTAAGGCATCTTCACTGAAAAACACAAGAGTGGAGGCATCTTGGGTGGACACCATCTCCCCAAACTTCAGTTAAAAAATCCTGTTTACACTCATCTCCTTAGCTTCCTGAGCCAAGGGAGGGAAAGGTAAGGAAAGCCCACCTCAGACACCTCCTTTGGGTTGGGATGAATGAATGATGAAGAGACAAGCCTCAGCGTCCCTGTCCTTGTCACCCCCCTCAGTGTCACAGTTGGTTTCTGCTCGCTGCCATGACAAAAGCTGGGTGAAATTTCCAGGATTTGTAGCTGATTGTCAGAAAACACAGTTTTACTTCAACGCTTGGTGGCTTGACAAACTGAGTCTGGACAATAACTTCAGCTCAGGGCAAAAAATGAAAGACGAATAATTGGGTTTGACTTTCTTTTTCAGCCCAGCAGTTTGTTTTTTCATGTTCCTGGATCAAACTGACCCCCTCTTGGGCCATTAAAATGAAAACAAAATGTGAAGCGCTGTTGCTTGCTAGATTCTTCTGCTTTTTTTCTTTTTTTTCATGTTCCTGGACCAAACTGACCTATTTGGGGGGCACTAAAATGAAAGCGAGTGAATCATAGAATCATAGAATGTTTTGGGTTGGAAGGGACCCCTAGAGGTCATCTAGTCCAACCCCAGTGAAGCGTTGTTGCTTTTTAGATTCTTCTGCTGTGCTGTTTTTTCAGCCTAGTGAATGAACCATAAAATCAAACATTTGCAACACTCCTGATGCCCACTATTCCAGAGAGATCCACAGGTGGGAGGTTGTCCCCATCCCCCCAGCCAGCCATCAGCTAACGATGCTACCTAAAGCTGCAAGACTGAGACCCAAGATTCAACCTTCTCTTGCATAAAGTTGTCATCTCTCATCTCAAAAAAGAGTTGCTGAACAGCCCATCGTTCAGCCAGCCTCAGGCAGGATCCCTGTTGTCCTGTTTGATGAAGCTTTGGCTGCCTTGCCTTTCTGCTTGTCTCGGTGTGGCAGAGGCTCTATCCAAAATCCAGCGGGATCAGTCGGTGACACACATCAGCTTCCTGGCCTTCAGGTGGGTTGGTGGGTCTGAAACCCTGCTGATGAGGGTGGGAATGAGAACGATGGGGCTTCACAGTATTACATGGTTGGAAACAAAGCTGTGCCCAAAGAGCCTTGAGGATAGAAGGCACCGGAACAGCCCAGCGTAGTGAGATCTGAGCTGATCCCTGCCTGCAGCAGCTCCAGGGGGGCACGGGGTGCTCAGCCCAGGCAAAGCTTTTTGCAGTACATCATGTAGCTAACTGCACAAAATTGAAGGAAGGCAGATCTTACAAGATCTTACATACAAGTGATAAAGAGATATCAGGATGTGCTGTCAGCTGTCTCCCATACCTCTCTTCCCCCGTGCCCTAAATGGCATCAGCCGTCTTGTACCCGTTGCCAAAAAGCAGCCAGCGCTGAGGAGGAGCATGACCACTCTCTTTAGATGAGATTTTAAGCAGAAACAGAACCTCAAATGGAAAGTGAGTAAGATTACAACACCGTAACCTAGATGATTGCAAAAGGGGAAACTGTTCAGACTAGAACCTGACTGGAGATAAACTCTCCCAAAGGTTAAGGGCATGCAATAAATATCTCCACCCCTGCTATTGGCTCAGACCGCTCTTAGCTCTGAATGGGTCGACCTAGAAGACTCAAGGACCCATATTTCCCCTCCCATTTTCAGACCAGTTTTACACGCTATGGCTCCAGGGGGTGACTTTCCACTCACGCCAGCCTGAATGACAGCAATTTGGGGCATCGTTTGTAGCGGGACGGTACTTTTTATAGGCCGCCGAGCCTTTGCGGGTAACGGCTCTTCTAAGGTAGAAAACGTGCTAACATTAGTGCTAAATGAGCCGTGTGGTTATACTACCAGTCTGTAATTGCTATAAGTGTAACAAACCAGTTCGATTTGTCATTCAGCTGTTGTCGACAGGAAACCACTAACAGCAGTCAACTGACAACGCCAAGAAGAATTAGGGTTTCTCTTTCTACGTGCTCTAAGGATTAAAACTTGTCAAGAAGAGCTTATGTTCTCAAGTACGCACCCTGCAAGGGATTTTTAACTCAGGTGGACAACTAGGATCGAGCAGGATATGATTTAATCTGAACACAGGACTCGCCAGGTAAGTGCAAATGTTTTTCCAGCAACTTCGCTTCATTCCTGCCGCCTGTTTATTGCCCGGGCCTCCACTGGGTGCATCCCCTTAGAGCATTTAAAGATTTGACCCATCTCTGGTTATTGTCTATGGACTGGCGGTAATTAAGCCCTCAAAAATTTGAAATGGGATGTTCAAGGGAATGGGCTGCTACAGAATGGAGCGGGGTGCATCTCTTTCTTTCCTTATGGCAGTGTCTTAGTGCTGAAATCAGGGCGCTCTCTGAGGTGGGACAGATGCTCAAAGTCAGACGTTGACCACCTAGGGTGTCTCTTGAGCACAGATCAACCTCTCTCTCTTAAAAAAAAAAAGAAAAGGTAGGTGAAAGCCCTTTAAATAGCAAGGGGTGAATGAGTTTCTGCCAGCTGAATTCCTTGGAGATGAGAGAGAATTTAAGGGGAGGTGGAAGTTTGGATGTTCAGGCTCCAACTCAGAAACCATTGCTGATCTGAACCTGTGGATGTTGCGTACGGTGCAAAGAAGGATTGAGACTTTAATTCCCCTTCTGCCAAGAGGCACATTTGAGGCTGAGGGTCTTTGCTTCCTCTTGCCCCACAGATGGGTTGGATGGTCTCCTTGGAGGTAAGATTCTTTTTTCACCAGCTCCTCCGCTCAAACTGGTAAAACCAGCTGCAGGTTAATGCTGGTTGTGGACAAGATTCTGACAAGCTGGAGATTTCCAAGGCAGTTATAGAAAGGGTAGACTTACTGCTTCTCCCCTGGTCACTTCCCATCCCTACACATGCAGAGTCTACACTAAGTCCGTAACTTTCATTCTTGCTTAAAATTTAGGGCAGACTCAAAATTCCACAGCGCTCTAACTTGGAGCCTGGGTATCTCAGAAGCCACCTTGTTTGCTGTGCCTCTTTGGCAAGGGAAGAACAGTTTCGGTGTTCTGGGGTATTTGCATCTCAGACCTCCTCAGGTGTCTGCTTGGGGCTTTGCGGACAGCAATGCTTGGCAAGCCCAAGCTCTTCAAGGTGCTTCAGTTACCCTGCTTGTGAAATGGGGGCATTTATTGCCTTTCTTGCAGGGCTGCTGTGATATTTAATTGATTATGGATCTTTAAAAGTGCAAAATCAGGACAAGGTGCGTACAGAGTCAGCAGCGATGGTTCCCGCTGCATGCAGATCACGCACACATGGTCCCTGCTCTGCTGTGTGCTGGAGTAGAGAAGGCAGATGGAAATTAAGAAGAAAAAAGGACAGCTGTAGGGCAGGAAAGGCACCTTCATTAATATGCTCCATTAGTCATTCTGTCAAGATTTAAGAAATTTTTATAAGAAGATTTGAGGGCTTGTGATTTCTTGCCCACATTTTGTTTTTTCTCCCAGGCCTCCTGCAGCATTATCATTAAACTGATGCACAAAAATCTGTGAAAAAAACACTTGTGGCCCATTCTTGCTTTGTTCTGCCAAAATAGGGCTATCGCTGCACCTTGGGAGTTACAAAGTCGAAGGATGCATTTTCTGATGGAGGAGGAAAGACCCAAGACATATTTAAGTGAAAATTTCGCAAAGGTGCTACTGATTCTTCTTTATCTGCTTTTCTAATGACTTTCCGTGTTCTGCTTAATCAGCGTGGGGTCTTCTAGCATGCACTTATACCCTGGGGTCTCAGCTGAGATGCTGTGCTCCCCAGCCCCTGTTAAATAAACCCATGATATCCTGGGCTGAGCATCCCATTTCTGCACAATTTGGGCAGTGCGTCCATTTTAGACAAGGATATCAGCTCTTTTTATTTCTACTTTCTGACTTTCCTCCCGACTGACCTTTCAGCCTTTATTTCTCAGTGGTACCTTTATGGACACATCAGAATCCAAAAAGGCTGTGAGGCCATATTTAGGTGAAGACAAGGCTTTTTGTCATCTCGGTCAGGTGAGGAAACAGGTCACCATGGATTTCATGGGGGTCACTGCACTGTGTCGAGCAGACTAGGAGCACTTGGGAGGACCATGAATTCAACATTATTTGTCTTCCTTCCTTCCCCTCATTCTTTCCATTCTCTTTATGTTAAAAAGGGAGTTTCCTCGCTGCTCTTCCACGGTTGACAAGACTCTGGCGGCAACCAAGCGTTGACTCCATGTGGGTGAGCTCCCCTGTAGTCAATCGTTTCCTGCAGGCCTATGTGGTTCAATCATGGGCAAGAATTTTGCAAGATACCTGGGGCTAAATCCTGTCGGAGCCCTTGGCCGCCCCAAAGTTTCCATGCACATCTTCATTTTCTGTGGCGCAAGTCTGCTTTCTCGTTAGGTCAGCACCACATTGCAAGACTAGAAGTAGCTGAGGGGATTAAAAAAGGATGCAGTTCCCCCTTGGCAGGGGTCCTGGCAACAGATTACAGCCTCAGGGTGCTGCTGCTCGTTGTGGGAGAAGTGGCAGTACTGCTGGACATCCCTGTGAAACTCAAGGAAGTGCATCCCTGTACGAAACAGGATATACAGGGTCATAGCTATTGCTTAAAATTAATGCTAAGGTGCAACATATGCAATACGAACATAAACCAGACCTCCAGTATTTCATGCTGGACAAGCCATGCACTTCTCACAGGTCAGCTTGTTTTCCATGTCAGGCTTAAATCCGCGCGAATTCATTTTGCTGGCCAGCCAAAAATATCCCCACCAAAAAGAAAACTCAAAAGACAGCCGCTTCTTGTGTCGAAATAAAAAATAGGTTTCTAATTATAATTTTTTCCAAGAAAATGTTGCAACTGAGCCGGAGAACAATGCTTCTGTGGTTTTGCAGAGCAATTTTGCCTTTGTTAATGTTGGTCAGTTTTAATTCGGAAAACATTGTGGGCTTGCCTATTCAAACTTCCAAATCCAATTATAAATGCTCAAAGGAGAGGGACACAGCTGAGGAAAGGTGTGGAAAGTGTGATCAATGAGGAATTTTTGCAAGAAGGAATATTGCTTCATGCGCTGGAGCCACTGCTAAGAAAGAAGGAATAAACTTCTTGTCCACCATGGGTAGGACAAGCGGTTGTAGGTCTTGCAGTGAAGGAAATGAGTGTTGATCGTTAGCAAGTCATTTTAAGGCTTTGGGAATGGGAGGGCTGGGATAGACTGATGGGGAGCAGTGGGAATTTCCATCATTAAAGCTTTGAAGCGCAAGTTAGGGAGTCTCCCAGATGCAACATAGGTCCACCAGATTAACGACTTTCTAGCGGTTCGTCTGCCATCCTGCAAACAGTTTCTAACTTCTGAAGTGAAATGTGCTTTTCAAAATCTCTCTCCTGCATTTCCCCCTCTTTATTTATTTGCGTATTCATGAAATTATTCTCCAAATTTGACCAAATCTCACTGATCGTTTCTGCTCCTCTGGAAACCATGAAATGTGTTGCTGATCAAAAAGCAGCAGTGCAGGACCCCTCGGGTCCTGTGTGTCAGGCACGTAGGAGACAGAGACAGAGCAGAAATAGAAAACACATGGTTTACAAATAAATCCTTTGCTACCTAATGAGGAGAGAAGAGTAAAAAAATTTCTGGTTTTGGGGATGTCTGGTCTGCCTTACTGACTGTTGAATATGCAACACTTTTGGAGGATGGAGGTTGGTCGAAAAAATTCTTTGTGCCATCTGCTTAAAGGTCCTTATGGCCAAGAGGTGAAAGAGGTGATTGGCCCCGTGCCCAGGTCCCTGGGATCCCAATTTTCTACATCATGGTGTATCCTCATACACAGAAGGTCACAGCCTCCCCTTTTCTCAGATCTCTGTGCTTCCCCGTGTTATAAAGGCTGGCGGTGAAGGACCGTCAGGTTACACAAGGTGTCCTCATAAGAAGGTTCCCCTCTTCTCTGTGAAATCCTGGGGTGGGAAAGAAAAACCTTGACAAAATGCTGCAGGCAAAGGATCTGCAGGATTTCTTTCAGCCCAGCCCAACACCCGAGCCATGATGGCATCCACGTTTATGTGAATAGCTGCTAATGGTGAATGACTTGGAACCATGAAAACCATTAAAATCTGGGGCAGAACATTTCAAAATGTGTATGGGATGATGATGCTTCAGAAGTAGGCTTTGAATAGAGGTTAAATTTGATGTACGGAAAAATCAAGGCATCGCCCTCAATACGTGATGGAAGGAGGGAGAAATAAAGTCATACCAAGCAAACAGAGAAAATTATATAAAAGCTTTAACTTAACTTTTATCTCAAGAGCTTTTCCCGGATGTCTCTTGCGTATTTGGCCTTCACCATTTTAGAAGCACAGGAAGAAAACCGCAGCTGCTTGAGACATTAATATAGCAAACTTGCATGGGGAATTATTTTTTTCCAGTGAAAGATGCCAATATGCATGGTGGTTTTGGGACAGAAACTTTCAAGGGTGGTGATTTCCCATGGAATGCTTTTTTTTTCCTTGGAAATTTTGGTGGAAAAGTGGAAAAAACCATTCTGTCTAAAAGTCGCTGGGTGGGCTGCCAATGAATAACAACTGTGCACAGAGGGGAATCATGAACATGGGACTCCGTACAAGAGAGGTCTTAGCCAGGTGGGAAGAAATCTTGGTTGTTTAAATGCAGTGCTGCATGGACATCAACCCATCCTGCTGATGTTAGTAAGAATGTGGACACTGGCAAAGCGAAAAGCTTGAGGAAATAAGATTTCTTCTGGCTCTGATGCAACAGAATTAGACAAGATCAAAGATGAAGTAACCTAAGAGTGGATCAGCCCCATCACCTCTGTGCTGTAAGTAATGACTTCTGCAATAGACCTGGCTGCAAGGTTTGGCCTTGTTCTGCCACGTTTCTATCTCCTTTGAGCACCATAGGGAAGTCTGAATATTCTTTTCTGAAAGTCAAGCTCATCTTCTAATTTTGAATAAGGCATTAAAAAATGGTGGCTAAATTTTTTCTTCACTAGCATCAAAATGAAAACAATATTGAGGCAGGGTCTTGGCTGCTTCAAGTAGCCAAGAAAAGGCATGGCGGGAGCAGTGTAGAGGAAGCCTGGCTGGGAGAAATGGCATGGATAAGAGAGAAGAATCAGCCCCATCATGTCCAGCATGGGCAGGCTCTTGGGAGCAAGGACCACACGCTCCTCCAGTGAGGTTTTGTGAGGGCTGATCCTGCCCCGGGGCAGAGGGCTGTTCTGGGTGCTTCTCCAGTGGCCGTTTTCTGCAAGCGGTTGCACTGATTCTGGACAGTGGAAATGCAACACTTCCATGAGGTCACTGGAAAGGTGGCAGTTTTAAAATGTTTGCATTTCTCCTCATCAGTTCTTTTATTTATATGTGAGAAGAAGAAAAAAAAAAGTCACTTTCTCCCTCCAAAAAGTCTTTTTTAACCGGGGCTGGGTTAAAATCTCTAGCAGAATATCCCCCAGTTACCATCAGCCAAAGCCATCACTGCATTTTCATCCCCATCCCTTGAGATAGCCCTGCAATGCCTGTGGGATTCAACAATAAATAATAACAGGGAAACAAGAGGGAGCCCATCGCCGCCCTGCGCTCGGGGTGGTCTGGTACCTTGGGCTACACAAGGCGCCTGTGTCTGGGTGTCATCCCAAACACGGTGATGTGTGTAGGATGGTAAATCAGGGGAAAAGGCACAGCCTGGTCTCTTTGAAAGCAGAGACCCAACAGTCAGGCTGTGCAACCTGAGCAGTCAGGCTAGGCTTTCTTAAATGCAGTCCAGGAGCTAGCATGGGGTGGGGACTACAAGGGCTTTAGATGCAGCCACCTAATTTTGAAGGGTGGGAGAACGAGCCCCGATATTGCCTATTTTACTAGTAAAGATGTTGCCTCGGGAGAGCTCAGAAAGTCTAAGTGCTCAAAATGGAGCCTGGTGGGTTGGTTAGGAATGCATCAGCATCTTCCTGGAATAACCATTCATTCCATTAAATAAGCTTTTAATCTGCTAGAGGAATGGAAACAGGGAGGTTCAGATGGTAAATAGGTTAGACATTAGGAAAAATTTCTTCACAGAAAGGGTTCTCAAGCAGTGGAAGGGGCTGCCCAGGGAAGGGGTTGAGTCCCCATCCCTGGGGGGATTTAACAGCCAGGCAGACGAGGTGCTGAGGGCCAGGGTTTAGCGGTGGGATGGCAGGGGTAGGGGAACGGTTGGGCATGATGATCTTAAAGGGCTTTTCCAACCTAAGCGATTCTATGATTCTATGGTTAAATCAGGCTACTGATTCTTAACAGGGAAGAGAAAAACATGGCCAGACCATGAAAACAACATCTAGAGGGAATGAGCTGCCCAGCTTTCCCAGCAGCAGTACAGGGGAGCAGCCCTGGGGGCCAGCTGGAAGAAGAGAGTTGCCTTCATCCATCTTGGTGGTTTGAGATCAAAGCTGGAGTCACCTCTGCATCAGACACCTTAACAGGAACACTTTTGGTTCAGTGTGAACTGGATAAAATGCCATGGGAGTGGGCACTGCTGCAGAAGGAGGTTACGCAGTGGGCCACCGCTGTAGGTGTCTGGCTATGGGGTCATCCTGGTGGGCTGTGGGTCACCTGGAGGGAGGCTGCCACATTTTCTGGTCCCCCTCCGCATCCTGCAGGGTGGTGGGTCCTAGAGGTCTTTCTTAGAGGCAAACCTAAGAGCCCACGGGCATTTACTGCATGAGCTGGACCTCTGGTCTCCATGCATGTCTTATAGGGAACTGTAGAAGGTAGCAGGGACAAGCCAGCCTCGGGTTTGCACACTCATGTAGAAGCCTGCAAAGATACTGGAGAACATTTGGGGACTGATGTATGAAAACAGTGTGGAAACCACTGCCAGGCAGACCCTACTTGGCTGGGCGAGATTACAACCTGCACTTTCAGGTTGAGGAAGCGGGGGGCAGATGGAGCCCATCTGGAGTGACCCAGGAGCTGCATATGAGCGACTTTCTCTCTTTTTAGTACCCTTTTTCACATGCGTTCTCAGTGGTCTCCCCCCAGCTGCTTTCAAAGGACATCCCTGGGCTGTCGCGTCATCATCTCTGAGTAAGCAAATTGCAGAAGGGCACTCTCTGCTTGGGCTTCTTGGCTCCAGGTCACATCTCATGGCCATGAGATGCCCAGCCTGGAGGAAGCTGAGGAGGCACAAGGATGAAGGGATGTGCCCAAGCTAACACGCAGGGGCACAACCAGGATACCCTAGGTACCAAAAAACCTCCCTGGCATGCAATAGGCAGACCACACTGTATCTAATCCTTTTTATTTTTACTTCTTGCTTCTGAGCTGCTTGAACCATGGCAGTCCCTGGAAGGGTCTTTGCAGCAGCCTGGCTGCAGCTGCTGGGTTTCCCCGCTGTCAGCGTCGGGAGCATGTCTCAAATCAGAAGCAGGTTTCTGTCTGGAACCGCTGTGCTATCGCCCTGTTTCCCAAGATGACTTGGCAGCCACTGGCTTATTTCTAAGCCTTTGCTGCACCTCGTGGTAGTTCCTCCTTCCTACCTCAGTAGTGGATGACAAGCAGCTTTCTAAAAAAGCAACTTCCCTTTTCATAGGAATAGGAAGTGAATCTCTCTTCGCAAAGAGAGGTCAGGTACATCAGATGTGCTCTCCACCAAAGGACAAGCCCCTGCCCTAAAGCTCAAAGCCCTCCAGCTAACCCTGAAGCTGTCCTCTCCTTCCACAGACCCAACCCGACCACCTCCATCTCTCTCCCCTGCCCTTAGCTGAAGGAGAATTGAGCAGGCAAAATGCAAGCCGGCAAGGGAGAAGTTTGATGAATCTGCAAGGGCTTCCTCATTTCTGTATCTCCTTGGTATGCAAACAGCAGGCCTGGCTCTTCAGCACACCTGACCGGGGGGTGATGGGGTGGGTGTCTGTCCTGGCTGTCTTCAGAGCACCCTGTGCTGACCCTGTCGGGTAAGGGGCATGGTGTCACCCCCGAGCACTTGCAGACCCCTGCTTATGACCCAGACAGTGTTGTAGACTTCCACGGGGTTTTCTTTCTTTGTCAGGAGCACAGAGCAGTTGCAGAGCCACGGTGGATTCCCGTGCCACGTGTCTGGTGGGGGTCTGCCAGGGTGGGCACTTCACAGCCCCGTGAGCAATGCTGAGGCACGTGCGTCCTGGAGCAGCCTCTCCCATCTCACACAGCATCATGTCCTCAGTGAGTCTCATCCTGTCCTTGGGTCTTATGGCTGGTAAAGGTCCTTCGCCTTGACCTCAGCTTAGATCTGCTCCGCGGAGCCTTTTCTCCTGTAAACAACATCACCAGCGTGTGGGCGACCTTTAGGTTGTGCATCACACTCGGCGGATGTTGGGTTGTGTTTGTCCTTGAAGTGCAAAGTACATGAGGTCATTCTAGCCTTGAGGTGGCCAAGACCAAGAGTCCCTTCCCTCCTGCTGCCCCATATAATGCAAAAATGATGTCATGCAATTACCCGCAGAGGTTTACACAGCGGGTTTTTTTAGGGGGCTCATCTCTGCCACAGCTTAAACAAATACATTGAAAACACTCCGGAGAAGCCATCTCTTTATGCACTCCAGGAAGCCTCAGGAGTCTGGAGAAACAAACCCTGCTTCTTATACAACATTTATCTAAGACAGAGGTGTTTCAGTCTCCGTATCGAACACGCTGAGGCAGAATGAGAAAGTCACTTCCTCAGAGTCACCCACTACTCCCTGTCCAGATCTTCATTCGTTAGACCACGCTGCTACGGTTGAGTGGGTTCATAGAGGGTTGGGGCTCGCTGGAACAAGATGCATTTCATCCGAAAAAGGTCTTTTTTTAATGGCAAAAAGAAAGGAAAGGTCATCACAAGGCTAGTTTGTTCAGCTGTTTCCTAAAATTTGGTGGTTTGTATAGTGGAAACACAACCCATTCACAGTCATTGTAGCTGTTTTTAATGACAGCTGTTAATAGCCTGTGGGTTTTGCTGGGGTTTGTGTCTGGATTCTCTTTGGGTTTCTCGCCTTCCTCACTGCTGTTTTCATTGGCCAAGTTGTCTGGGAAGCGCAACTCCCACCCCCTCCCAGGTGATCATTTTTATATTCAAAATAGAGCAAGGAATCCTTGGGGGGAAGAAAAGAGTCAGTTCTGACACAAAGACCTGATTAAAAAAAGAAAGCCCATTAAAAGCATTTGCAAAACCAGGCTGCTCCTGCAATCCCGGGGTGTAACATTCGAAGCGGTCGGTCCCATGGATGGTGTGGATGCAGTGGGAGACAGAGGTCTCTAATAGAGAAATTCTGCAAGGGCCCTCAGCCCCATGGAGCATCTGTCATGGGTCGGACCAGTGGTTCGTCCGTCCTCGGATCGCGTCTCCCGGAGCAGCTGCATAGGAAGCAGGCAAGTCGGGAACTTCCCACCCCCATCCACGTTCCCCTGAGGATGGGGAGAAGCTGAGCAGGTTTTTCTCCATCCTCCTCCCCTCTCCCATCCCTCCTTCACATGATGCCCCCCCTGCCTTGTTTTGCTTCCCCAAAATCTGTGCGGTAGAGAGATGATGGGGCACTACCCAGTGACTGCTAAGATCCAGTCCTAAGGGATGGTTTGCAGGGATGCTGTTCCCTTGGTTTACTGCAAAAGGAGAAGAGGACAAGTAAATGCCAGGGCTTGAAGTGGGGGAGGGAGGATATATGTGTGGGGAAAGCTGTCTGGAGCTGGACACAGCTGTGAGGAGTAGGGGAAGGGCTCTGCATCCAGGAGCTATTTCTGACATGGCTTTCTGAGCAGTTGGAGGTCTTCAGGTGGGGAATGGGAGTTGTACATCTTTCCCCATAGCCCTCTGCCTCATCTGAGGGTAGTGGGAGGGAGCATCATTCCTTCAGAGACTCGACCCAAGGAGAGGGTCTCTGAAAGCATTGAATGCCTGAGCACCATCTTCACTGTTCCTCCAGGGACTTGGCTAGCAAGTCCCCAATGCTGTCCCCTTGCTAAGAAAAGGCAGCTGCTGGGAGGCAAGGCCTCTGGGAAGGGCCTTTCCCAGGGCAGAAACGTGGGTGGCCACACGTAAAAGTGTAGAGGGACATCCCACCCATCTCCTCATGTCCCCAGGGCTGTGAGGGCGAGGACCTCCCCACATCCCTACAGACCATCATCATGTGTCCACAAAGCACTGTAAAACAGTGTCATGTATTTTGGCCACTTCCACAGGACTTAGACCTCAGTTAGGGGTGGCTTCCAGAGAGGATTTCTCCCTGCTGTGATTCAGCTTGCCCATAGCCCATCCACAAGTCTGGCCCATGTGCACTTTTGGCACCAGATAGATTTGTGTTGGAATTTGGATTGAAATTCCAGCCATTGTAGAAATTGCCATTGATCAATGCAGTTTCGTGATAAGAACTCTCACACCTGAAGAACCCCAGAGATGCTCCAGGTACCCAAATAGATATACCTGCTTCTCCTGGCCCCATCTTTCTTCTTCTCCCCTCCAGTGCATCCCACCTCCCTGTGCTGCAGGACCTCAGGTCCTGCAGAGCCATCCCCCATCAGACATCCCACTCGGCCAATGCAATGCCTGGGGTGGGTTCATGAGGAAAGCGTGTTTAAGGGTGGTCGGATAAGCAGCCTGCCCTCTTGCTCTTCCCTGTCCCAGGACCCCAAGCCCCGTCTCTGCTTCCTGGCCTGCAGCTCACCAGAGCATCTGCCAGGTTCCAGCAGGGCGCAATGCTCAACGTAAGCAGCCATTTTTCCTCCAGCCAGATGTTTTGTTTAGCGAGTGACTGCTCTGGCAACAGGCGGCTGTTTTCCACTTCTGGAGGGAACAGGAAGCTTTTATTACCTTCCCCAGTCCCCCGCCCCATCATCCAGAAACTTTTTGCATTTGTTTAAACTCAGGGTCCTGGAAATCTGTGTGGTCCCACCCCCCAGCCTTGCACACAGCCTTTCTCCCGTGGGGTGTCCCAGCTCTTCAGAAAGGCCTGAAACAGCCAGATTTTCCACTTGGTTCATTTGCTTGGGCCAGGTTCACCTGCAAAACATGGCTTAAGAAAGACAGTAGATTCAGGGCAGACTTAAGTTGCAATGGAAATGGCTAGGATTTGTTTGTAGCAAGAGATCCCAAAATATGCCAGTGGGCTGCAATCTCACGCCTGCAATGCATATCCCTCACTGAGGGGTAAATAGCAGGAGCACAGAGCTCCTGGATTTGTCCTCTGCCTGCTCTGGACTGGCAGCAGACAGGCATTGCCAAGATCAGTTTGCCCAACACCGGGTGTGCTCGAGACTGGGACCTGCAGCAGCACAGCAGCAACATTAGCACCTCACCAGCATTAGCTGGAGAGCCTGGCTGCTCCTGGGGGTTGTCGTTCATGCTCCCTTAAAGACCTTTTACACAGGCCAGAGTGTTTGAAAGAGGCCTCGATGCAAGCACAAATACAACTGGGTCTATTTATCCAACAAAGACCAGGACTGGATGGGATCTGAACATTGCCAGTAGGACGTTCCCAGTTCTCCAGCAAGGATGCAACATGCAAGCCAGCCATGTGCTTCACTCCCCAGCAAAAGCCATGATGCTTCTTGCTCTGGGCTCTCCGGCTCTTCACGGGGACTTTCTTCATTGCTGTAATCCCTCCTCACACAGCCTGGCCCTACTGAGCAGCAGCTTTTGGCTATGAAAGTCCCCCTGATGATAGCTGGAGACCCAGCGCTGTGTGCATCACCACAGGAGGTCTCGCTGCCCTCCCACTTGCAGGGAGGGGTCTTCAGCAAGACTTTGGCCACTGTATCCTAGAGGATGGTGGCCATAGCCTCCACCTTCTGCCTCTGAGAAAGACCTTCAGCATGGTCAGTGCTGTTTATAGCACAGCACACTTGTTTGTACCTGTCTTCTAACCACCTCCTAGCAACGAAGCCACTAATCATTTAAAAAAAACAAAGAGAAAAAAAAAACAGACTTGACCAAAATCCAGCATAAGTAGAAAACAAACAGTTACAGTAGAAAATGCTTTGGTGACAAATCTGCATTCCTATTTAAGTAGCTGATCTCACCAAGATCTTCCATAATTCTCTGGTTTTGTGTCTTGCAAAGCAATCTAGGGGTGCCAGGTTAGGAAATGTATTGGAGAGCTACTTTATTGAGGAAAAAGAGGATTTAATGTATCTGGGGTGTGCCTAGAACTAGGGGAATTTTTTTTTTTCCTACTGAAATTTTTTGCTCCTTGATGATGCAAAAATGCAAATCTGGAATAATGAAATTATTGTATGCAAAATGAATTGATTTCAGCAATTCTTTGTGATGGGGGAGGACACACAAAGAGAAATTCTGCATTTAGAACTCTTCATAATTGTCTATATCTGCAATTTCAAAGTAATTTTTTTAAGGTTTTTAATGCTATTTCCTTTTAAAATGTGTTTTCTTAAAAAAGACATTCTGAAGTTTTAAAATGAGTGAAATATCTGTTCTTGGTAAACTATAAAAACACTTTGTTGGACCCACCCTAGAATCTGAATGGAAAGGGGGGTCATTTTGTGATTTTGGTGGGCTTGGGGGTTTTTTGGAGCTGCCCTCACAGTGAAACACTATTGGCTTGCTTGGGTCTTAACCTATTTTTCCATGGCACAGTTTCACGAGGGTGAGGCAAACGATGAGCTGAGACTTCTGTTTTTCTGCTAGATTCTGTCTTGTTTTTTCCCCGCGCCCGCCCATGCAATCCCAAGGCCGTTTGTCCGTGTCATCCACATCCCTGATGCAGAAGACATTGCTGCATTCACATCCGAAACAACTTTTGAGCGCTCTTGCTCTGGGAGCGGAAGCCAGCCAACCGCAGTAGGTGGTGTGCCCATGGTGCAGGGCTGCTTACTGTAAAGACGGGGTGGGTAATAAGCCCATGCTTGCAGTGCCTGGCTTAGCCCAGGTACCTCCATCTGATCTGCTGCAACAGAAAGAGTAAATGTATCCAGCAGGTCCAATTCGACACTGTCCTGCTTGCTTTAGCCCACCCTGGGAGCTCAAAATGGGCCAAACACAGGTGCAAGGCAGGTCTCCAGACCCTGTGGTTAGCAAAGACTTGTGTCCATCTCTACAGGACCATGGTCTCCCTGGAGTTCCAGGTTCATCTTGATGAGTTGCTCCCGTAGGGTATGTTCATAAAATTGTAGAATCATGGAATGGTTTGGGTTGTAAGGGACCTTTAAAGGTCATCTAGTCCACCCCCCTGCAATGAGCAAGGACATCTTCAACTGGATCAGGTTGCTCAGAGCCCCATCCCACCTGACCTTGAAAGTTCTCCAATCCTCTTTGAAGATGGGGAAGTGATAGGACATTTAGTCACTCCTCTCCACCATGGAGACATGGTCCAAATGCCAGCAAAAGCATTTCTGGAGAAGGGCCTTGTAGTGGGATCTTCAGAAGACCTCCCCTTGGCCCACTGATGCGGGAACATCTGTACCTGCATACACAGCTCTCGCTAGCCAAAGTGTCACCTCAGCTGCCCCTCTGAAGGTTGCTAACATTACCTTCTGTTGTCCTACAACACAGGACACACAGCATGTTTTAGAGGTCCTATACCAGCACCCAGTGTTCCTGTGACCCACATGTCTGCCCCACATGCATTCAGAGCTGGACGCTACACAGAGCTCACTGTCCTGGTGTCTATTGACTTCTTCAGCAAAGTCTTGTTTGTCTCTTCTAGGAAGAATTCTGTGTCAAATATTTTTACTCAAAACTTACTGGCATCTAAGCTGAACTATTTTTTGCTAAAACTTTTCAAGCATACAGAAAAATTTTGCGTCACCTTATCATTTTTTTTGTTCCATTTTGATTTCTGGTTGCTTTAAAAAGAACTTGTTTTATAAATTTTCTTTTTCTGAACTTGAGTAAAGTAGAGGAAACAAGTTTCCCCGCTCTCAGTTATTAAATATAAACAAACATTTTTAGATGTGAAAAACTGTAAGTTCACAAAAGGAAATTTTCATGCTTTCCTCTCCAGTGTTGTTTTCCACCAAAAAAAAAAGGCTGAGAGAACTAATAGCAGTTACTTTTCTCAATTTTGTTTTTTTTTTGTGAAGCTAATTTTAAAAAATATTAATCAGAAGCAGAAACACTGCGGAACTACGTACATTCAACTCAGCCACCTTTTTTTTTGAAAAGAAAAAAAATGACTTTCTAAACCCATGAAAACTCCACCAGCTGTGGGCTGGGAGCTCACCAGCAGCTCTCCGCATCTGACAACATTTGCAGCTCTATTTTGGGATTTTGTATAGCACCTGCCAGCACGAAGGATGGTCGCGTTGGCTGCCAAAGGCCACAGGGGCAACCTGGAGAGCGTGACCGGTGGATTTTGTAGGGACTGTGAATACCCAGAGCTGTGCTGACTCCTTTTGTGCATGGCTGGGAGTGAGTGATCTTTGTGGGAGACTTCTCACGTGTTCCATTTCCCACCCGTGCTGGGACACGCTGTTTGCTTCTGTGTGCCGCTTTGCACGGATGTGTCTTTGACACATGCGTGCGGGGAGAAAGCTCAGCTTGTGCAAGCATGCAGAGATGTTCTTCCAGTCTCAGCACGGTGCAGAAAGGGGTTGCAATGTCCCCCTGGACACAGGAACACTGTGGGGAGATGCAGAGGTTAGAGCATGGTCACCACACCTCTAAAACCCTGCCAGAGGAGCTGGGATGGCCACAAGCCCCTGATGGGACTTGCTGAGGCTGATCTTCCCCCATGCCCTTTCCCACTCTACCCCACCAGTGCCATCACTAAGAGCAACTCAAAACCCCAAAACATGCACCTGCCATCCTGCAGATGGTCCATCAATCCTCTCATAAGCTCATCCTGGTGACATGACTGACGGTTGAAGCATATTGCCATGTCATGCTAGATCTCACTTCCCCTAACTCTGTTGAAAAGGCAGCGATTGCCAAGTCTGTATCCCCCATTCAGGAGCAGAGTATATCAAAGACCTGAGAAGCTCCAGTGAGATAGCAACAAGGACTGTAGATGGATGTCCAACACATAAGTAGACCCTGTGCCTTTCATGGTTGATAATGAGCGGTACCTACAACTTATCTACCATCCAGCCTTGACTTAAAATGATACCTGGCAAGTTCCCTGGCAAATAACACCACTCAGAATCAGAAGTCCCAGCACAAAGTTATCTTCCACCAATTTTGCAAGTGAAAGAGTGGGAAAAGCTCACTTAATAAATCATGTGCTATTGCATGACAAGCATTTCTTCTAAGCAGAGCAAACCCTGGTTGCAACCTGGAAGGGAAGCTGCCAAATTAAAATGAACTTGCTGCAGGAAATGCTGTGGCTGATTCAGTGGGCGAAACTTCCCCTCCAACTGTGTTGTTGGTGCCCTGAGCGCTGCTGAGACCTGGGTACAGATGGATGGGCCATCTGTAAGCTTAGGTCAATGAAAAGCTCAGAGAAGTTTGGACGCTGAAAATCTTTTGATTGGAGGGGAAAAATGTGTATTAGGCTATCCTGAAATATTTCACCAGTTCCTTCCATTTTGCTCACTTTAGCAGTGAAAATAAAAACAAGGCAGAAAGGAGAAGATATTTCAAAAACGTAACACCTTAAAATATTGGGATGGCTCTGTTAGAAACCTTATTTCAGAGTCCCATATTAGATTTATGTGCTAGAAAGCCAAAAAAGTTGCACTTACTGGAACGCTTTTTTCCTGCAAGTCTGGTTTGCTAGAAGCTTTTTTGAACACATCTGTTGGAGTCTGACTATCACGACACGGTGCCAGACTGACATTTGGGGGAACTGACACATTGGTCCCTGGACCTTCAGTCTCCGATCCTCCATGATCATTGCCAACCTTGAGGTACTTTGGCACAAACAGGAGCCAAGGAGTCTTTGCTCAGCTACAAGTATTTGGGTATTTGGGGTTTTTTTTGGACCTGTAGCCCACACCTTTCAATGGTTTTGGTTCAAAGCAGGGGCTGGGACAGGCTTTGGTGCTGGACAGTGTAGATACCTTATATACCCATGGCAACAGCACTTCACTAATGCTGGCTTCAACTGCTCCCTACTTTTTCAGGGGGCTGAGCAGGCTGAGCTTGCCATGGTTTGGCTATCTTGGCTACCCAGATCCAGTATTATGCTAGAAGTATTGACCAGAGCTGAAACTACATTTCTTGGCTGCAAGTTAAACCAACCTTCAAGCACAAGTGTGGAAATGCTAGTGTGAACCAGAGGATAGCCCATGGAAAGGGTTTGATTTGTTTGTGCCTAGTGCTTCTCGAGGTGTCCAGAATGTCTGAGCCATATACATGGGGCTGGGAAACATAATCCATGATGCATGGGAGACCCACACCTTGTGAGACCCCAGGGCCCATCAAAAAGTACTAGGGCACTGCAGATGGACAACTGAGTCAAGCCCTAGGCCTGCACTTTGCAGGCAGGATGGGTACAAGCTACACTATATTTGACTCCCTAAGCTTCTCGCAGTCCTCCAAAGCGTCCCATCAGGATCCACGCCTTCGTGGACAAACTGTGTGTCTGTGCTGCTTAAGTACAAGGAAGGGACCATGCAGATAGCTACCACATCTGTGGGCTGCTCTTGCTGCATGGGAGGGACATGACCTACAGAAGGCATTGAGCAGCATGGGTAGGGCTTGGTCCAGGGACTATGTGACACTCTTGAAGCCCAGGTGTGTGCGCCCAGCAGTGCGTGCACACGATATCACCCAGCTCTGGAGCAAGTCTGCTCAATGCCAGCTGGGGATCTCTGCATCGGAGAGGGGACATAACCAAAGCAGTCATTTGTGCTCATTTGTTTCTGGTGACTTATAGTGTCTGTCTGAGCCTCATCTGCGAAGTGTGAAACACCAGAGTAGTGTGGGAACAGAAACTGGGGGGTTGACAAGGTCCAAGGTAGTAGGAGGACTGTAGACAGAATGATTTCAAACTCTTCTCTCCACTGTCTCATTGCCCTGCATTCTCATCTTCTCCAACTTGTTCTTCATGAATGAAGAAGGTCCCCCAGCGCCTGCCCCTTTTCCCAAGATCAGTCTCATTAAAAAGCTGGGTTTGGTCTTCCTTCCAGGATGGGGTTGCTCGGAAGCAAAAATCAGCTGATGTCCAATGACAAACACACTTCTGGAAGCAACCCAAAAACCAAGAGTAAACCTCCTCCCGCCCCGCCCAAGGTAAGCCTACAGCTTTGTGTCCTTTTGGGGTCCTCCACAGCTCGATTACTGTCTGGAGTGCTGCAGGCGATACCTGTGTGTGCCAGAAGGAACTTAAGCACTTCTATTTCCTAAAATTGGGTCACCAATTGGTCATTTCAAAATTGGGAAATGTTGTTGGAAGGGCAGAAAACAAGCGTTTATGCCTGGCTTCCCTCCACAAGATTCTTAATAGGGGGTGAACTGTTCAATCAACCCTTTCTTGCTCTCGTTTTTTTCTCTGTCAAAAAGGATGCCATTTTCTCTTTGGGCATATGTTATGGCTGTGAATTGTCTGAGTGGGCTAGGGATGGTGGTGCTTTGAAAGGCTACGTCCCATTGAGTCTGGCACAATTATTTGCGTGGGCTGGAGTGGAAAGCAGGGCAGGGGCCAGGGAGAGAAGGTGCAAGAGGCCACTGCCTGCGTGCCCTGCATCGCTTGGACACAAGCCCTCCAAGCTGGTCTCCATATCACTTAGGGCTGCTGCCCTCAGCAGTCTGTAACCCAAGCTGACATTGCTGACTTGCAAACAGCACAAAGATGGGTCAGATTCAGGCTAAGATTCAAAGCTGCAAACCGCAACGGAAACTTTACCATCAGGGAGGACAACAGATTCACTAAAGGTCTACAACTAATCTGTGTTGGGGTGGGCTGAGAATCAGGAGTGCTGAGCATCTGCTGCTCCCTTTGGATTCACAGGGCCTCTGCTTGCACGGACACTGATCAGTGAGACACTCGGTCAGGATTTAGGAGACCTCAGATGACAAACTCCTTGTTTAAACTTTGGAAATCACTTTATCTGTCTGTTGCCAGATAGAGGACATGAAATTGTTTTCTGTTTTCTTGCACTTGTCAGCACTGTGTCCAGCAGCCAGCACAAGGGAAGCTCTAGGTGCAACTGTCATGTGAAAACCATCTCAGGTCTTGAGCTCTGAGAGGGGGCAGGAACTGCCTATCATTGCTTTTGATGACAGTTGGAGATGTTTTTTGCACTTTTAGTTTAATTTCTGATTTCTCCCATGTTATCAAGTCCAGTTTTCATGACAGCTAATGTCAGATTGACTAAGAGGATGGCCATTTCCTAAATTTCCTTCTCTCCAGCTCACTGGAGAGGAGTTACTATCAGTGCAAATACAGCATCATCAATCACCTTGACACCAATCTTTTTTTGCCACAGGCACTAAGCTCTCACATGTCAGGGGAAGTCCATATTTCTTTCAGTTAAATTAGAAAGGGCAGTGGGTGAACAACTCTCCCACCCCACACTGCTGCTAAGTAGGAGTCAAAAGGTGGTGCGGACAGAGAGCATGAGATGTTTTTCATTCAGCGTCTGTAGTTCACTCCTTTTGCGTGTGTATAAAAATACCTGGCAGTGGTCAAGCACCCACAAGGTACTGTACCTTGGACTGATCACAGGAGTGGTGTCTAAAGTTGGGTAGGGGCCAACAGAGCCCACCTGGCCATTTCCACAGTATTAAACTCTTAGCCCACAAAACAAGGTGGTTGCACCCCAGCTGTGGATTAAGAATGGTCTATGGTCAATTGGCCACTCGCAAGGTCTGGGCCAAACCAAACTATGGACCATGTCAACGTTTTAAAAGTGTGCCTAGATGAGTTGAAGTCACTTGCTGCTGTTTAATTTGCTAATATAGTCACTGCCTCCATTTTTTTAACATATCCCTGAGCAAAGGATATTCCACAAGCCTTGGGACAATTATGGCAAAGAGTATTCTGGGGTTTCTGCTTCAAATAATATTGCAATTGTAATTTCTCAATGGGACCATTCGTGTCTCATCCCCCATTGATCTGAAATCTGGCATCAGTGAACAAGAGTTAGACCAGGGTCTAAATGAGTGCGTAGCAGATTTATGCTTTTATTCAGAGGGGAGCCAAGGATTATTCAAGCTGACTGCCAAGACAGTGATGAACACATCATGGCAAAATGTGTTAAAGCCATCACGACACGTACGGAGCCAGATGCAGGGGCTGTTGACTGACTACAGTGGGCTCCGGCTCAGACTCCCACTCATCTGTGAAGCTGAGAGCAGGTCTTCCTGCAAACACAGCAAAGTAATAAATGTCGTCTTTTTTTCTTTCTATTTCCACCAAAGGGCAGACAATTTATCAGCATCCCTCATCTAAACCAAGCCTCTGTACAAGGTAAGATTCTTAGCTCAATTGCTGTTCTCTTCGCCTTCCCGTGGGGTTTTGCAAGGTGGTGGTCCCCCAACAGCAGGTCTTGAGAACAAGCCGTCATGTCGCAGGCGTGCGGTTTCTGTATCTTTAGCACTGCCAGGCGGGGAGTTTATCAGCGTGTTTTGGAAGATTCAGTTTACATCGCTAACTGTTTGTAGTTGCCAGTTTCCCCTGCTCATCAAAGAAATTAAGAGGGAAAAGCACTCCTTCTTCATCGGTTGAGCAAAGTGAGATCTGAGACATCAACTGCATGAGATATCTCTGTCTGCTGCCCTGTCTGCAGTCTGACAACTTGTGGATGCTATACCCAGCCAGCTGAAAATTTCAGAGGAAATAGCAGGCATCAGAGAGCCCAGGGAGACTACAAAGAGAACGAGAAGAAAGGAAAGAGTATAAAATAAGGATGCACAGAGCCCCTGCTTGGAGACTGTTGGCTTCATCCACCTCTGCAATTATCTGCGGGTCGCAGATGGTGTTTTGTAGATGTTTCTTTTAGCAGAAAGCCCTCTGCTACCTCTGCCCAGCCCCCGACAGCGACTTGTATATATTTCTGCCAAAGAACTTTTGAAGATTAAGGGGGAAGAGAGAGAGATAGGGAGAATTAGAAGAGGGCAAAAAATAGAGGAAGCTTGGAAGAAAGCAGTTAGCAAAACACAAAAGTTCCTCGTGTGGGTGGAAGTGTAGGATTAGAGGAGACAGGGCATGAGGAAAGGAAGAAGTGGGGTGGCAAATAAATAGGATGGGTGGAAGAGCAGACCTAGGTCTTCTTAGGTCTTATGGATGGTGATGGAGGGTCTCTGCCATGGGACAGACAGGAATTCCTGCAACGTCAAAATGTTCTTCGAAATTAGCATTTGTTATGGAGATCAAATTTGTGGGAGGTGTAGCTCCTCATCCATGTGAATTGGGGTGCCTTTCTGTGGAAGTACCATTTTTCCAGAAACCATGCTTTCTTTTGCAAAATTGTTTTCATGGCACATTTCCAAGTGGCCATGTCCTCCTACCTCCACAACTGAGCAGATGCTGCCAGCTTTTCACGGGTTTTTTACCAATTTGCTCACTCTGGTGAGAAGCACAACAGAAGCTACCTTCAAGGAGGCGGCTTTTACTTCTGCTTCATGCCAGAAGGCAGAAGTGGAAGGATGCTAAAAAATGCATTAAGTACCATGTTCGCCATTTTCAGCTCTCAAAAATATTTTGGTTTCGTAGGTTCAGTTCCAGTTTTGGAGGAATATTCACACTGTCAGTCTGGGGAACTTCTTTTTTTTCTCTACCGATGCCCGAGTTTCCAGAAATGATGCTATGTCTGCCTCTGTCCTCTGTGGCAAAATGGGCTGACAGGAGCCATGCAAGATATTTGAGATATCTGAGAGACTCTCATGAAAGAAGGCAATTCAAGTGAATTGATAGAGAAAGCACAAAATCCAGACAATTCAATCGTATAAAAAAAAAAATCAAAGAGCTGAATTATATCTTGTGGGAACACTTTAAGTTTAACCAGGCAACTTTATTGACTGCGGAAGTGTAGCATGTAAGGTAAAATCAAAACCTTTTTCTTTCAGGGTTTTGGGGTTTTTTTTTCATTTCTTGCATTTTGATTTTTTAATTTTTTTTCTGATCTTGGTGTTGTACAACTTGTTTGACAGTTTCCAGCTTTGTCACTGCTGCTTCGGAAATTATTTCTTTTTTTTTTTTTTCATTGTTAACAAACCCCTCATTTGTCCTGATATTATTTAGCTCAATGGAAGTAACACAAAGGCAGGCAAGGAGTTTATACCTCTGGATTCAACTGTTGGCAGCATCACCAATCCACTTTTCACTTGGGGTGGGTTCTTCCATCATGCGAGTCTCTCGTCCGTTTTACCATGGCTCCCTAAGCAATCGTGATGTCTTTAAGGTTAACTCTATGTCTCTATAGGGTCAAAACTTACCTCTAATTCTGCACCTCTTAAAATCCCGGCACAGAAAAGTCTTGGCCCATGATAGTGGCTCCCAACCACAACAGCTCCATTGCTACAGCTGCTGCCAATTCGCTCGTGTTGGATAGATAAGACATAGCAGAGAGGTAGAATAACCCCTGCCCTTGCCCTGCCAGCTGCTGGCAGCTGGATTTAAGTACCACTGGTGGAGAGACCTGATCGTTTTGAGTGTTTGTCCTCAGGCATTATAACAACCTGTGACTGCACAAAAAAATGGGTCTCGCTGTGAGGCCGTTTCTTGTGATTGAGGAACTGCAACTTCTTACGGCTCTTTTCACTTGCTTTTGGCTAACCATAGTATGAATAGGCCTGATTTTTGGGGGTGGGAGCTAAGCATGCTCGGGAAATTGAGGTCTTCTGAAGCATCTCGAGATTAGCATCAAAGGCCTTAGTTGTTTTTATTGTTGTTCCCTGAATATGGGTTTGGGTTTGAAAGGAATGCTGTCAGAAATGTGCTTTTCAGCTTAATTGGAAATAGGAGGGGTTGTTTCTACTGAAAAGGCTGACTTTTCAATGAGAAATTAAAACTTCTCATAAAAAAATGGGCATTGCCAATCAAAAGTAAGGGGGAAGGAAGACTAGAGGCCATTGCCCAAAGTGTTCAGATTTCCTACGAAACAAAGTTATGAGTTTGGGTCTGATATGATTTGATGGGGAAACCAGAAATTATCTGCAAAAACACTCACTGTGCCAGAACACAAGGCAGAAAGGTATTCGGCAGAAAGCACTCTCGCAGCGCAAGCCTGGATGTCCCAGGAGACATCTCCCACGCTGTCACACCTGGGTTTGCTGACCAGCTAGGAGATGCAGCACTCCAAGCCCACAGCCTTCTGCACCTCCACCAGTGGGATCTAATGGTGTTCCTCTTGGTGACAGCAGCAACGAGGCAGGAGAGCCACCAGCAGCTGTGTGTTTTGAAGGCTTGTTTCTCCAGCACATGTTTACCTTGGTGAACCAGCCCATGCCATGCTGAAACAGAAAGCTGGACCCATTTTCAGCAGCAGTAACTCATAGTTCAGTGCACCCAGCCGGCCAACACATGTGCTGTGAGTTGTCTTTTACCCCACAACCGTCCTAGCATGGCTGTAAACCAACTCATGATCCTCTGGGGGATGCTGGCACAGTCTCAGCCTGGCTCCATAGCCAAGGGACGGTTGCAAATACCTTCCATTCACGACAGGGCAGCAGTGAGAAGACCAGTTGAATAATTTCTATTAAGCCATCAAATTGGCACTCAGCCTATGCAAACCGAGCTGGTATCTAACTTCCCTGACAGCGACTCTGAGCCAAGGCGTATTTGGCTCGCAATCAAAGTCTCGGGGCTGCTAGCATTATCTGCAAAGTAGTCACTCCTAGCAGCCCCGACGACTTCTCTGCTGTAAAGTCACTCATGACCTAACTTGATCAAATAGGCCAAGAAAGTATTATCGACGCTGTTTCTCAGGGGGTGACAGACTCAGAGACGGGAAGAGTCACTTTCATCATGAGACGGCAAGTCTTGCTGGCTTGAGCAGAGAGAGCTTTTCTTCTGGCTCACTTACGTGTGCAGTGTTTCTCAACACCTATGTTGAGAAGGGGATAAGAGGCGATCATAATATTTTTCTCAGCATATAAAACCCTTTTTGTCCTTGCTATATTCGCGCTTTCTCTTTCTCCCTCTCACCTTTCTGGTTTTTGTTTCGTTTATTTGTACTTATGTCCGTTGCTTCAAGATCAAAACTACATTTTTCATTTCATTTTCTGGAATACACAGCCACTCTGTGCTTGAAGATGTTTACACATTCGCTTCTATTTTTCAAAGCAAAAGTGTGACCACTGTGTTATTTTGCTTTCAAGAGGAGCAGGGCTGTGCATGTGGATGATGGACACCTTGCAGTAGGCACATGCCCAAAAACCTTTCATGTCAGAGAAGCTGTGTGATAACGACTTTCTCAAGAAGGCAACAAGAGTTTGGGTGCATTGCTAACACCAAACACTTTGAGATTCCTCAACGGGAAGCCCCCAACCGTCCAAGCTATTTTAAGACATCAAAACATTCTCCCTTGTGACCAGTCATCCTTGTACGTAGGAGAGAGTGAGGCTCTGCCGAAACCTCTCATGGATCTCCAAGTTCCTCCTCACAAACCCAAAGGGAACTGCTCAGGGTTTTGGTTTACAACGCTACATTTCCTCCCGCACTGAGCCTTTCTCCTCCCTCCTCTCCCAACAAATCGCCAGCACAGGAGCTGCCAGGCCTTGCGCAGACACAAAACCCAAGTTGCCCCAGAGACATGTTATCTTGCAATGACAAAGGGCCGGTCTGGCTCTCTTGCTGGTGGCATTATTTGAAAAGGTCACACAGAGGCTTTGGCTTGACAGTCTGTTTTGAAAAATGCTAATAATAGACCGTCCATCGCTCTCAGTGCATTAATTAGGCTGTGTACAAGCTAAAGCCTTTCTGCAGCAAATGGTCTCCTTTTTTTCTTTTTCTTTTTCTTTTCCTTTTTCTTTTTCTTTTTCTTTTTCTTTTTCTTTTTCTTTTTCTTTTTCTTTTTCTTTTTCTTTTTCTTTTTCTTTTTCTTTTTCTTTTTCTTTTTCTTTTTCTTTTTCTTTTTCTTTTTCTTTTTCTTTTTCTTTTTCTTTTTCTTTTTCTTTTTCTTTTTCTTTTTCTTTTTCTTTTTCTTTTTCTTTTTCTTTTTCTTTTTCTTTTTCTTTTTCTTTTTCTTTTTCTTTTTCTTTTTCTTTTTCTTTTTCTTTTTCTTTTTCTTTTTCTTTTTCTTTTTCTTTTTCTTTTTCTTTTTCTTTTTCTTTTTCTTTTTCTTTTTCTTTTTCTTTTTCTTTTTCTTTTTCTTTTTCTTTTTCTTTTTCTTTTTCTTTTTCTTTTTCTTTTTCTTTTTCTTTTTCTTTTTCTTTTTCTTTTTCTTTTTCTTTTTCTTTTTCTTTTTCTTTTTCTTTTTCTTTTTCTTTTTCTTTTTCTTTTTCTTTTTCTTTTTCTTTTTCTTTTTCTTTTTCTTTTTCTTTTTCTTTTTCTTTTTCTTTTTCTTTTTCTTTTTCTTTTTCTTTTTCTTTTTCTTTTTCTTTTTCTTTTTCTTTTTCTTTTTCTTTTTCTTTTTCTTTTTCTTTTTCTTTTTCTTTTTCTTTTTCTTTTTCTTTTTCTTTTTCTTTTTCTTTTTCTTTTTCTTTTTCTTTTTCTTTTTCTTTTTCTTTTTCTTTTTCTTTTTCTTTTTCTTTTTCTTTTTCTTTTTCTTTTTCTTTTTCTTTTTCTTTTTCTTTTTCTTTTTCTTTTTCTTTTTCTTTTTCTTTTTCTTTTTCTTTTTCTTTTTCTTTTTCTTTTTCTTTTTCTTTTTCTTTTTCTTTTTCTTTTTCTTTTTCTTTTTCTTTTTCTTTTTCTTTTTCTTTTTCTTTTTCTTTTTCTTTTTCTTTTTCTTTTTCTTTTTCTTTTTCTTTTTCTTTTTCTTTTTCTTTTTCTTTTTCTTTTTCTTTTTCTTTTTCTTTTTCTTTTTCTTTTTCTTTTTCTTTTTCTTTTTCTTTTTCTTTTTCTTTTTCTTTTTCTTTTTCTTTTTCTTTTTCTTTTTCTTTTTCTTTTTCTTTTTCTTTTTCTTTTTCTTTTTCTTTTTCTTTTTCTTTTTCTTTTTCTTTTTCTTTTTCTTTTTCTTTTTCTTTTTCTTTTTCTTTTTCTTTTTCTTTTTCTTTTTCTTTTTCTTTTTCTTTTTCTTTTTCTTTTTCTTTTTCTTTTTCTTTTTCTTTTTCTTTTTCTTTTTCTTTTTCTTTTTCTTTTTCTTTTTCTTTTTCTTTTTCTTTTTCTTTTTCTTTTTCTTTTTCTTTTTCTTTTTCTTTTTCTTTTTCTTTTTCTTTTTCTTTTTCTTTTTCTTTTTCTTTTTCTTTTTCTTTTTCTTTTTCTTTTTCTTTTTCTTTTTCTTTTTCTTTTTCTTTTTCTTTTTCTTTTTCTTTTTCTTTTTCTTTTTCTTTTTCTTTTTCTTTTTCTTTTTCTTTTTCTTTTTCTTTTTCTTTTTCTTTTTCTTTTTCTTTTTTATTTTTATTTTTATTTTTATTTTCCTTTTTTTCTTTTTTCTTTTCTCTTTTTCTTTTTCTCCTTTTTCTTTTTCACCATTCTGCTCTGGCTTCATTTTTGTGTTTGTGTTCATGTGCTGATCCTCTTTATAAAGTTCCATCTGCCCCAAAATAGCTGTTCATTTCTGCTTCAGTAGCTGCAAGCCTGCAGAGCACATGTGAACGGTTGCACAGCCTCTCCAAGAGCAGCACCAGCCTAACCCGGGCATGCAAACGTAGCGATTCAGCTCCAGCCCGCAGAGATCTGCCCTGGGGTGGGTTAGCAGCCTTGTAGCACACGTACCAGGTGGCAGCTTTGCCATGCACAGCACGGCTTGCACGCACCAGAGAGCGAAAGCTCATTTTGCCGTGCCGAAATTTAGGCTTGACCAACATGGCTGGAGTAAAAGCAGCGTGTTAGGGTTGGGGATAGGGACTCAGACCCGCTCACAGCCTTGGTCTGGGAGTGTTGTAAGCAAAATGGGAGACATAAAACATCAGTTTTGTGGTTTAGAGCATCTCAAGTGCATCAGGGCCAGGGAGGGGGAGGCCAGGGAGAGGGAGTCTCCACCGATCCCCAGGGAATTTCAGCAGAGCAGAGCAGCCAGGCACTGTAGAGGTGCTGGGCTGAAAGTGGCAGCACATGTGGTGGCACGTCTGTAAGGAGGAGTGCGCAAAAAGGATGGCGAGATACTGGCTGAGTCGAGAGCATCTGGAGGGAGAATTAAATCCTAGCAATGGGCTCAAGTAACAGAAACTTTGTACCTTTTCCAAACAAGAAAACCTCATCTTTTTGAGTCAAATCCCAGAGCCGGCCTGGGAAATGTCACTACAGCAGTTTTCATTTACCTCCGTGTAAAACTCAGGCCAAACACTGACAGGTTACTTATGACTCTTCTTATTCCACACAAACCCTCTTTGCTTGCTGACACACTGGGGTTTGTGGGTGGGGGGGTCTGGAGTGCTTTTAAAAACACGTAAACGGGAAACACTTTGGTGAATCAGCATTAGTCCCTGAGCAGAGGTTGTGGTTGGCAGGAAAGCCGAGTTGGTGGAAACCATGGCTTTTGGGGGACAAGGGGGGGTGACAGCCCCTGTGCATGGAGGTGTGTGAAATGCCCCGCCGTACACTGGGGTGTGCATCACCACCCCGTCAGGGAACAGGCTGGATCCAGTGGTGTTGCTTCTTCTTTCAGATAACTTTATTGTGATTGCACTGTATGATTTTGCTGCCTCGAGTGACCGTGACCTGCAGCTGGTCAAGGGGGAGAAACTCCAAGTCCTCTCCAAGTAAGTGACCTGCTGCCAGAGGGAGGTTCAAAGACAAGCATGGTGAGGTTGGGAAAGGGGGGAACTTGATGGGATCAGACACCAATTCACAGCTCACCAGAGCTGAGCCCGTGTCTTAGAATTGCTCCAGATTGTGACTTCCATGCCTTCCTTGGGTTACGGATACTTTGGGGTCAGGTAGTGTCCCTGCCTGGATACTACTGGGACCTTCTTCACTGCCAGTGCGCGTGGGCGCAGAGGTAGCATATATAACAATAACCCAGCTCCTGTTTTGTATTTTGTGCTGATCGTGCTTTTGCAAAAGGATGTGGGTTGGGCGTAGTCAGAGGAAAGGACAGAATTGAGCCAGAGGCGCGCATGGTTTCATTTCACCTTCTTCTCAGACTCACGAGAGAAGAGGCAGCAGACAGTCCATGTTCCCAGTCCATAACAGGGTAGAGGTGGGCTTTGGCTCCCCTGGTCATTTGGCCTTGTAGGGCTGGTCCATCCTTGACCTTGCAGTGAGGTGGTCTCCAGAGGTGACACTTCTCACCCAGATGCCGTGGGCTGGGAGCTATTGGGCAGGGGAGACTGCTGGGTGGGGATGGCTTTTGGCCACGGCTGGTGGCTGAGTCACTGATGGGAGAGCAAAGCGGGGCTCAAAACCCCAGAAACCATGCTGTCCCCATAGCCCTAGCTTGCCATGAAACTTTTCTTCTGCTTGCTTTGCAGCGAGGGGGACTGGTGGTTGGCAAAATCCCTCAGCAGTGGGAGGAAAGGCTACATCCCCAGTAATTTCGTAGCACAAGTGGACAGTTTGGAAGAGGAAAAGTAAGTACATAAGCTTATGAATGGTGAACACTGATGCAATGCCCAGTCTCTCAACTGGTGTCTTTCAACACCCCCAGCAATGCTGCCCAAAAGTTCAGGAGAAGTTTTAAGCACCCCGTGGGTGTGGAGCAGGGAGGATGAGGTTGCTATGGGGAAAGAAGGCAAAGGTTCCTGTCCCATTGATTGTGCCCACCGTGGAAAACAAGGACTTGGGGGAAAGAACATAAAGGTTGCGTCTGCAGTACCAGGGACCATCCCCTGGCCCCACTGGGTCATTTCACCCACACGCATACTGTTAAACTTCCTCAGCCTCCAAGAGGGTGTCCGTATGCAAAGCAGGACTGGGGATCCCTCAAGAAGGGTGTGTTGATCCAGGTCTTGGGTGTTCCAGGGACCACACCAACATTTTAATGGGGCAGACAACTGAGTGCCAGCACCCAGACCCACAGCCTGGTGCTGTTTGTTTCATTAGCCCAGCTGCAGCCTTCGTGTTTGGCTTCCTGCAAAGAGGATGATAAGAAAGACTTGAGCCAAAAGGGTTTATTATGCCTGTATAATACAAGCAGCAGAAGAAATTGTTTCCATGACTTATTCTCCTCTATGACATTCAGCTATAAACGATCAGCCCTGCTTGCAGTCTCCTCTTGGAGGGACCCAACCACCACTGAGTTCAGTAAATATTTAACAACACACAGAAATGTGGTTGGGACATAAACGCTCTTTGTATCCAAAAGGTACATTTAAATGGCTGTGGGCACTCTGTGCTCAGCCTCCAGCCCACGTATCTGCTTTATATGCAGCCTGCCTGGGCATTGCTCGGGGCTTGCTCCCTTGCAAGGTGAGCTGTGGGTCCCTGCATGCCCCAGAGGTCATGCTCCGGCTGAGCCTGCACCTCTCTTGTGTGTGGAGTACTGCACATCCCGTCTACTCTCTGCTCTGGTTGAATTGCTAGGCTGTGAAACAAGCCCAAAGTGGCCAAAATCTGGTGTTAATCTACAGAAAACAATTACCAGCACTTTCCAGCAGATAAAATAATATTTGCTGATAAAAACAACCCTCCGTTTCAGAGTGTAGTGGTAAAAAAATGAACTAACTGGAGATAATTTGCTTTTTTTTTTTTTTTTTTTTTGGAGCTTTTCCTTTTTGAACAACAATTTTGCCTTTTCTGTCTCCCAGGTGGTATTTTAAAACTCTGAGCAGAAAAGATGCTGAACGGCTGCTGTTATCTTCTGGTAACAAAGTTGGCTCCTTCCTCGTCCGAGAGAGTGAAACCAGCAAAGGTGAGATAAACAGAGCAAGGATAACTCCTCATCATTACTGTGGCTTGGGAAACCCTTCAGACCTGAGCTGCAAAGTTCATCCACGTCGGTGTTTCTTGGATCTTGCTGGGCAAAATAGTGCTTCCTAGGCTTGGTGGGGCTGTGGAAGTGAGCTGGGGACTTGCTCATGGTGCTACTCATATGTGTAGTTCAGGCTGTGGTAAGGGTGGCTC
This sequence comes from Egretta garzetta, assembly GCF_000687185.1. NCBI lineage: Eukaryota > Metazoa > Chordata > Aves > Pelecaniformes > Ardeidae > Egretta > Egretta garzetta. The sequence goes on from NW_009259833.1 coordinate 2,232,158, forward strand.
TTGTCACCATAGTTTGTGGCAGAGATGCAGGGACACAGATAAGCAGAAAAGACTTTCCAAAACAATGTGTAGGGGGGTTCTTTTCCTTTTCTCCATGAGGAAATGTTACTTTTTTGGCAAATGGAGGTTCTTTTACACACTCTCAAAGAAGCATTTCTCCTGCTTGCAGCAGAAACCTGCAGAATTTTGGAAAAAGTCTTTTGGTGAAACATTTTCCAGAGGAAACGTGTTTTTCCTGATATCCTGTAGCAGGGGAAATTGATGCAAACCAGGACTTTTGGAAGGGGATGGACTGGAGCAGGAAAGGTGGACTACATCCACTTTCCTTCCCTATGAACGTGGCTGGCTTTTGAAGACATGACCCAATGAGGGTGGAAAGGGCAGAGCGTTGTGGTGACTTCTCTGAGGCAGCGGATATAGTTATTAACCATAATACTTAACGGTGTAATTGCAACTTCTGTGTTCTGTGCTGCTAATTTGTAGACAGTCTGGAAGCTAGTTTTGGTTGTCGCATAGGATTTTCACGTTGTTTCTTTCCTGCTTTTCTCTCCTTGCGTCCTCTGGCCTCTGGCCAGGTGTGTTTACGGCATGGAGGAAATGATGCTCGCAGTGGTCCCATGGTTCTGCTCTGAACCAGCTCTACAGCAGTTCAGGAAAGTACTTCAGTCTTGCTGTGCTTTCGGTTTCTTTCCCGTGAGGTGGGTATAGGGGTCTTTCCTTGCCACATGGGAAAAGGTGGCTTGTGCCTTCCTAATAGATCAGTAGCGACTTGGAGCATGCTTCTGAAGTAAATGGGACCTTCTTTTCCCTGACTTACTTTCCAAATGCTTCTATGAGGCCCTGGCCAGTCAGTAAGAGTGGGAACAGATAGACTGAATCCTCCACTTTACAATTAGTTCTTACCTACGGTAGCATCATCTTCTTTCTTTCTTGTCCCTGTTTTCCCCCATTCACATGGGAGGTCTCCAAGGAAGTGTCTGTCCCTTTCTCCATGGCTACATCTTTACAAGTAAATTAAATAGCGCCAGAGCCTGGAATGCAACAACTGGGTCATCCACACGGTCTCTGTGCAGGTTTTGTCCTGGTGTCAACCAGGCGCCATTCCCAACAATCAGTTTGAGTGCAGTCACCCTGTTTCGGAGGCTGAGGGAGTTTCACGGTGCGGATGTGACCCCAGGGCTTAGACAGCAGGCTCTGGCACGGTGCAGTTTGCTCACAGGTGTAGTCTGAGCCCTGGATGTGTTGCAGACCTGGCCATTCCAACCACTTCCAACAGCAGGATTCGACGAATAGAGTCAAACTGGAGTGCTGGTCTTGAACTGGTGTGATGTCTAGTGTGCTAACTGGGGCAACAAGATGTTTATCTTCCTGTAGCCCTCTCCCTCCAGCCATGTCCCTGCTGAGCTGATGCCCAGTAGGAGGGGCGCTTTCCTCCATGCGGATTTGCAGTTTCCAGAATTTTTAGTGAACATTCAGGTCAGGAAACATTGAAGAAACTTGTTTCTAAGCATTTCCCTTTACAAGTAACTTGTTCTGCTTGCATGTTGGTTTCTCCACTGCCTTTGTGGTGCCTTGGAAATGATCAGGCTTGGAGTAGTCACTTCATGCTGCTCTTCTGTTTGTCCCCTTCCTATTCTCCCCTTTGTTTGCTGGGATATTTGGGTTGCTGGCATGACTGTGTGTTGCACCCAGGAAGGGCAGGGAGCAACACACGCGCCGTGCACAAGCCCAGCAGACACTTGTGCACTTTATCTGAAGGGCTAAGAAGGGGTGAGGCCCTCTGTCCACCCGTGATCCTAGTCTTTGTGGCATCTCGAGTGCAAGCCATGAGCTGCAAACACAAAATGAAGTAGTTCCTTGCAATTCTCTGGAGCGTGGTTGGGTCTAGGTCGCATGAGCCTTGGACAGAAGTGGTGGAGTCCTGAGATTCAAGGTGAAATAACCAGGCTAGACCCAGTCTTTAATGCCCTGTTTCTGTTGGCTAGAAGCAGACTTAACTGGAGGTGCATTAGCAGATGTGGTGTGTTCCACTCTGTGAAAGTCCCATGTTAGTCCCAAATGGTCAGAGATCAGCTTCTGCTCTGCAATGTGAGTCTCGCTTGTGCCTTTGCTGATATTTAGCGTTCTGTCTCAAAATTCCTGTTATTCCTTCAAACAACTCATCCTTCTCTGAACTGTCCCACGCGTTCAGCTTCTACCTGAATACCCTGTACCTGAACGGCCATGGTGACACCATTTCTTCTGCCTTAACCACAGCTTCCTCCTCTCTAAGGAGAAGGGGAAAAGAGAAAGCCCTGCAATATCAAATGTGCCGTGAAGCTGAGTTCACTAATATAAAGTGCCCTGTGACCCACCACGAGATATCCAGAGCAGTGCCACAGAATTAACCCTGCCTTTCGAACCCCACGGGTTCTTCCTATCCTCCTCCTCCATGACGCATATTTTCATACACTTTGCACATCGTCAGAAACATTTGATCTTCAGGGCTGAGCGCTGAGTCAAGCTAAAGGCAGTAACCCCCTTAGCTGCCCACACTAGGGAGTGAATGTCTCATACTGGGTTGTCTCAGCCACAGTGGGATGCATTCTGCTCCCTGCCCAAGAGCAGCACCTATTCACGGCCCATCCTAAGCCGTGTCTCATTTTGCTCGTGGTTAGACACTGAAGATCTGCAAGCTTGGGGGCTTCACTTTCAGCCAAGATTTTGCAGAGGCTGTGAAAGGCACATTCAACATCCTGGGAAGATGGGTCCTTGTCAAGGCAGCATGGAAGCAGACCAGCAGTGGAATCCTTGGTGGAGAGCTAGCCTTGCCGAAGCTGCTGGAAATAAGCAAATCTGCCCCCGAAAGGAATAATCTGAAACCTGCGGGAACGCAGTCACCCAGCTGTGACAAGTCACGAACTCTTGGCTCACAGCAAGACGGCTGGGTCTGTGCGCCCAGCAGGAGGGACCTCAGCCGCCGAATCCAGCTAGCTCCGGGGTTTCCGACCAAGAAGGAGTTAAGAGCCCGATGAGACCTGTAAGAAGAGGAGATGCTACATGTGCAATGTGAAAGGGGCATTCAGTCTGAGATGCAGGCAGCAAAAAATCACCGTCACACGTGGTAGTTGCCTGAAATCCTGCTGTAGTCAGTGGGGCTTGATTTGGTTGCCCAACCCTGAATGCCTTGGGGTCATCTCCAGGGGCTCCACTAGAAGGTGTGGTTTTGCACCTTATCTGCCAAGCCCATGTCCATGTCCCAGAGCATCTCAAGTGGTACCAGACACCCATGTTTGGGTGACTGAATCAGCTCTAGGTATGACGTGGAGTTAGATCCCACCCCTTTGCATCTTCTGGTGCTCTTTCCCATATGAAACTTGCCACCCTTTGAACGGAGAGGACCTGAGAGCCTTTGCGGGACGGTTTGGGGATCCCAGATGCAGAACAGGAGGGTCTGACACCCAGAGCTGCCCAGGGCAAGATTTGGTTGTCCTCACGCTGCTCTGAGGCACGGACTTCTGCGTGTCAGCCCAGTTCTCTGCTGGGATGTGATGCAGGACTGTAGGACGGGCGAATGTCCCTTGAGGCTGGGGAGCAGGAATTCCTTTTGGCCATCCTAGCTATCATCTGGGGAGATTAGGATTCCTGCTATCTGTCCAGCTCCACTTAGCATTTTTCATTTGCTGCTGTCCCTGGGAGAAGAGAGATTTGAAGCTTTTCAAGCCTTAGTGCTTTGCCTTTACACTGCAGCTCCCGTGGGAACAGCAATCAGCCACGGTGAAGGACAGGGAAAGCTCTGCCACACTCGCTCCAGCAAACTAAACTCTGACTTGGGGGGAAATACAGCTCTAATGACAGGATAAGTATTAACACTAGCAGCAAGCAGCTGATAGATTGGCCTGGAGGGTGCCTGGAGCCCCTGTCACCTCTGCATGCTGCGTGCCCCTGGTTGGAAAGATGGTTCTGAAGAGTCAGTGTGGTCTGGAGAGGAGGTCCTGCAGGAGAGCAGGTGCTTTGGGTTGCAACCACACTAACAACCAGATCGTGTCTCCTCTTCTCTGCTGGCCCTCGCCCCCCCCCAGCACCCACTTGCACACGCCCTGGCTGTTAATGCCCGGGCTCCCATCTACAGCACTGTCTGTGGTCAGTACAGCTGGGGTCACGCCACACTTGGCTCCTTCCTCTAGCAGGCCTTGCGTTGTACAAAATCCCACATGTACATACCATAAGCCAAGTCCCAGGCATGCAAAGTGCCCTCTTGGACTTGTGCCACCTAAGCCCAGCTCTGATGGGCTGCAGCCTGGCCGGCACTTTATCTCAATCATTTTGGAATTAAAATAACATCATCAACAACAACAATAATAGAAATTAATAATTATGATTATTATTATATACTTATATAAGTTCCTTATTATATAAGTTATTATGTATACATTTATAAATGATGATGGTGGTGGTGGTGCTATTATTATTATTAATAATATTATTGTTGTTGTTGTTACTACTTTATTATTATTATTATTATTATTATTATTATTACTGTTATTCTTATTGTTGTTATTGTTATTATTATCTCAGGGCCACATAGGTTAGACAGAGGAGCCAGAGGAATTCTGGGGTCAAATGTTAGGGACTGTGAATGTGGCTAAGCCACTCTAGAAGGCCTTGTACTGAGCACTGCAAACACGAGTCGTACCTACACCTCTCTCCACCCACCAGGGACCAAAGACCTCTCCCTGGGAAAGACACCCTAGGCTCGGTAGTGACCATTGGTCACTGAGACATAGACTGCAAAAAAGAGCCATTCCTTTGCCCTTCCCTGGAGTTTTTTGTTGCCCTGTTGAAGATGCTGCAGAGCTACTTCTTGGAGGTTCAGCTGCAGGAGTGATGGAGCCAAAAGGGCTTCTCTGGTCTGTCTTCTGCCTGGCACTCACGGTGAAGGAGAGTTTTTCAGAAGAGCAACCTCTCTTGAGAAAGAGCTCACCACATTGAGGCTGTGTGCTTCCAAGCCTTGAGTTCCCTGGCTCCACATTTAAACCAGCAGGTCTTCCATGAACACTATGCCACCATAGTCTGGTCTCTTCAGGAAGGGAGTCCCCCCAGAATGACTGCTTGTACTTAGAAAAAATGTAGGCACTCCCCAATCCTGCTTGTAAAGACTTATAATCACTGCAACAGAGCAAACATCCACAGAGGTGGTTTTCTTTGGTTACTTTTTAAAACTGCAAATGGTTTCCAGCTGCAGCATAGGGAGCTGCTGGTGCTGCGACGGAGAAACACCAGCCCGCCTTAGCTGCCCACACTAGGGAGTGAATGTCTCATACTGGGTTGTCTCAGCCACAGTGGGATGCATTCTGCACCCTGCCCAAGAGCAGCACCTATTCACGGCCCATCCTAAGCCGTGTCTCATTTTGCTCGTGGTTAGACACTGAAGATCTGCAAGCTTGGGGGCTTCACTTTCAGCCAAGATTTTGCAGAGGCTGTGAAAGGCACATTCAACATCCTGGGAAGATGGGTCCTTGTCAAGGCAGCATGGAAGCAGACCAGCAGTGGAATCCTTGGTGGAGAGCTAGCCTTGCCGAAGCTGCTGGAAATAAGCAAATCTGCCCCCGAAAGGAATAATCTGAAACCTGCGGGAACGCAGTCACCCAGCTGTGACAAGTCACGAACTCTTGGCTCACAGCAAGACGGCTGGGTCTGTGCGCCCAGCAGGAGGGACCTCAGCCGCCGAATCCAGCTAGCTCCGGGGTTTCCGACCAAGAAGGAGTTAAGAGCCCGATGAGACCTGTAAGAAGAGGAGATGCTACATGTGCAATGTGAAAGGGGCATTCAGTCTGAGATGCAGGCAGCAAAAAATCACCGTCACACGTGGTAGTTGCCTGAAATCCTGCTGTAGTCAGTGGGGCTTGATTTGGTTGCCCAACCCTGAATGCCTTGGGGTCATCTCCAGGGGCTCCACTAGAAGGTGTGGTTTTGCACCTTATCTGCCAAGCCCATGTCCATGTCCCAGAGCATCTCAAGTGGTACCAGACACCCATGTTTGGGTGACTGAATCAGCTCTAGGTATGACGTGGAGTTAGATCCCACCCCTTTGCATCTTCTGGTGCTCTTTCCCATATGAAACTTGCCACCCTTTGAACGGAGAGGACCTGAGAGCCTTTGCGGGACGGTTTGGGGATCCCAGATGCAGAACAGGAGGGTCTGACACCCAGAGCTGCCCAGGGCAAGATTTGGTTGTCCTCACGCTGCTCTGAGGCACGGACTTCTGCGTGTCAGCCCAGTTCTCTGCTGGGATGTGATGCAGGACTGTAGGACGGGCGAATGTCCCTTGAGGCTGGGGAGCAGGAATTCCTTTTGGCCATCCTAGCTATCATCTGGGGAGATTAGGATTCCTGCTATCTGTCCAGCTCCACTTAACATTTTTCATTTGCTGCTGTCCCTGGGAGAAGAGAGATTTGAAGCTTTTCAAGCCTTAGTGCTTTGCCTTTACACTGCAGCTCCCGTGGGAACAGCAATCAGCCACGGTGAAGGACAGGGAAAGCTCTGCCACACTCGCTCCAGCAAACTAAACTCTGACTTGGGGGGAAATACAGCTCTAATGACAGGATAAGTATTAACACTAGCAGCAAGCAGCTGATAGATTGGCCTGGAGGGTGCCTGGAGCCCCTGTCACCTCTGCATGCTGCGTGCCCCTGGTTGGAAAGATGGTTCTGAAGAGTCAGTGTGGTCTGGAGAGGAGGTCCTGCAGGAGAGCAGGTGCTTTGGGTTGCAACCACACTAACAACCAGATCGTGTCTCCTCTTCTCTGCTGGCCCTCGCCCCCCCCCACAGCACCCACGCACACGCCTTGGCTGTTAATTCCCGGGCTCCCATCTACAGCACTGTCTGTGGTCAGTACAGCTGGGGTCACACCACACTTGGCTCCTTCCTCTAGCAGGCCTTGCGTTGTACAAAATCCCACATGTACATACCATAAGCCAAGTCCCAGGCATGCAAAGTGCCCTCTTGGACTTGTGCCACCTAAGCCCAGCTCTGATGGGCTGCAGCCTGGCCGGCACTTTATCTCAATCATTTTGGAATTAAAATAACATCATCAACAACAACAATAATAGAAATTAATAATTATGATTATTATTATATACTTATATAAGTTCCTTATTATATAAGTTATTATGTATACATTTATAAATGATGATGGTGGTGGTGGTGCTATTATTATTATTAATAATATTATTGTTGTTGTTGTTACTACTTTATTATTATTATTATTATTATTATTATTATTACTGTTATTCTTATTGTTGTTATTGTTATTATTATCTCAGGGCCACATAGGTTAGACAGAGGAGCCAGAGGAATTCTGGGGTCAAATGTTAGGGACTGTGAATGTGGCTAAGCCACTCTAGAAGGCCTTGTACTGAGCACTGCAAACACGAGTCGTACCTACACCTCTCTCCACCCACCAGGGACCAAAGACCTCTCCCTGGGAAAGACACCCTAGGCTCGGTAGTGACCATTGGTCACTGAGACATAGACTGCAAAAAAGAGCCATTCCTTTGCCCTTCCCTGGAGTTTTTTGTTGCCCTGTTGAAGATGCTGCAGAGCTACTTCTTGGAGGTTCAGCTGCAGGAGTGATGGAGCCAAAAGGGCTTCTCTGGTCTGTCTTCTGCCTGGCACTCACGGTGAAGGAGAGTTTTTCAGAAGAGCAACCTCTCTTGAGAAAGAGCTCACCACATTGAGGCTGTGTGCTTCCAAGCCTTGAGTTCCCTGGCTCCACATTTAAACCAGCAGGTCTTCCATGAACACTATGCCACCATAGTCTGGTCTCTTCAGGAAGGGAGTCCCCCCAGAATGACTGCTTGTACTTAGAAAAAATGTAGGCACTCCCCAATCCTGCTTGTAAAGACTTATAATCACTGCAACAGAGCAAACATCCACAGAGGTGGTTTTCTTTGGTTACTTTTTAAAACTGCAAATGGTTTCCAGCTGCAGCATAGGGAGCTGCTGGTGCTGCGACGGAGAAACACCAGCCAGCGAGCGTTGTGTGTTAGCAAACTTTCCCCTCGCGTGCAGGATTAGGGTTTCAGAGTTGCTGTGGA
>NW_009259833.1:2240261-2258680 GCF_000687185.1 Egretta garzetta
ACGACAGATACATTCTTTCTAACATATATATTTCAAACATTAAACAAGGCAGCCTATCAAGACGGGTGACGTATTAGACTTCTAACAGCCCAGCAGGCTTGTAACAACTTACTCCGGAAATATGATCCAGACAAAGGGAAAAAAAAAAGAAACTTTGTTAAGTTGTTCTGAAATTTACAGTGACATGAGCTGGAAGTTGTTGCTCTGTAGCAACATCTAGTGATCTTTTTGTGCGCAAAAAGAAACCCCATGGTTTAGATTATAAACCCATTTTAAGGACACAACAGCAGGTTGGAATGGTGGATCGTTGAGTAGCTCCCTTGAGGTCAAAAGGCACCTGAATCTAGATGTGAATCCAGATGTGGTTTAGCCACAGTCACAAGTTTAGGGCTGAACAAGGAAATTCTCCTGTGCCCCTATTCTGTAATTCCTTCTGTACCTCCCAGCTGAACCACTGACCTTGGCACAAGGGTTGTAGGGGATAACAGGGACAAGGGGACCTTGGATAATGCTGAGAAGGGACACGTATCTCTTGGTCATATCTCTCCCACTAACCAAAATTCTGGTTGTGCTGGCGGGGTGGTTCAGCTCCTTGTCAGTCCTGCATTTGTACAAACTGGTGAGACTGCAGTCACTTGTTTCATCCAGATGAGATGGTGGGATTGGCAGGCGATGTGGACCTGTGGCAAGACCATCATGACCTAAGATGCATGTGATTGTTCTGGCTGGTGGTGTGCTGTGGATTGTTATATTGCTTCTTTGGGGCCATTGGCCACAGCATAGGCAGGTCTTACTCAACCAAACCTTGACAAGACCACTTAATCTCTGATGAACCTTCATCTTCTCCACTTGCCTCAGAGAGAGGGAAGTTTGTAGCTTTGCAGTCTGGTGGGACTTGCCCCAAGAAGGCATCAGCAAGGGCTGGGAGAGGTCTCTGCAGCTGCAGGTAGGCAAGGAAAGAGGACATAGCTGGTCGCTGGGTCAGGTCCTACTTGTCCTCATAGTTCCTTCTTCTTCTTGTTCTCCAGGTGCCTATTCCTTGTCTGTGAGAGACAGCGACTCTGCTCATGGGGACATCATCAAACACTACAGGATCCGCTCCTTAGATGGCGGGGGGTACTACATCTCCCCCAGGATGACTTTCTCCAACCTGGCAGAGCTAATCCATCATTACAGCCGTAAGTTGTTTGCCTTCCCCAGTGGGTCTGTCTCCTAGCAGAAGGTCGGCATGTGAACAGAGGGAGGACAGGTTTACTAGCCACTCCATCCACTCTCATAGGCAAGGTGTGCTTCTCCAAGCAGAACTTGGGCACCCATGTCCTATCTTTCATCCGAGGGCATTGCAAGGGTGAGCTCTGCCCACAGCCCTGTGACCAGGGAGTGTCTCCCATCAGGAAAGGAAAGAGATGAATGCTGAAGGGATATATGGGAGAGATGCTTGGGAAGCAGGGTTTGGGCTTGCTGGGCAGAAGAATCTGCTCCTCTGTGGCTCTGTTTGAACTTTTTCCTTTCATTGAGTCCATTCTGGGTGCCTTGATCCCTGTGGCTGAAACATTTGTGTGGTTGTAGAGGTTTCCCATGGGTTGACTTTTTCCTGGCATGTGTAGATGGAGGATGAGGTTAGCTCTGCCATCCCATTGAACTGCCTTGTTCTTCGTCCTCATACAGAGAAAGGGGATGGCCTGTGCCAGCGACTCACAGCTCCCTGCATATCCCTGGTTCCCCAGAGGCCCTGGGCACAGGACGAATGGGAGATCCCACGGGAGTCTCTGAAGCTTGTGAAGAAACTTGGCAGTGGGCAGTTTGGGGAAGTGTGGATGGGTGAGTATAATTCCTCCCACTCCTGGAAACAAATATATAAACAGAGGAGATAGAAAGCCCTCTTCCCCTAAGATGGATTGCCCAGAGAGGTGGTGGAGGCCCCATCCCTGGAAACATTCAAGGCCAGTTTGGACGGGGCTCTGAGCAACCTGATCTGGTTAAAGGTGTCCCTGCTCCCTGCAGGGGGGCTGGGCTAGATGACCGCTAAAGGTCCCTTTCAACCCAAAACATTCTATGGTTCTAAGACAGGAGCAGCCTGGGTAGGGGGATCTTAAAGTATAAACACCTATTTATGTGTACACATGCAGCAGTAGATGCCATATTCCTGGGAAGGACCAGACAGGTTATGTTCACACAGAGCAGTGGTGAAGCATGGGTTTCATAGGCTAGAGACATGTGAGAGGTGTTGAAGTAACTATATACTCATCTCCTGAGACGTGCTCTCCTTCTTCCTGGGAATTCTGGGCTGTAGGTTCCTAAGTTACACACGGTTATCCCACTTTTTCTGCTTCCCTGTTCCACTTTATAACCCAGATCTGAATGCCTTATGCCTTCCTGCCCACTGCTAATCAGTGGGAGAGGAAGTGGGGTGAGCTCAGCTTCCTTTGCTGTCCTCTTTGTGGTTGCCTGTTGCCTGGGCAATTGAGATTGTGGACGGGATCAGACTGAGTGGACGTCCTGACTGCAGAGTCCTGGCTTTCTTGATGGTGTGTGGATTATTTGAGAATGCAGCTGGTGGGAGGCCTCAGGGGTTTTGTCCAGAAAGAGTCTTGCTGGGCTGGGAGGATGGGCTCATCACATGGACATCCACTACCTAGAGCAGATCCCTGACGAAGCCACATGGGCTGACAGTTGTGCTGCATCTCTCCCTTCTCCTGTCACACCCACTGGTTGCTCAGAGCCCACTGGCACTGAGATTTGCTGGGAAATTGAAAGTTGTTACTGTGGTTTCCTGCTCCCTGATCCACAAGCTCTTCTTATTGCTCCTTATTGCACGGTCTGACAGAACCCGTAGAGGCCGAAATTCCTCAGTGCATCATTGTCCCTCTGCAGGCTACTACAAGAACAACATCAAGGTAGCTGTGAAGACCATGAAGGAGGGCAGCATGGATCCTGATGCCTTCTTGGCGGAGGCAAACTTGATGAAGAGGCTCCAGCATAACAAACTGGTCCGGCTATATGCAGTAGTCACGAAGCAGCCAATCTATATTGTGACAGAGTACATGGCCAATGGTAAAGAGCCTCATGGGGCTTTTTTGTTGGGCTTCTGCCAAGTCAGGTCAATGAGACAGCTGGTGCTCCCATCACAAGGGGGGGCGGGGAGGAGGGCATTGTACCAAATCTGTAAGCAGAAGAACTAAGTGATCTGCAAGTTTGTTTCTAGTACTGGAATGGACTTTCTGGGCGATGAAATCCTGCCTTTTGTGGTCTCATATTTCATAAGCTACTTCACAAGATGGTGATGCTCCATTTGAAGAGTATTTAAAGTTCTTTCTCATCTCCACTGTTCCTACTGGAATCTTGTTTCAGATTTTTACTTCCCTCATGGTGACATTGTCCTTTCTTTTGCCCCTCTTGTCTATGAGGCTTTGAGTGAAGAATGCCCAGTGGTTTGCAAAAGGTCCGTGCAAAATAGAGGGGGGGAAATGGGCTGTGTTTGGGAAATTTCCTAATGGAAGATGCTCCAGCGGACACCCACTGTGGTTCCTCGGATTTTCTCTAGGATGCAGGCAGATGTGTTGCATGTATTCAGAGAAGCACCAGGGAAAGCAAATGCATAGGCTTATGCAGAAGAGTCGCAGCAGTCTCTCCTCTTTTGCAGGGTGTTTGCTGGATTACTTGAAGACAGAAGAAGGAAGCCAGCTGAATCTCCCAAAACTCATTGACATGTCTGCTCAGGTTAGTGAACAGCCTCTGAAAACCAGGATTTGCTATTGCCTCAGTGAAATTCTTGCAAGCCTGAAGTCTGTCAGAGCATCGATTTCAGAGAGAAAAACAGCACCTCCTGGTGTGCTCTCTTGGGGTTTCCCTCTCGGCTTTCTTGTGTTGATGTGCATGTCAGCTCAGCAATGGGCTGCTGTCCTTAGGGCAGCCTCTGGGGAACTTAGTGCTCTGCTAGAGAACTGGGGTTTGGTTTGGGGGTTTGGGGTTTGTTTTGTTTTCTTTTCCTGGCTTGCTGAGCAGGAAATAATTTTGTTTCTTTTTTTATTAAAAGGAAGAAAAAGCTCAACAGAGACTTCCAGTGTAGAGACAGGCTGGCTTTCAGCAGTTATTCCCTTCTGACGATTAGGCATAAAGGGTGTTCCAACCCTCAAATCTGGGAATATTGCTCTTATAAGAACAGACATTCTCCTTTGTAGCGTTGTTTCCTTCTAAGCATCCCGGGGCTGTAAATGTCAGTGGTTGCAGCTGCAACATTTTAGTCCAGAAGTGCACCTAAAGCCTTTGTAGTGTTGTTTCCTTCTAAGCATCCCAGGGCTGTGGTTGTAGCTGCAACATTTTAGTCCAGAAGTGCACCTAAACTCAAAGAGGTCACAGTTAGGGAAACCGCAACCGGAGTGGCAGCATCTTGGCAACAGGTTTTGCGTGAAGGATGAGATTGGCAAAATCACTCCACTTTGGTTCTAGCCAGCTGTTGACAGAGTTTGGCTCACCCAGAGCAGAGCCAGGCTAATTTTGGGAATACTGGGAAAAAAAGCCATGAAGCAGCAGTGTTATTTTGATGTGCGGGTCTGGGATTTACCCGTAAGATCACTCGGCCTCTCTGGGTCAAAGCGAGCCTGAGCAAACAAGGTGTAAAAGCTGGCCATTTGGTTCCAGCCATCATACACAGTTATTTTATAATGTATTAAAAACTGGAGAACCTTAATATTTGAGCAAATGTTATATGATAGGGATTTTACTTCTTGCTTTAATCAGGATGAAAATATTTAAATCCTTTAAGCGAGTGTCCCCATCTGTCATCTTTATTTTCCTGAACGCGTTTCAGCACCTTCCCTCTTCACTATTGATAAATTTTCTGTATCTGCAGCTTTATCTTTGTTGTCTGTGAGAAGTTATGGGGCCAACTGCATCCTCCCTCTTTATCTTTCCCTTAATTTCTACCTTTCTTCCCTCCTTCTCTCTTTACCTCCCTACTTCCCTCCCTCCCTTTTTCATTCTTTCATTCCTTCTCTTGAAAGCTATAGCCTGTGGCTTGTTTTACATTCCTAATGATAAGGAGAATGGCCCAAGTTCATCCATATTACAGAGCCCTTGGGTTTGGAGGGAGCATTACGCCAGAAATGGGCCTGATGCATTTCTGTGCAAGAGGAAAGTGCCGTAGCCAGAGCAATCTCAGCTGTAGCCACAGGGGTGGCCCAGCGCAAGGCTGCTGGCCAACACTGTACACAACTTTGAGGCAGGGACAGCAGAAGCTATGAGGACTCATGCGTTTATTTAACACACCATTATAGCTCGCATCAAGCATGTGGAATAACAGAGCATTTCCAGGCCAGTGTGTGGAAGTGTCTGGGGAGAGGTCTTGGCTGCCCCAGGCACAAGGGTGGTATAGGTCTGAGAACACACTGGCTGCAGGAACCCCTGGGAGAAACCCATCCCAGGGCAACCTCAAGCACCCAAACCTCCTCTCCGAGTCCAGGGTTGAAGTCTTGAATGTGATTTCGTGGTATGGTGTGAGCTGGCCAGAAGCGCGTCCACTACAATGGTGAAATAGTCCCCACAGTGGGCACCATCACTGGGGTTGAGCAATTACATGTGGACATCACCTCACCATGGGCACCTGGAAGCACTCACCAGCCCCGCGCACCCTTCTTGAATCCCTCCATGCTCCTTGCAGCATCCTGCACCATGTCCAGGACCAGGACAGTCAAATACAGACCAAACCCCCCCACCCCAGCAATGTAATACCCCACATGAGTCACCCGCAGCACATGGGGTAAGAAGGATTTTGCCCATCCCTCGAGACATGGGCATCAATCAGAAGGACAGCTTTCATTGCTCCCACCCCGGCACCACCTCCCCAGGGCAGGGATTCAAACACTCACTGGGTAGCTCCAGGAGAAGGAGGAGGAAAAGGGCAGTCGCTTGAGCTATTTTGCAATCTGTTCATCTGCAGTGTCGGGACGACATCACGGCCCAACAGGCACCCAACCCTCTCGAGCGCAATTTTGGATCCAATAGCATGTCAGAGTTAAAATTAGAAATCTCTGGGCTGATGTACTTGATCCTGTGGTCATTCTTGAGGGTACATGCTTGAAAGCACGCCGGGCTGGAACAGACCCATTGCTGGGTGCTATCTCATTAACATCAGGACAGGAAATTACATCACTTCTTCCATTTTCCACTGCAGCAAACAGCACTTGCTCTGAAGGGGTGTTGACACAGGTTAGAAATGCAGCATTGGAAAGTATGTGTTAGTATCCTGTTTAAAACCACATGTAAGCCGAGATGCTGATGTGAATCTGTATGGAGTGGAAAATTGCTCTGCCCTCGCCCGCAAGTGCATAAAAGCTTTAATAGGCACGAACCATTATTAGCAGGGTTGCGTGCATCCACTCGCTCTCCTGATAAATGCCTAACCCAAATCTGAGGCTCAACTGATAGAGCAACTTTGCAATCTCTTTTTTTTTTTTTTTTTTTGTATCTCCCAACACCCAGCAATAAAAATTTGCTACCGTCATTTATAGGAGCTCGTCACACACCAGGCACCTCCCCAGGGCTGCTCCCTGCTCCAAGGAGCTAAACAGTGAAAGATGATCTTGGGAGCAAGAACCTCCCAAAGTGAAGTTTGGAGGTGGTTGAAGAAGGCATTGTGTGTCCAAGACAAGGGAGTTGTTCAGGGACATGCTCTCTATCCCAGCCATATTTCTATGGATATCTGGGTCTTCTCCGTTGTGTCCTATAAGTATCAGAGGGACCTGTATTGTGTCCTGGGTCCTAGTCTGCACAAGGAAAGAAAACACCAATCTCAGTTTTATTGCAGAGGGATCTCCAGGGGTCTCCTCCCTCCCACCCCCCAAAGCAGATCAGTGAGGGAGAACAGAGGACGTTACTGAAGAATATCTAGTTGTCCTTCTAGATCTGGACTTTGCTACTGTGACTGAGGGACAGATGAGCTCTTTGAGGGTTTTTTCCTTTTTTTTAATTCACATATTTAATCTGGAGTGTTTGTGATTAAAATCCCAACTAGGGGGTAGAGTCTTGTGGCAGAAACTGGGAATCCAGTGATGTGGCTTCAGGTTTGCATCAACTTTCTGTATCTCGTTACGCACATGACTCACAGTTGTAATTTCTGAACGAAACAGAGGGTGATGTTTCTGTTCTGCTTGATTTGGCTGCTTAAAGCTTTTGGAGGCCAGGTGCATGCTGGTAGAGCCACAGATATGTGCATGTACATGGTCAATATCTATTTACCTATGTATGTATCTGTCTACCTGTTTATCTGTCTGTCTGTTGATCTATCTGCCCGTCCATCCACCCACGGAGCAGCCCTATGTGCATGCTTTTGCAAAGTGGGTAAGATGCAGGCAGGCGAGCTTGTTGTCATGGGGAGGTGTCCCCTGAAGATGGACTTTTCTTCCTCTCCCAGGTGGCAGAAGGAATGGCATACATCGAGCGAATGAACTCCATCCACCGCGACTTGAGAGCCGCCAACATCCTCGTCTCAGAGACACTCTGCTGCAAAATTGCTGATTTTGGCCTGGCCAGGATCATCGAGAATGAATATTTGGCACAAGAAGGTAGGTGTTGTTCCCAGCATTGCCTCACCAACACATTTCCCTTATCTATAATCCTCCTGCCATGTAGACCTGCCAAGATATGGGGTGTCCAAGGGCTGGGACCAGGCACGGGGCACCACTGCCAACGGCATGAGAGCAGTGTCCCCATTTCTGCCCTCGGCAGCACCCAGGCAGCAGGCAGAGCAAGCAAGGGAGCCAAAAATGGGGTCCCAGGAGAGGAAGCAGAGCTTGGGGACAATAAAGAGTAAGTGAGGTTTGCAGAGGGAAACAGGAAAAAAGTATTTTGGCACTGTTTGGGGGGGTCCTGCTCAATCTCATGTTGTGTTACTGGAGAAATTTGACCTCTACAAATGAAGCCCGCCGCCTGTGCCTACGTGTTCACAGCGAGTCAGTCCGAAGGGAAGGAAATAGCAGTGTAACTCGGCCACCGCACACCACAGGACTGCAGAGGGGAGCTGGAGCCATGGATCTGGGCCCAGCGGCAGTTTCCAGATGGCCCAGGCAAACCAAGCCCAGACCAGATCAAGTCCCTTCCATAATGGAGGGACAATTCACGACACATGGGAGAGGGTCTGCAGCTTGGCAAGTGTTTCTCATGGGAACAGAACACCCTGAGCATCTAAACCAAACCAACCAAACACAAAAGGCATCCAAAGGCCAGTATTTCCCGTGTTAATGTGAAATCTCCTTATGACTCCACCTGCAAAGCCAAGCCCCTTGCTGGGACTGAGTATCTGAGCTGGTGGTGGACAGGAAAGCATGGCCATGAGAGGTGACAACTGGTTTGGGGTCCATCTACAGCCATTTAGCAACAGGGTTGAGTCGAATTCCTCTGGTGGCAGCTTTTTCTCTGTACTGGCCTCTGGCTCGGAGATCATGTCATTCAGATTGCAAAGAGACCTTATCAGGGAAACAAGTAGAAACGACTGAAATCAAACAATTAAGTCTGGCATAAGTGGCACATACCAGAAGAATTAAAAATTTTGGAAATCTGTCCGCCTCTAGAGTTGGGATGAAGCTAAACTCCCCCATAGAAAATTCTCTGGGGAAAGGAAATTGGATAGATTTTTTTTCTTCTAAGATAGGAAACTTCTCTTTCAATTTGCTGTTCCCAAAATACTTTATGAGACAAATTATGCCCATTTCAACATGTAAAACTATTTCAAAGCAGTAAAAGCCAGCAAATGTAATTTGTGAAATGTCGTGAAAGGGTACTGTGAGCCTGCTGCAATTTTTTAAGGCGGTTTTTATCCTTAAGAGAAGTTTTTGTGAAATCAGTATAATTCAGTTAACATACCCAAAGGAGCTACTTTGCCAGTGGAAAATAGCTCCTATCAGCATTTTTCCAGCTCGCTTTAATCTGAAATAACAACTGCCCCTCTATCTACTTTGAACAATTTTCACTTCATAGACCACGCTTCCGAGCCTCGTCAGTCTGCTTGTCAGAAGTCTGATACGCAAGAACAAAGGCACCTATTTCACACACTGCATTGGGGCTCTCAGTCCTGAAAGGACAGACAGAAATAAAAACGTGGTTTCCTCTACAGTCTTTAACACAGTCCCTACACATTAAGGTGTTTTGGGGGGGTTTTTTTGGCCTTAGCTAAACTGAAATTGCAATCTTATGGTCATTGCTGTCCGCAGCGTGCAACCCAAAACCTTGGTGGACAAAATAAAATGGGAATTTTTGGTTTTATTATACATATGCAGCATAAAGAACCAAAGAATTTATGTTTGCTGTATTGTTTATTATACTTTTGCTAGAAACAACCCTCTTCCAATGAGTGACTTTATACAGAATAAAATCATAGAATGCTTTAGGTTGGAAAAGCCCTTTAAGATCACCAAGCCCAACCGTTCCCCTAACCCTGCCATCCCACCACTAAACCCTGGCCCTCAGCACCACGCCTGCCCCAGCTTTTAAATCCCCCCAGGGCTGGGGACTCGACCCCTTCCCTGGGCAGCCCCTTCCAGTGCTTGACAGCCCTTTCATTGAAAACATTTTTCCTAATGTCCAACCTAACCCTGCCCTGGCACAACTTGAGGCCAAAATCCTACTGTTGTTGTCCTCTAATAAAGCCACCCTAGGCACTGGCTTTAAATAGCACAGACACATGGTTTGGGCTACAGAAACCCGCTAGATCCCCACAGCAGGTTGCAACCTGAAGAGTGATGGGTCTCTCGCTTGATGCCCAAGGGTTGTGGCAGGCACGGCTCGCTCCCAGCATCGCACCCTTGGCATGCACAGCGCTGGTCTGTGCTGCCATCCTTGGCTCCATTCCTGAGATCCCATTGCTAAACACGCCAGAGGTGCAAAGACATTATAAGACTGCAGATTCCTCTAAATTCATCAGGAAAATAGTTTGCCTATATTTTTTTTCAATAAGCATGTTATCACTTACCTAATGAGTTCAGTTTGTTCGTTATTTGGCCTCTGCGTATCAGTACCTATGGATGTTTATAAGCACATACATATGAAAAAGTCTTTTGAGACAAAACAGCCTTGATTGTGCTGGAAAAAGAACCAAGAAAGGCCAGGAGATGTCACGTAGAAATGAGCTTTTAATGAAAGCAGGAGACAGGCAGCAATTACCTTCCTCTGGCCTTATCTCCGTAACTCCACAGTACCATCAATAAGTCCCATCGCAGCCCCCTGATGCAGTCAACAGCCTGCAGGACCCAGGGCTGGTTTTGGGGAACTGCTTGCCAGTGCCTGTGGGAGCAGAGGGAGATGCTGTATCTCCACGTGCTATGTCCCTTTGCTTCCTCTCGACAGGTGCCAAATTCCCCATCAAATGGACCGCGCCGGAGGCCATTAACTTTGGAGTTTTCACCATCAAATCTGACGTGTGGTCTTTCGGGATCCTCCTGACAGAAATCATAACCTACGGCAGGATCCCTTACCCAGGTAGAGCGTGCTGTGAATATGGGATGAGCGTGCACCAGCTTCAAAGCAACTAGTGCTTGGAGATGCCCAAGCGTGCACACGTGTGCCCAGACACAACCCCCTGTTTCTTCGTGCTGGGTTTCCTCTCCTAGGCTCCCATGAGCCCCAGTTATACCCATGCTAGGAAAATCCTATAGAAAGGAGCTGGGGAGGGGGCAGAGGGATGGAGGGGGGAGCGTGACCCTGAAGAAGGGATGGTGCCCAGATATGGCCCAGCACCATGGTCCCGCATGCCCTGCCACCCCTACCTGGATGTGAGCTACGGGGAGCACTGAGCTTCACCCCCAGGGTGCTGAGTAACTCCTGTTGGGTTGTGTTTCCCTTCAGGGATGACCAACCCCGAGGTGATTCGCAACCTGGAGCGGGGCTACCGCATGCCCTGCCCGGACATGTGCCCTGGTGAACTCTACAACATCATCCTGAAATGTTGGCGAAACAAGCCTGAGGAGCGCCCGACCTTCGAGTACCTGCAGTCGGTCCTTGAGGACTTTTACACTGCCACAGAGAAGCAGTACGAGCCGGAGCCTCAGCAGTAAGCCACGGTCCCACCAGTGCCCAGGGACAGATCTGGAGGAAAGCCACTGACATGCACAGCCCAGCGATGGTTCATTTCAGGCCTTTCCCTTTCTCCTGTGTGCCACCACAATGCATTTGGAGACAGGGAACGAGGAGGACATGAGGGAGGTGGATGCTGCCAGCTCTGTGGTTATCATAGAGACTAAAAAGGTGGCTAAGAGCTGGCACAGCTCCTTCCCCATCCACCTTGGAGGTCTGTACCCATGCCGCAGACCACAAAGGACAGCAGATTCCTTTGCAGCCCACCCGGAGAAAGAAAAGCTCCTCAGCCTTCCAACTGCAGCCCCGAGAAGAGGGGACCATCGGCGGGGTGGTGGTATGGGGGGTGCACAATCTCTCCCCCCCATTCTGGTGCCACTGCCAGCAATACTACAACCCCCTTCCATGCCACGGGCAGGGGTGGGAACATGTCCTGCCTGCACCTCCTTGGGCCATGCCAGGCCCCCAGGCTCTGGAGCAATCTCTCCAGGTGGTGCCACCCCTTTGCCCCAAGTCATTAATAAAGAACTGAATATGACCATTTCTCATTTCTTTATTTCGGGTGTCAGGGCGAGAACAGGCTCCTGTGCTTCCCGTGCCCACCCCCAGCCCATGGAGGAGAAGGGGAGAAGCCATGGGGCTCCCCGGACAGCTTGGGGTGATGCTGGGGTGGTACCTGGGGTGGCAAGGGGGGATGCCTGGCATGCACCCCACCAACTGCTGGCACAGGCGGCCTTGGAGCCTGGAGGCAGGAGAGATGTTCGTGATGTGGCCACGAGATGTCCCTCCTTCCCCACATATCTGGGTGGCTCCTGCCACCCAGCTGGCGGGGAGTGGAATAAAAAAAAAATTAAAATATCCAAAAAATAAAAATAGCTTTTCTGAGCCCTTCACTGCACAAGCTCCTGATGCAGCATCGGTTCACCTGCCCATGGCATTGGTTCATCATCCCCACGGCAGGTCCCACTCCGCACCTGGCATCAGGAGGGTTCAAATGCCCTTTCCCTGCTCGCTGGTGCATCTCTGCCCCACTGCTCCAGTAGAAATGTCCACATTAGGCTGCAGGGTGGTCTCCGATCCGCAGTTGCATTGGGTTGGGGAGGGGAGGATGAAGAAACAAGGCACAGAGGGCAAACTGAAGGGGTATGAGGACCACAGGAGTGAGCACCAGGCTGGGACCCATGTGGACTTTCCTTCAGCTTATGGCACTGAGCAGCATCTCTCCGGGGTGCTTGGTCTGCTGTTCTGTACCCCATGAACCAGATTTTGAGCCCTGCTGTAGAGGGATTTCTCCTAGTGTAATGTCAAGAGGATGCTATGAGAAAGAAACAGCAGAAATGATGCCTGTGTGCCAGAAAAAATACCTGACCATCACCAACACGTGACACAGTTACCTGTGCCCACCACTGCTGCAAGAGAGCCTAGAAGGAAAAAGGAGTGGGAAGATTCGTAACAAATCTGTAGGGACAACTGGGCTATCGGCAGCTACATTCAGTGCAAGGCCTTGACCTTCAGAGCCATAACGCCCTGTCTATTGCCTGTGATGAGACAAAATTCCCCCGCCCTGTGATGCCAGCATCATTTCCCAGGTGTTCCTGATGGGACAACATTGCTTGTGTCAATGTGAACAGCACTTTGCCTGGTTTCAAATGCTGTTTATCCCTCTCTTGCAGACCCACAACTGGGAGAAAGAGTACATAGGGACTGGTTTAACATTGAGAGGAGGCCAAAGGCTCTGGAGATAACTGGTTTGTCATCTTGGAAATGTCATTCCCTGCATCTTCTGGAGGGAAGGAGACTTTAATAGCAGAAACCAGGTCTCCCAGCCACACGAGGAAGGGAACTGGGTGAGATGATAGAGCCTCGGAAATACTAGATCTAGTGGAGACACCCTAGGGTGTCCAGGATGTTTTCACTGGGCTCGTGGATAAGGGTCTATGGGAGACCTGCACCCCTCTAGGACTGCAGCTGGAGCTGGATGGGAAACCTCAGGGCACAGAAAAGAGCATTAGACACCTGCATTGAGGAGGTGGGATTCTCCCACCCCCAAAGTGTCCAAACCTGGAGGTGAATCAGCCTCTGGTGTCTCAGAGCTCTTTTCTTATCCCGCCCATAATACATATGATCTGCAACTGCTTTCCACAGCAGACCCATGGGCAGCTTCGCTCCTTGTGGAAGAAGATGAAGTTTCCTCCCAGGCATTTCTGGGAGCCATCAGAAGTCATCCTCCAGTTCAGCATGAGCAGCTGAGGAGCAGCCCTGTGGCCAGAGCCTGGACACGGTTAGACAGACCCCTTTACCAAATCATCAGCAAACCTCATCCACCCATCTCCATCTTCACAGCCTGGTTCCTGGGCCCTGTGAACCCAGTGTGAGTAGGTCCTAGTGCTAATTTAAGATGGAGCAGGCTTGGTTCAATTGTTTCATGGTTCCAAGGGACAAGCTGTATGTGCTATAACTGTACAAAGCCATTTGAAAACAAGAAGCATTTATTAGTCATTTATTCAATAATTTCACTGGAATTGAAGAAAGTCTTTCCCCCTGCTTGAACTCCATCTTGGTCTTCCACATTTACCAGGAACTCCATGCAGAACTAGGAGATTTCTGTAATGAGATGACACTGCAAATAAATACAGATGAAAGATATATGACGCCTTGGCTCCAAATATTTTTTTGCACTGAAAACTGTGGATCGTTTGTGCTGGAAAAAAGCAGGAAGAAGAGTTGCAGGGTTCCTGCTAAGCCCTTGTGCATTGCATTATCACCCAAGGCCAAAGAGTCAAGTATTGTAGCTCAATTTAGAAAGGAAATGGATATTTTTATGGCCAATAGCAACACGTGGCCAAGCCCAGGGTGAATATAACAAAGAGACTGTAAGCTGTGCTTCCTCTGCACTGGACACCATAGCCTTTTTTATTCATGCTGCACAAATATTTGTTGAATTCTGTTCCCTGCCCCATGCCTGTGATAAATGGATGGGGCAGACACTCACCTGGCTGCACAGTCACATGTGCTTCCACCACGAAGCCATTGCAGAAGCCACTGGCAACTTTCTTTGCTTTGGGGAGTGGGACTAGGGGCTGTGCCACCAACTTGAGTCTCTCTGGGAGGGTGGAGGGAGACCGTGAGGCCCATGAGCAGCCATGGTTTCACACAACAGCCACCAAAACCCCCGGGAAATGGACCCCACAGCTCTACCACAGCAGAGGTCATTCTGTCAGAGAGGAAAGGACCCACACTCCAGCCTGCATCCTGGACATGTACATCAGGGACTTCAGTCCAAAACCCCAGTGAGAAGCGGGATGCTGTCTCCTGTGACCTCCAACCCAGGAGACAGCTGTACTGCAGGGGGCCAGGACACCTCCAAAGGCTCCAGCAATCTCTGCAAAAGCCCCTCTACCCCCATAGCTACCTGGCAGCCTAAGAGGTGTTTCTTCACCATGGGTGAGCTCCAGCCAGAGGCTCACAGGTGAGTCTCAGAGAAGAAGAAGGGTGGTAAAAATGATCCAGGTTCTCACACTCGGTTTGTGATTCTTGAGTGACCTGAAGTGGGGACCCTATCCCTCATGCAAACAGCTCAGTTACAAGACCCTGTGAAGATACCCAAGAAGAGCACATTTTTTATTTTGTGCAGGCATTGGGCGGTGCAAGGTGTTTTACAAGGTACAAGACTGAATGGCCAAGACAAGGATTAAAAGGGGTACCTAATGTTATCTATCTTGCATAACAACCAATATAATCCTTTCATTTCTTCCCCAGGTGTCAGGTGGTCTTCTCAAAGGCCACTGGAATTCTCATAAAGACCCAGACTGCCATTATTGGTCTTTGCTACTGCTTTCCTGTGCGGCCTTGGTCCTGTTACTTCATCCCTGTCCTCTCCCTGAAATTTCATCTGTGCACGTAATATCTGGTCTTCTGCTGGTGTTGAGTTCATCTGCATTAACACCCCATTTGCAAGTGGTTTGAGGCACTGAGGGAAGGTTTCTGTGATATTTCTCAGTTCTCCACCTAGCAGATGTGGAAATATCCCTGTGGCTGCAGCGTGAAACCTTCTCCAGGCCATAGCTGTGCCCTGTGACATCTTAGCAAAGCAGAAACTTGGAGCCAGGGCCAGGGGGTGAAAGAGGTGTGGAAAAAACAGCAGGTCCTCAGACGAGAGAGGTGGGAGCGAGAGGGAGAGCAAAGGAAAACCCAAGAGTGGCTGGGCTGTGGGGAGAGGTGATGCTAAGGAAATCAGGTGGCTTCTCTGATGTCTTGTAAGGTGTGAGCTCCAGCTGAGGCTTTTTCCATCACCCAGGCATTCATCACGCTGTGGATTTTCTCGTGTCTGATCACAGATTAAGCATAGCATACACTGTAGGCTTTCCCAAATGCCTTTAGGAAGGTGGGTTAAAATCAGAGGACAAGATTAGCTGAGATGGAAGAGCAGAGCTGGGAGAAGGAAAAAGAGGGAGACCATAGCCCTACCCAGGGGATGAAGACCTAGGGCTTCTCAAGAAAGGCTCTTCTGCCTTCTTCTTTCTCCCCATGCTATATTAACACCCCAGTCTGCCCAACTCTGGCTCACACTGCAACCCTGTGTGTGCAGGGCTTAGCCAGGGCAGGGGTAAAGAAGAAAAGCCCACTACCATTTCCAGATCTCTGGCAAATGGGGGAGCTGGTACCCTTTTGGGGAAAGAGGTTGCCCAGCAGAGAGAGGTCTGCATCTACTTTAACAGGCTGCAGCTGAACCCTGGAGCTGTGAGGTGGGCTCAGTCAGCTGGTGTAAAGCAAAAGCAAAGCAGCTGTGTATCGAAGTCACGTCCTGGGAAATGAGCTTTTTTCAATGCTGTCTCATGCTAGGCTCTTGTTTGGTCCTAAGCAGAACAGCATTGGCAGGCACAGCCTCACTGACTGCACACTGACCTCTCCCAGGGTGATACAGAGCCTGGCACCCTGAGGGTCTGAGTGTCCCCACCTGCTCCATGTAGGACAGGGTGCCATGCTGCCACCGAAAAGCGAGGCAGGGCTGCCAGGAAAGGGAGGTGGTGAGAGCCCTCAGCTTGCTCTGGTTTACCTCCACCCCCCCACAGCAGAACAAATATCCCCTGGCAAATATTGCAGAGCAACCAAGGGCATCAATGTCCCACCAGGCTGAGCTCTGGTCTCCAAGCTGCTCCACCAAAGGGAACAATGACCACTTTTTTGCCAGGAGGACCCCTCCCTGACCAGGCAGCTAGGTAGCCTAGTTCTTACAGCCAAGGGAGACTTCATCTGACTTCTTCCAAGAAGAAGTTTTGGTTCAGAGCATCTCCAAGGGCTGATGAAGCTCTGGGTTGGGTCTGAAAAGGGTGGGCGGCCATCCCTGAGCACCCCCTGACTGAAGGGGAGGTCAGGGCCATGTGTCACAGCCAGGCTGCATGGGTGGCAGAGAGCAGAGATGCGTTACTGATGTGAAGCAGAGACAGAGCCCCCAACAAGTTTGCCCAAACAAAGGCCTTCCCATCCCCACCAGCCACTCAGTGCAACATCCTGTCTCTGCCAGCAGCCAGAAAATCCCTCCATGGATAATGAGGCTCAAGGAGCATTTTCTTTATGCGCTCAGGGCCCAGGGCTGCTCCAGAGGGGTCTGTGGGATGTGTCAAAGCCCCTCCCTTCGGTCCTGCTGGGTTGTAGGCAGGAGGGCTGGAGCTGTTTCTGGACGATGATCCATCCCTCAGTGATTTGAGTCAGGTGTTACGACACCATCCCTGGCTCCAAAAGTCTCTAAATTGCTGATTTCCTTGTTCTTCATTCCCAGGGCTGTTGTCACACACTTCCCCTATTTCTTCCCACAGCACCTGCAGTTGCCCACTGCTGGAGACCGGCTTTGCTGGCACCTTCCATGGGCGCTCCTTTTCTAGGCTGCTTCCAGATCTCCTTTCTCTGGAGTTTTCTTCCCCACCAATCTGTTCAAGGTCAATCCCAGTTAAAATTAGCAGCTTATTCAGCGCTGGAGAGCAGGGACAGCCAACTTCCCTGGCCCACTTGCAATCCTGGGAGCTGGCATCAGGGGATCCAGCTCCGACTCCCCTTGGAGGGGAGGGAGGCTGTGCTTGCTGTCCTCACAGTCATAAGCAAAGGACTTGCAGCCACCTCACCCTCTCTGCCTTAAATCTGAGCTCCAGAACTGTGCCAGCGAAGCAGGAGGAAGGAGGACCTCCCCAGAGCCTCCAGTTCCCACCAGCATCCTCTGAATGCCAGATGTCACCTTCATTGTACCCAAGCCAGACGTTCTACTGATCGTGTCTCTGTGATAGCAAGAGAGTTCCCCCAGCCTTTCAAATCTATATTTAACTCGTCCTCACCTGATCCCTCTTCCTGGGCTGCTTATCTTTTTTTCCTTTTTATCCAGGGCAGGCTGAAGCCACAGGGTGGAGGTAGCAGAAAGGCAGCCGTGGCAGGGTGATGGGAGTTTTGCTGTGGTCACTTCCCTGTCCTGGGTTGGGGATGTTTAGGGATGCAATATCTGGTCCACCAGGAAAGGGCACAGATGGCAAAGGGAATTGGGGCCTCAATCCCAGCTTGGTGCATAGGCCAAGAAAGCATCCCCTGCCCCATCCAGCAGTAACACTCAGGTAGCTTGTCCCTTTGTAACACATGCACCAAAACTTGGTCCCAAGGAGAAGGAGCATCCTTGTTGCCCTGGTGTACCAGTCAGTGCAGGTCCTCTAGGATTATCTCAACCCTGAGCTCAAACATTCGTGCACAAGCCACTGGTAGCTGATGTGGGCAACAGAGTGATGGCAGGAAAAAAGGGAAATCATGTGCCCCTCGCTAGGAGGAATGGATGAGCTTGGCAGCCTTATCTTTGCACTGGGCAACTGCGAATGAAAACCCCTGTGAGGGCACCACTTGAGAGAGGTTATTCTTCAAAAATACAGGTGTTTCCAAGATTAGAAAGAAGCCAAGAGAAACTGCTGTAACACCCAAGCCGTTCCTTATCGTGAAATGCCACCTGAAAAAACAAGTTTTTCACAGAGAAAATACAATCCCTTGAACTGAAGCTGTCAGGAAGACTTTTGGGATCAATGGACAGCTACAAAAGAGAGGTAGGAGAGATTCATACCACAGAAGCTAGGTGTTTGGTGGACCTCTTGGGGTAAAACCCGAGTATTTTGAATGCTAAAACACCCAGTCTAGTGGTTAGTCCTTCACAGAACAGCTGTTGGGGTGAAGCTCCTGTGCTACAAATCTCCTACACAAAGAGGAAGAGCTGGAAAGGATGAGGTTAAAAGAAGCTGTCCTGAACTAGCAGAGCATCATCATCTGGGTCTAGAGAGCAAGGCCTTGGGGACATGGTTCCTCTGAACCTTTGTCCTTTTGGCAGCACTGCT
>NW_009259833.1:2258812-2276811 GCF_000687185.1 Egretta garzetta
CCCCGTATCCCCTGGCTTCTGGCCACCCAGTGAGGGAGGAAAGTGTCTCTTGCTGTAGCCCTGGTTCTCTGGCCCGAAGGGTGAAGATCGCAGAGTAGTTATGTTCTTGTGAGCTTCAAGGAAATGGGCGGCTCAGGAGAAGAGAGAGCCCATGGATGTCCTTTCTGAGGGATAGTCTGTAGCGTGAACACAGTCCTTATCAGAGGAGCTGAAAGAGATGTTATGAATGCCCCAGATGCAGAAAAGGCTTCAAATTGGAGGGTGCATCTTATTAGAGAACAAATAATCCAGCTGCAAGGACTTGGACCATTGAGAATACAGTTCATTCACCCACATTTCCCAAAACACCTCATTTGGATGGAAAAATTTCTGGGTCTCAGGTGGACCATGAAAAAATTTCCAAAAATCTCAAAAATACTGAGGCAGTAGGAAGAAAACACTTCGTCAAATCTTCTCTCTGTACCTTGAACCACCATGTGCCTCTGTGGCCTACCTACAATGAGATCCCTCAGAAAGCTTTGGAAAGCAACAGTTTTATTTCAGTCTCTGGCCTTCTTTTGCAGCTTCCTTTCTGACTTTTCCTTCCTAAAGATGCCACTCTTCTGAGGAAATTCTTCATAGTGAGGTGCAAAATGGAGGTCCCTGGAAGTAAGTCAAGGTGCTGAGTCCTTTCGGCAGCCAAGCTTGGACGATGGGGGCCTCAGGACAGGGTATCTTGCTTAGCTCTCATGTTGATACCCAACTCAGGTGTTAACAATATGTCTTTCTTTTGTCCTCATTAAAGCCTTGAATCATTACTGCTTTTGGATTTAGACATTGTGGTGGTCACCACCTCTCCATCAAGGGCCAGCAGGCAGTAACAGGAAGGTGGGGTGCAATTACCAGCTCGTAGTGAAGTCTTTGAAGGATAAAACCAATAAATGTCACATTCTGAGGGAAGCTCAGTGCACTTAGGTGTGGGGCCATTCATGTGGAGCTACTTGACCAGAAATGGGAGCTATAGTCATATTGGTGTCTGGGAATGGGGACACCTATTCTGGACCTATCTGCTTCCGCTGGCATTTGATGCTCAGATCCCTGCATCCCTCTGTGCATGACATTAACAGGGACTGCAGTCAGTTTTCTAAGTTTTCCTGGAACTTGAGTGCCTGTCAGGGAGCTCTGAGAACTGCAGAGCAGGAATTTCAGTGTATTTCCAAGTGGAGAGTGACATGTAGGAACCCAGCCCAGACCTGCGCTCACGTATTTTATTTGGGAAGATACCCTTGTAAGAAAGATCTGGCCTGGCCTCTAGGTTCCCCTGTGCTAAGGAGTAGCAATGTGACATGAGCAACAGCAGACCTTCTTCCCACTGAGCCCTACATGCATGGTCTGCTGCTCTCCCCTGCCCCACAAGCTGGGGTTCCCAACCAGGCCCCCAGCTCACCCACAGGGATATATTAGGAAGGGCAAAGACTGGAGCTATATGGAGCAGGGCCCATCGCTATGAGGATATCTCCCTCACAGAGAAGAAAGGCAGAAGACAGAGAACCTCCAAGCCTTGACTGGGGCATGCGCTCTTGCAAGCAGAGGGATGTTCAGCTGCTCTGAACAGGTAAATGTGAGAGCCTGTGCCCCACATTTTCTTATCTGGATCAAACCTTCAGAACAACTGGCCTGTCCTGTCCAGGAGTTCTGAAATGAATATCACTACAAGCCCCTCTGCACTTGAAATTAGACCCTGCCCTACAGCGAGGGTGTGCTCTGACCGACCTTCTATGCCAGCACCTTGCCTTTGCCATCATCATCTAATGACCTTTGCCTTTGCCATCTTCAACCAAGGACCTCGAGGACCTTCCTTCTGCAGGATAAATACTGCCAGAGCTGTTCTGGGCGGTGTTGACTCTGCAGTACCTTCAACTTTCGAGCCCACATATTACAGCTGTGCTGGCAAACAAAAAAAGTACCTGTCCTGTCCTCTGACCATGATGGAAGCTGGCCTGGTATGACCACGTCCACATCTCGAAGCCTCCAGAATAGGGTGGACGTATCCAAAACCATTTGGGGAATGGTTCCTGTTGTGTGCTGTCTCCAGACTGATGCCCAGGGATTGTCTGGGTCTATGCTAGTTGAGCTGGGCCAAGCTGATGCTAGGAGCGTGTTAACGATTTAGCACTGCAGATGATCAAATTGCTAGCTGTGTTGGATTTGCTAGTACAGATATAGCCATTAAGCCCAATTTTTCCTGAAATAACCAGCATTAGTTTCCATCTGGTGGACAGAGCCACCTTGCTCCATGGCCCAACACCACAGACAAGGTTTATCAGTCCAACTTGATAGACTGGGAAAAAGCACCTCTGCCATCTATGGACTGGCAATTATTTATCCTGGGTGTTGAGATGCTCATGTAGGTTCCCAGCCCTGGGTCTCTATGGGCCAGGAGCCCCCAGCGTAGACTGTATCTCTAGATCTCCTCTCCTTGAGCTGTGCAAGATCGCCACACAGCTCACGTCGCACCGTAGGTGGTCCTCCAGCCCCACCGCATGGTCGCTTCCCTCTGATAACTCCGAGGTCTTAAAGGTCAACCCAAGGGCAGCGGGTGGACATGTATCAACCAGCTTCGACATGCTGCACTCCAGGAGTAGCTGTGTTTAGACCCAGCGACTCTCTGATCTTCAATAACCTGGCAGCAGCTTGTAAACAGTGGGCTTGACGTGATAGCACCCTCAGTGAGCAATTTGCACCCTTCCCCCCCGACCCCCCTACCTCCTTTTCACTCCCACAGCACTGGGAGCCTGATGGAGAGGCAAGCTTTGAGCCAAAATTGCTAAGAGAGGTTCAGCTTGTGGCTGAGTGTCTGCTACGGTGGGTTGGGGATTCGGGGAAGGCTGAAGGGGTGGGAGCTTTACATGCACAGCTTTGCGTTGGGTGCTAGAGAAGCACTTACAGGTGCTTCTAAACCATTGCCTTGGTTTCTTTCTTACGTATGGGGTCTAAAAAGAGTGGGACAGTGGAAAACTGCAAAGCTTTCAGCATGTACCCATAACATCCGAGCCACAAGGTGTGACCTGCAAATCTAAAGTTATTTGTTGGGATAAAAGCAACACCCACCAGGCTGGTGGTCTGAACACGCCTCCTGTTTCCCAGCCTCAGCTCCTTGTTTGCAAGTAAGGAAGGTCTGAGCCCTGGGGACAGGCTGAATTTTACTCAGAGGGTTTCTCACAGCCTTACCCCCCTTGGATGCAAAAGGGCAGGATATCAGGATGGTTCACCGCAGGGGAAATGCCCAGCCAGTGTCCCCTCTGAGGCAGGAGGAGCTCACAAAGATGGACAGAGGGGAAGGGGACCATCACGTTGTTCTGTCTCACACTGAAGCACGGAAAACCCCCTCTGAGCCTCCATCTCCACGTTGTCCATCATGCTTAGTCTGGCACAGGTCTGGCTTGGCCTGGCTAGCACTGACCCAGATGAGTGCCAGGCACGGTTTGGGGGTTATCACAAGCCAGGGACCATTCCCAGTAGTCATTTTGAATGTAGCCATCCTTTTCTGAAGCTGAAGAGAGCTTAATAGGATGGATCCAATCCATGCTGGTCCGCTTGTCTGCGGGACCAGAGAGTGAATGTACCCCCTGTGCTCCCGTTCGCCTCCACCTGGGAAGAAACCGAAGTATGAAGGCAGGAGAAATCAAAGGACTCCCCAGCCAAGTCCTCCGCCTTTCCTTTTCCCCTAGCAAAGCAGCAAGGTGAAGGCCACGGGACAGAGCCCAGCTGCGCTGGCTATTTCCAACTCAGTCTCCCATGCAATCCCTGCTGGCGGCCCCGCTCCTCCTCCACCTCCTCCTCCTCCTCCTCTTGCTTGGAGTAGGACTGCAAAACAATCCGACCATATCCACGCTTGCTCCGGAGCCGTTCCACAGTGCTCAAGGTAACAGGCAGCGTGCATCTGTGCCCTGGGCCCCCTGCCCACCCCTCGCCTCCCCATGGGAATGTTCTGTACCCGGGCACAGGAGCGTCACGGGGGCAGAGCTGCCTGCGTCAGGCTCTCCTGCCGCGGGGACCTTGGCTGCTGCCTGGGAACGGGAAGGACAGGCAAGGGCTGCACTTGCAGGCAAGCGTGCAACAACAGGGCTTGGGTGCAGGATGCTCTCGTCCAGAGCCCCCTCTCTGAGCTGCTGGCTCCAGGGTGATGCTTCACCGGGGAGTGGAGAAATTGCATCAAAGGAAGGTGCCAGATACCCTCAGCAGCAGGATGAGGAGCTCCCATGGGATACTTCTTCTAGACCTCATTTACCTCCTCCCCTCAGACATAAGGGTTTGTATCCCTTACAAAGCCCTAGCACATTATTTAAGGTCTGGCTGTTACAAAATTGGCTTTTCTTTCTACCCATATAAACATCCATTCTGTTTTCACATGGATTGTGAACCCACCGTGGCCTGGGCCCCTGTGACATCTTGTGAAAAGGATTTCCCCTGGTCCACAGGCCCAATCGCCTGTTAGTGCTCATGGCCTGGACATGAAGGAGGACAAGAAAACATTAAGGCCCTTCAATGCCTGGAGGTCAGACGCAGAAGTGCACTTGAACCTGCACACACCATGCACAGGAAAACGTCTCAGCCTTTGCTGCAGTCCAGCTGGCCCATCCTTCACCAGTATTGATAGGGAGGAAAAGAAAAGAGGCTTTTCCATCTTAAAGAGAAAGCCGTTTCTTCACCAAAGAAGGAACTCTCCTTCCCTGGTCATCCACTGACCACAGCCAGCCTACCTCCTCAGGCCTCTTCTTCTCCTTCAGCCTTTTCTCTGGGATGCAAGGTTGGCACAGACCTGAGCGCTCAGCAAAGCAGAGTCACTTCCTTCCTCCCCGCTATGTGAAGAGGAGCCTCAGAGCTGCTGGGAGCTCAGCCGTGCATGAGCAAGGCAGCCACTTTGACCCATGTCCTTGAGAAGAAAGGAGGCACCAGGAAGCACTGCAACATCTCAGAGATAAGGCAGGACCTTGGTGATCACCAAGACACCTCTGAGCCCCTAAAAACTACCCTGTGGCTTTCCAGACGGCATTGTTTCCACCTAAGCCCTGTGCTCCTCACCACCAGTCTTCAGGCAGCTTCCAGTTTGCCAAGCCCCACCCCCCTCAGCCTTTCCTCAGAGGCACCATGGAGAAGGCTAGATTTTAGGGTCCCCTATATCCACCTACAACAGCCCCAACACGGTGAAGCTCCAAACTCACCTACAGCTCCCAGGTACACTGCAGCTGAGCAGCCAGTCCTCTAAGGCCCTTAAACACAGCACTCATTCCACATTCAGCAAGGAAACAACAACATTTTGGTGACATGCAATGTCCGACCTGCCCAGCAATGCTTCATGCTATTTGCTTGCACCGCCTCCTGTTGTTTCAGGGGATGCCTACATATCTGGCTGGCTTGCGAGCTGCCTTTTCTCAGCACAAGTCAAGAGCAAGAGAGGTTGGCCACCGCGCTGCTGAACGCCTATGGGTAGGCAAGAAACTGTTTGGCAGGGAGAGTTGACATTAACTGCTCGGGCTATTTAAAAAGGGTGATTTAATCGGCTGAGATATTTCTGCCCAGCTCCGTGCACGGTACATTTGGCAGTTTGCTGGAATCGGACCAGGGTCTTTTATCAAGAGGAGCAAGGAAGGGAAGGAAAGGGCAAAGCAGATGCGGGTGTAGATGAAGAAAAAAAGAGGGCTTCCAAGACTCTTCCATAAAGAAAAGCAAGGAAGAGAAAACAGAGTTAAAAATAATATCATGGCATGTTCTGGGCAGAGATACCAGCGTCCTAGGAAAAATATACGCGTTTACTTTTTGCCAAGAGGGAAATAAAAGGGAGGATGAGGGAGGATGCTGAGGCTGTTCTTTGATTTGAAAATGAAGCAAGGCCAAAGAGCAAAGCTGGTCACTGGGCTTTTTCAGCAGAATGTGCATTTTATAGCTAAAGCAAGCTGGGCTTGAAACCTGCCAAGTGCAGAAATTTGCTCCAAGGGCCAGATCCATTAACACGGGTGGCGTGCTACCAACTGCTGCTCAAACAGCGCTGCAGAGGAATCTGTGCAAATCCTCGGATGGGACTGGATGGAAATAGGGTGAACTCCGCTTCTTGCCCTCAGTAGTCACTGGTTCAGTCATTTCTGCCGTCAAAAACAGTCGTCACCATGCAAGCATGAAGGGCCGATGTCATCCAATAATTAAGTACTAACTCTCCGTCATTTGAGAGGGAGTTAGGTACATGCATTCCTTTAAGAAGCTAACCATAAAGGCTTGTCTGGGAAGACTTTTGCACCATTTTAACTTTATCTCTTCAAAACAGCTCTGGGTTTTGTCTGAGCTGGCTGAAATTTTTCATAACAATCATTAATTCACTGAAAAATGCAGGTTTTGGCAGATCAAGTCTCTTTGCAAGTTCAGGCCAAATTTGGCAAGCTCTTTCAGCCAAAAAAAAAAAAATATGGAGAAAACTTTGAAGCATTTTGCTCTGAGTTTCAAAATGAAATTCCTTGCCTTTTCTTTCTTGTTGCAATGGGTTTGCCTTGAAACGACTCTGTGATTCCTTGTTTAACTTCTTGTGAGATTAAGTCATAAAGCAAGAGAAAATTAAATATTTGGTATCATTTCATTCACCTAAAAAGAATTACCTGAATTCTTTGTGGGAGGAGGAAAGGATTTGTCCCCCAAACCAGAAGCCCATTCCCTCCTCACCATTACACCATCCCGTTTACCTGGGTGGGGACGCCAGGGCACAACACAGAGAAACAGGCACTGAAAGCCAGCAAATATCAGCTAAACTGCAGCTTAAACCTCTGAGCAAAACAGGCTGAGTGAGAGCCCAGTTGCACCAGTATAAATTGCAGCTAGTCTGGGACCCCTGCCAGCACAGCTTTTTTCTAGGCAAGGACCATAGCTCTTCACCTCCAGCTTTGGGAAATGCCGTGTGGACACAGTCACCATTAAAGCAGAGAAATCTCCACTGGGAGATATAGTTATGTTGAAGGGAAGGAGCTCACTCTGCCATAGCTTGTTTCTTTGTGTGCTCCTGTCATCCTCTCCTTCGGCCTCCTGCCTGCTGATGCTCTGCTACCCCAGGTCCCCTCTGCCTCTGAGCGCTGCCTGGGTAACATACGATAACCCCCAAGCCTGGTTTTCTGCTCTTTTCAACCCAAAGCAGAGCTGTTTTCATACAAATATTGGCCCTGAGGTGCAAGGGTGTGGTATAACAACATAGCATGTGGCCCACCAGGTCCTTGAGGGCACCAGGGATACTTTGGGGTCCCATATATTTGCTTCACAGAAGACCACAATACAGCCATGAACAGAGGAAGGGACTGACCACAGTCCTCGGCGTAACCTGGTCTTTGTCAGCCAGAAAGACCCCACATCATTTTTGCCTCCAGCTGGGGAGATGAGCCCCATCCTACCAAGGGGCACCGCAGGCAGGTAGGACCACAGGGCTGAGACACCAAGGTCTGCAAGCTCCATGACACAGTACTTTGAGACACTCACCCATCTCATCCTAACCTGGCTCCATCTCTTGTTGCCACTGCCTCCATGGGCAGCCTATTTCCACCCCTGATGGTGAAAACATTTATTCCCATTCCTTTTCTACTGTAAACATAAGAAGATTCATTGCAATCAGGACACATCACAATCATAACCATATCCCACTGCTATGCAGACAACAGCGAACTCCTGTGCATTCCTCTCTCCAGTGGTTGTGTTGACCCCTTTTTCACAGGTAGCTCTTTGGAAGAGGGACCCTCTTTCTGGTGCCTTTCCTAGACTGAATTTGTTCATCACAGCTTTGGAAACAAGAAGTGAGTACTTGCACAGACTAACACAGCTTGCAGAAGCTGAAGGTCTCTGAAAATTTGTGAGAAGTGAGCAGAACAGGCCTGCAAAATAATTTCTGTTTTGGCCCAAAATAAGAAGTAAAGAATGTGGTTGCACCACAGTTAAAGACAGCCTTCCAACATCCCTTGTGCAGAAGCAATAACTAGTATTTCTCTCCGAGGTGAATTTGATTATTCAGCTCAGTTCACTGGTAAAACGCCAGCTTCCACTGTAAAAGCTGAAGGTGGAAAGAGCTGGGCCACTGGCGTCTTCAGAAACTACTGGTTGTTTTTCAAGAAAACCTGCACACCCTGTGGTCCCAAATAGCTCCAGAGATTAGCGAAACGGCAGGAGAGTGGCTCCCGCTGTACTGGATACACTTGCATCAGCTCTTTGGTACATAAATGTGGATTCTGGTCCATTCTCAAGCATCCCTTGATGCTGAGACAGGAAAACTGCCACACCAGCCCATGGTGCTACAGGCATTTTTTCAGGGTGCTCCTCCAAAAGGCAGTCAGACAGACAGGCTGTTTGCATGCACCCGCTTGAGGGACAGCACTTCATCAAATATCAAGGCACATCCCCCCTTCCCAGATAAACGATGTGACTGGGATGTGACTCAGCATTAGATCCAAAGGATCTCCCAAAATGTCAAACACCTGTGTTCAGGCACCTGACTTCATCCCAGCCGATACAGTTGGTGGAGCCTGGGGAGCAATTCAGCTGGATGCAGGTACCCACTTTAGCATCAGCTGAGTCCCTCCAGGCTCTGCTGGCTGCCTGGACGACAACTCCAGTGACTGCAGATTAAACAGCCATCGCCAGCAAAGGGGAGCTGAAAAACTGCTTTTCCACAATATTTTTCAAGGCAATGGCAATAAATGATTATATCTTATCCTCAGTCTGGAGTCTGATCTGGAGGAGGTGTTGAAATGTGTAGGAGGAGGCCCAGTGTCTTAACATTTGGGAGGCTCCTTGCAGCACCGGGTTTCATTTGGTGGAAGTGGAAAATCCCCCGCGGCTGCTGGAAGCTGCCGTGTTCATTACACGGTTGGGGCACAAAGCAGCCGAGAGACTTGTGGCAACGCAGGGACGAAAAGCCAAGCTTCCCATGGTGGACATTAACTCCTGAATCACAGACCACTCTGCTCCCTCTTCCCCTTGTGTTTGGAGCAAAGGTAGAAGTTACACCACCACGTATCCCCCAGCAAGCACCCCCATGAGCAGCTCCTCACAACGCCTGACTTGCTTCAGCAGCTCCTAAACCCTGTGGCCTGAGAAGAAACTAAAATTGTTTGTCTCATCACTTCCACGTTACAGTTTTAGCGAAGTCATAATGGTAATAGTTTTTGTAGCTGGACCACACAGCTTCTGGGGCATTTTAAGGAAGCCAGCAGCAACTAAGGGATGCTGAAAACACCATTTCTCCAGCGTGGTCTCCAGGATGACCTCTCAGGTCCTGCTGCCTTCACCATGCATGGGTCTATCAGGAGAAGAAGTTATTCCATGACTCAGGATGCAGTTCAGTGACATTTTCTCTGCCAAGAAAGCTGGTTTTGGAGGGTTGAGGAAGAGTGTACAGAAAACACAGGGGAAGTGAAGATGCTCATCCCGCTGTTTTGAGAGCAGACCTTTATTTTTATTATTATTTTTATTATTTTATTTTATTACCTTTTAAAATTTATTTTACATTAGTCTTAATCATTCCAGTGACCTGGCACAGCACCAGAAATTTTGTCATCAGGGTAACTGCAGGTTTGGCAGCCTGGGGCACAGGTGTGGGGGAGATCACTAGGGCCAGACACCCTTAAACTGGCTTCACATCCACAAAGAATAAAAACCTGGATCTAGACCTTTAGTGTCTGGGTGGGCTTGTTCACAAGCATCTGTAAAATGCTGCTGACATTGACCAAAAGAACATCTCAGAGAGCAACTGCACTCCCATTTCTTTCTCTTCTCCAAATATGATTGCTTAGGCGAGAGCACCCCTTTGGACTGGCACCCCCAGCTGGTCATGGAACAGTTTTTGCTCAAGTCACCAGTACAATCTGGTGGCACATCTGCAGTTCTTTAAGAAATGAAATGCAAAGTCAGTTTGTCTCACATGTCCTGAGATTTCCTGGGCTTGAGCAAAAGGCAACCTGAGACCACACAGGTGAAGCCAGGCTTTGTGGCACCTTCCCATGTGCCATTGAGCTATGGCTCAAGGCCCTGAAAAAGCTGTCACATTAGCATGAAAACCATAAGGTTTTAAGAATGTTGCTGAGTTTCAAGTATCTTCCCTCATCCTGAAGAAATTCGCTTTTTCTCCACAAAGGTGAGGACTAACAGCTTCTGAAGCTGAAAGTGTAGGCTCATCAGCTTGTGCTGCGATCAGGGGGCTTCCCAGAAAGGCTGAACTGACAGTGGATTTCCAGCAAATCTGTGATGGGCAACATCACTTCAGGGCAACTCCTGAGGTTGCTGGGGAGAAAGACCCCAAGCCACTGGGGCTGTGACCAATGTCTTTAGCAGGAGCCAGACCCTGATCCCAGTTATGGTCTCTTCACCTCTTGTTCCTTCCACCCAGCGAGCTCCATTTCTAGTTGTCACAGGTGATTAGGGAGTATTTCTTGGTTTGAGTGGGTTTGTTTCCAGGATAGTTAAAGGGACAATCAGCTCCTGCTTTGTTCTTGAGGAATAACGTCCTTTGCAATCAACCCTCGGTCACAAGACACAGGAAGAGCAGTGAACGCTGGGGTAGAGGAACAAAATTATGATGTTAAAAATGCAGAGGGATTGCCAGGAAACACTTGGAGGATATCTGAAACGCAGCAGGGGAAATGAGATGGAAACAAGGTCTAATTTAGGGATGAACTATCCAATTTGCATTTATTATCCTCAACCCCCCTCTCTTGCCTTCCCTTTGGCCATTTTAAGATCCAGAACCTTTTTTTAGGTTCTCAGATATTTGGGATTGTTTTCATATTTACTTCAGCTACCCACAGGAAAATGATCCCGCACGATTTATTGCTTGGCCAGAAACCAGAGGTGAATTAAATCTGCACAACAGGGACATACACAGCTTCACCCAGCAGTCCCCACCCTCTGGCTCACTCAAAAAGGTGGTAGCAACCCCATTCCATCCAAATCCATGTCTAGGAGCTTCCCCCATCTAGGGGAAAGCTGACTTTCTCCTCGCATTTCAGATCTTCTCCATGGACCAAATTGCCAAAGGCAGGGGAGCTGTAGAACACACAGTTGAGCACCAAAACATATTTCCCAAGATGTTCTTTCAGGTTAGGTTTTGCTAGTCTGCACAAGAAGTGCAAATCACAGAGGAGCATGGGGAGAGGGAGTCTGTGTCTGTAGGTCAGCAATCGCCAGGGCAGGGAGACTCCAGCCTCCATCCCCACCATCTTACTGCAACGATGCAAAGGTGCAGACAGCAGCAGAGCCCACCCGTGCAGGGGAGCACCCTAAAATGAAGCACACAGCCAGCCTCCCCTCCCCTTGGTTACCTTCATGACCTATGGGTCACTTATTTTTTGATATAGAGTTGGCCAACTTCGGCAAGAAGGCTGGAGAGGAGGTTGTGGCTCCTTCCTGGGAAACAGATGATTTCAGTCTCAATTTCCCGAGCCTGAGAGGGGCTATGAACTGAAAACTCTTCTTCTCTCCCAAACAGCTCAGCCACAGGGCTCTCCTGTCCCTTTCCTGCAGTGTCACAGAGAGGACATCCACGCTGGGACAGTATTTGGGAACGTGGTGGGGATGGGAACCCAAAGCCCTCTTGCTAGGAAATCGCACAGTATCCTTTCAAGAGGAACTTTGTCCATTTGCAGCCCAAACATGAAGGCTTTACAGTTTTCAGCCATTCCTTCTGGTGATAATAAAACACTTTCTACCACAAAAGAAGGCAAAAGACATCCCGAAACAAAGCATTAAGAGGAAAACTGAATACATAGTCCTGTATCCCCTTTTGCCTTCCAAAAACTTTTCAAGTGAATCATTTCTGACTGCTGCTACTGCAATGCCATGGGCAGAGTGAATGAAAGCAGCTGAGACCCACCAACTCAGTGCACTCAAGGGCCAGGACTTGGAGCTGGGAGCAACCACTGGGCACCGGGTCCCCTTTGCATTGCTCTCAGATCCCCAATCACTCATCAGCAGGCCCGGAAAAGAGATGCAAGTCACTGCCAAGAGTCTCACTGATTTGGGGGCAGGGGATGGGGCGAAATCAGTGTTTTCTCATAAATCTGGACAACATGTATATCACTTTAATTGATGTCAAACTTTCAGCCTGACATGCTTTATAAACCCTGGGCAGCTTTGATCTCCTTGTCTTTGCCTATAAATGCAAGGATTACAAAAACATTCCAAAAAACGGCACCAAAAAATGTCTTTCACCGAGGTACTTTGCTCCAGCAGATAAGGCTAATAAGCAAAGAAACCCCAGGTATTAGGAAACGAGGCTTTTCAGGAACATACTCCGGGGTGGAGAGAGGGGGGCCGAAGAGCCTGAAGGATATTGATGCTTATGCTCCCCCTGTCATTATTCCATGATATTGTTTATATCCCCGGGTTGTGGATAAAGGTAGCTGTCACTTCTGGCACCGCTCTCCCCCCCCCGGGGAGATTACAGCGAACTGTGGCTGACACTGCCCATCTTTGTGTTGACTGACCGCCCCCCGCCGCATGGTTACTGTCAGAGCCCTCAGAGGGCTGGGGGTGCCCGGCTCTGTGAGGCACGGGGAAGAGGAGGGGGGGTTCCAGAGAGCGGTGGGCTTTGCTTGGCCTCCAACACATCCCCATGCAGGAGGAGGCAGTTCCTCTCCATGCCAGGCTCGACAAGTCCTAGTAGAGTTGAGGGAAGGTGGTTTTTTGTGGGTACAGGACTCAAGTCCCAAGTGTTGGGGTCCTACATAGATGTTTCAGTGCTCTGTTCCCAGGGGATGTTCAGGGATGTAGATGGGATGGGGTTCTGCAATGCCTCCACCAAGCAGGGCAAGGGGAGTCTCTGCATGGGGAGAAGAGATGGAAACGGAGAAGGTAGACGTGAGAACAGAGCAAGGGAGGCTGTAAGACTTGGTATGCCAAGTCAGGACTCAGTTGTGGATTAAGACTAATAACATTCTCCAGGTCAGTGTCTCCCTGTGAGCTGGATGTCTAAATTCCCTTATATTCCCTTTATTCCCCATGGTATCCTTAGACACATCAGCTGACCAAACAGAGGCACTGAGGATGTCTGAAAGCACCCGAGATGTCAACACAGGCTCAGAAGATACAGCACAAGACTCACACTCATCCAAATGGCAGCAGGAGCTCCGGCTAAAATAACCCTGGACACCCATGTGGGAACCAAATCCCACCCCAGTACTGACTGGAGCCACAGCTCCTTGCTCCACTTAGCAGCAGAGACCTAGTCTTGGCCAGCTGGATGACTGAACTGTGGACACCAAAATGTGGGTGCCTTATATTCGCAGACCAACAGCCTTCCCCAGTCTCCTTTTGTAATGGGAACTGCTCTTCCCAACCCCTGGGAAGCTGGGAAGTGTCTGAGCCTTTGGGGAGCTCTGTGGAGTTATGGCATTACCTCTGAAGTTAACTATGAAGTTATCTCCTTGGTACTGGGAAGGTCTCAGCTGGAGCGCTGGGCCCCCTCCTGAGCCTTGGGCTTCAAGGGAAAAAGGGGTCAGACTGGGGACAGCCCAAAAAAAAATGCAAAGAGAGTAGAAGGAGTAGAAACGACAGATTAGGGAGGAAGCATTGAAATTGGTTAGTCTGCAGAGACACTTGAGGAGTGACATTCCTTCATGAAAGGTAAAAGAAGAAAGGGTGGAAGGGAGGGAAGGGACTTCTAATGGCAAGGACAGGGAAGCCTAGGAAGGAGAAAGTGCCTGGGAAACTCAGCATCCTTCAGAAGAGCCTCTGACAAGGTTGAGTAGGTAGATAGAGCTGACTCTGCCTTGAGGCAGGAGGATGGGTGAGATGCCCTCAAGGACCCCCTTCCGATCCCGCAGTGCTTTGACCCTTGCCTGCTAGGGCTGTGGCAAGCTGCCATACGATGTGACTTGCCCCAGGCATCTCAGGATTTTTGGGGTGGAGCAGGGAACAAAACTTATTTCTGTGGGCGCCCACACCAGTGTCTGGCTGCAAGGCCACCCTCCGTATCTGCCTGCATCTGTCAAACAAACTGATTAAGAAATCTGAGAAAAGCAAAACCCAGGGACTGGGACTGTCTTTTGATGGCATTACTTGGGTCACACTGGGTGAACTCTAACAGGCTTTGCCAATGAAAACGGGGGGCAGGGATTTCCAGCCCTGGCTGTACTATTCCATGCTTTGCCGTATTTCTCCAGCATGTTTTCCCCTTTCTAACTTTGTAGGTGTTTATTTACACAAACAATCCCCTTGCACACTAGACTTTGCACTCTCCATAAGACAGAAGAACGCAGCTAAGCTGCCAACATGATGGGTTTTGATAGGAACGTGGGTTTCAAAAAAAAAAGGAATCAGGCATTTACATGAATTAAATGGCATTGTTAATTAACATGATTTAAGATGTCAGATGGTCTAGAAGGGACGTTAACTCTCCTGCTTTGGGGTTGAAAGCAAGCTCCAGTTTTTACAAGTCCAGATAAGTCTTCTTTGAGAAATGGGAATTTGGCTCCTAAATCAATTAGGCCTGCCAACTCTACAAAGGGAAATTTATAACTGAGCGCAGAATTAACCCTAGACCTTGCAAACTGTATGTCAAGCTGCTGAGCGTTGCCTCTCGCCTCTTTGCCTACGAGAGTCGCATGGCCTGAAGAGAGAAATCACTTTGCAGTAACGCTGTCGGAGACCAAAGCAAATCTGATGCTCCCAGACATGTGGAGGGCACAGGCCTTGACCTGTGACTGTAACCATCTGCAAACAACGGATCCAGCCATCTGAGCACGAGAGGAAACCAAAGCATGCAGCACCACTGGTTTTCTGCTAACTGCCTTTGGCTGGACCTGAGCTGGCTGAGTGAGGAACCCTGGCAAAGTCCAGGGTTGTTCCACGACCCACCAGCATGGTCCTGAACTCAGCTCTATACGCATCATCTGCCCTCATGAAGACTGAGTGGGGACCCTTCAAGAAAACATGTTGGACCACTTTGTCTGCCAGACATCATGATCACAAAGAGTGACGAAGGACACACATGGTGCAGTTCATGTCTAAATGATTTCGTAAATATGCCTTTGAGTTTGTTTTAAAGCATTTGATGATCTCTCTTCTAGAACAAATCGATCACTCAACAGCCCCTTGCAGCATGGAAACACGAGTCATAGATTGCCCGTCAATCTGGCCTTCCAGCCTGACTTTGGAGCCACTTCTTCCCAGCTATGCACACAAAACTCGGCCAGCTAAGGCCAGTCATCCAGAGCCCGAGTCATCTTCTTTGACTTTAGCAGCTTGATTCAGTTGCCCATGAGTAGGCATCGAGTGACATTTTTAGATGTTCTCAGCCTCCAGCTGCTGTTCAAGACCTGCACAGGTCTCCCACAGATCTGTTGGCATACCTGTGTGACACCAGATAAATGCAAATGTCCCAGAAAAACAAAAAAGTCTTGGCGTTGGACCTGGATGATCTTTAAGGTCACTTCCAACCCAAACCATTCTATAATAAACCCTAGAGCATCTCAGAGGGCACTAGGTGCCTACATGTGTGCAGCTAAATGGATGCATCTTCAAGCTAATGACTCTAGGCTCCCTTTCCAGTCACTGCAGACCCTTGCAGATGAGCAGGCGCGAATCATTTGACCTCTTTGAGATGCCTGCCTTAGGCTGTGCCTTAGAAGTGCCTGTCTCTCTTTGCTGACTACAAAGGGAGCTCGGGGTGATTAGCTCAGTCCTGGATGTTTACAAGGCATATGGAAAATTTGACCAGAAGACTCTCACCCTTGGGCCTTTGCTATTATGCATGTCCCTGTGTCCCTTCCAAGGCTGGTTTTCTAATAGGAAAAGGGAAAAAAGGAAGACGAAGAGGCCCTCCCACTCTGTCTCTGCTTACATCGTCCTTACACTAAATGGAGAGGATCCTAATAGGATATTTAGAAGAGGTTAACTCTTCAGAAGCCTCCGTCTCTGCCCTACATCCTGGACGCCTGCCAGAGCAAAGCCAAGGATAACAAACCAGCTTTCGTTCAAGTATTCTGAGCCAATTAAAAAAGACAAATTAGTTTGGCCTTATCTATCCCTCCTCCTCCCCCTTCCCACCAAAGAGACAAGAGGGGATTCGCGGAGGAATGTTTCTCCTCTGTGATGGCTCTGCCTCACTGAACTCTTCAAGGTCTATGATGGATGAAAGCTCTCTCTTCCATTATGCTTCCGACAGCCCGCTGGGACCTAATGGGACGGGGGGCAGGGGCAGCGATGGGGGGACTGAAGTGGCAAAGGAGGGAGAAAGCTTTACGTGGGTAATGAAGGCAACACAGCTAATGGACATCTCTTCCCCATCCAAGCTCAGCCTGAGGATCTCTGCAACCTTGCAAGCCCCAGTGCAAGATAAACAAGAACTACCCTGTGCTATCTGCCCTTTTCTTTTGTTGTTCTTTCTTCCCCTGCATTTTTGGACATGCAGTTGCTGCATTTTCCATGGGCTGCAAGCAGAAACTCGGGCATGGCATGAGTATGCCAGGAGGGAGAAAAAAAAATATTGCCAGGAAAGGCTTTTGGGAAGAACTATCTGGTTCAGTTCTGGCTTTTTAAAGATATCACGTGCTGGTTTGACCTCTGTCATGGTCTGAGCTCATCCGCATGAAAAGCAGGGCAAAAACATCTGAGCAGCCTCAGTGAGTCAGAGCAGAGCTCTGTCTGCTTACGTGCTCTTTCCCAACCCTGGCTGCTGGCAAATGTTTATGTAAAGGGTTTAAGAAGCAGGGCAAGATGAGTGATACCTCTACAGGCTCAGCTGTGCGGTGGCCACATGCTGGCTGCACCCAGAAGAGGTTCAGATGGGGCATCCCAGAAGACTGGGTGCTCCACCTGAACCTCAACTGGGTGAAGCAGCGTCCCTGTGCTTGGAGCACAAAGACATTGCCCTCTGCAGAGTTAGGATCGCTTAGGCTGGCGTTAGTTGGTTTGGGGCCAAAACTGTGCCACGCGTCATGCTAAGCGATACAGACAATTAAGTTCCAGTGCTTGGCACTGTTGCATTTATTAGTAGAGATGTGTCCTGTGACAGAAAAGTTCATCTCATTCCCAAGATTAGAAAGCCACTTGTTCTTGCTAATCTTGATATTGCTGAGCTCTCTTCATCCCACTCTTGCACGGTCTTTGTTTCATAGCTGGGGAGACGCATGCTTTACCTGATGAGACACTGTAAGGAGGGGAGTTGAAATCCCATCTCACTTCCCTAACTAACTCTCTACCCAGTGGGTAACTAAAAATATGTCTTGCTTGGCTAACTAGTTTCCTGGAGAAGGCAGGAACAGGACTCGACACATGCTGCAGATAACCCTAAAGTACTCTGTCCCGACTCCATGGACCTTGGGCTGAAGAAAGCCAAAACATCCAAGAGATTCAGAACTAGACTCCTTGGTTTCCATCCAGTGTCAGTCTCATAGACTTTTTAGGGATTTTGCAATATCCTGCTTCTGCAAGTCTAAGAGAAACACTCCAGGATGTCTGTGTCTTTACAGAAGGAACAAGACTTTATAGGAAGGTTCTGGTGAAGCCTCCAGTCCTCTTTGTGAAACATCTATTGGGAAGGAGTTGCATGAATTTGACTGTTAATGCTGTCCAATAGTTGGAAATGTGGAGAAACAGCAGCAGATGAGGAGGTACAGGGGCAGCAAGAGGATGGGCTCTCAGTGACAGAGAAAGGATGAAAACACAAAACAAGTCAAGAGGTCAATGGAGAGAAGATGATGCTGATCTGCACTTTATTAGTTCCATGTGATTTGGGCTGAGAGCTGGGTTTGAAAGGCTGGTGGTGGTGTGTGGTGTTCTCCCTTCTTCCTATTTAATCAGCCTGACCAGGCACTGC
The DNA here is from genome assembly GCF_000687185.1 of Egretta garzetta. Classification (NCBI taxonomy): domain Eukaryota; kingdom Metazoa; phylum Chordata; class Aves; order Pelecaniformes; family Ardeidae; genus Egretta; species Egretta garzetta. The sequence goes on from NW_009259833.1 coordinate 2,276,628, forward strand.
TGGTGGCTACCACAATGTCGAGAGGCCCAGGTTTCCCACAGCACAAGCATCTCTCAGACAACAGCAGTGCACGACTCCTACCTCACCCTACCACTTGCCTTTTGCCCACCAATACCACTGCTTTGGAAGATCATCACAGTGAGGTTAGCTCCTGATCTGCATCCTTACACCTTATCTGCAAGGA
>NW_009259833.1:2276931-2303632 GCF_000687185.1 Egretta garzetta
GGTTGGGATGGTATGGACACTCCTTGGGAAAAAAACTCCACTAAGGAAAAGGGATCATGAGTTATTTATGAAGTAGTAACCATGTACAGCTCCTGGAGGCAGGAGACGTGCACAACTGAGGGGGTGACACTAGATCCTCCGTAATGTCAATTTTTTAAGGACCTGGTCTCTGCATTGTGTTTGCAGCAGCAGAGACCTTGCAGACACACGGGCCAACGCCTGGCACAGCCTTCCCAGGGCAGAGCTGTGACTATACCCCATGGGCAAGGTGCCTGGAGGGTTTTCTAGGAACCACTCAAAGGACCTGTGGGGCTTGAGGTCAACGCTGCGGCACTTTCATGTCAGTCCCAGGGACAGAGAGTGTAAAAGACTATCAGAGGTGCAGGAGCAGTCCCTTGGAGGGGCTCCGGCTGGGCTATAAAAGGAGCTGGTCTCTGCTAAATTCCACAGGGAGGGAACATGCTGTAATTACGCCGGTGCTGTCTCAATCGACAGTGGCACAAACCAGAACCTTCCAGTTCTGCGGTGGAGAACAACAGCCGAAAAAATGCCTTGTGCCCTTGAAACAGGGAGCGTGCAAATTAAAGTTTAGTCTGAAGCTCCACTCCTCTGCAAGCTCAGCCCTGGCCTTGGAAAGGGGCTGTGCATGTGGGCTGCTGGGAGAGAGAAACAGTGGGAGAAAAAGCAGGAAAGGGAGAGGTGGAGGAGGAGACACAGAAAGGAGAAAAGAAAGATTTAGGATCAACATATCCTAGCTGATAAGCAGTCAGGGTCAAGACAGGAGGGGCTGCAAAACCTGCATAGAAGGAATGAATGGAGGGGCTTTCTTTTCTTCAGCCATGCAATGAAGGGAGTCGGGGCCTCTCTATATACAAGAGCCTACAGCCCCTCCCTGCCATGCCGAAGGCTGTGTACACAGGGCATGAGATACTCGATGCCCCCAAGGGTTTAGAGCCCACCTCCATCTCATATGGAGGTGACCAGTCTGACTTCCAAAGGGTCTGGGTCACCACCCGTTCAGTGGGTGTCAGAGAAACTTAGCAAGGAGAGAGCATGGTATTTCCATTGGCATCTTGGTAGAGAAACTCTGTGCTGGGAGCTGAGTATTTGTGGGAATACAGGGTAGTATCCATGGATCAAAGGGTAATGGAAGAAAGGAGGCTTTAATAAAGAGATCCTGCATGCAACAAGCTAGGATCGATGGAGGCCAACCACAAGGCAACAGACCATCAGGAGCAGAAGAGAATCTGCATTGCAGATCAGAAGCTGAGCATGAGTCAGCTGGCGCGAAGGAGGTTAACTCCACACTGGGAGGTATAACTGGTGCATAAACTGGGATATGGGAGCTCCAGATTGCTCAGCACTGGAGAACAGGCTCCAGCTTGGGGCATCACATGAGGATATGGGAGCAAGTGGAGGGAATGCAGAAGACGGTAATGGGGATGAGCAAGGGAGAGGAAAACACAGACGATGAGGAGCGGTTGAAGGACATGGAGCATTCAGTTCAGAGATAAGACATAGGGTAAATGTGATATGCACCTCATTTGCCTGTCTAGGGAGAGAGTAGAGAGGAAGAACTGTGTCTCCATCACCAGTGGTTTACAAGAACAGACTGCACAAGAAGGAAAGGTTATAGAGGGCTAATCCAGCCGAAGGAGGAGTGTTTGGACTGACTGAGTTTTTCAAAGGCCCCTACCTGTTACAATATCCTTCAGTCCTGTTCTCTTTTTATTCCTCTGCAGCTGAAGATTTGCTCAAGTTGCACTCCTGATGGTCACACCTAGCAGCCCATAGTCTAAATGGTGGGTTTAGGCCTTGTTGCGCTGCTGGCAGCTCTCCCCAGTGAAGATCCACCAAGAGTTTTGCTCAGAATGGCAGGCAGGGCTCAGGAAAAGCATTTTCCAAGCAACACATTCGTGAAAGTCTGTCCTGCAAACCCTGCCCAGTGAGAGCACTGCATGTGGATAATGAAGCAGTCGGGAGTGAAACATAAAGAAAAAAAAAATTAAGAAGAGGAAAATGGGTGATAAAGAAAAGATGATTCTGTTTTGCGGAGGCACAGTACTAAATCACACAGCCCTCTTATTTGCTTATGATCTGCAAACCCAGCAGGACCAGGACTGTAATAACACAAGTATAAAAACACAAGAAAACATTTCCTGGGTTAGTCCAAGTTTTCCTGATGAAAAATCTCACTCTGCTTTCTCCACCACTGTGATTTGCCGAGCTGTTAGCCTTACCTTGAGCAGAAGCTCCATGACCATGAATAAGCTCTTGTAAGAAGTTACCGAAATGGCCAATGAGTAGGTGCTAGGTTTCCCTCAGCAGTCATTCCAGGTTTGCTGAAGCAAATCCAGCTGGAATCTCCATCCATCAGCTGGGTAACAAAATAAAAAAATAAAAAAAATCTGCCCACATCCTTTTCCTAAATCCCTCTTCACTTTTCATGAACCATGGCATTCAAGGCCCCCGTGGTCTCACCTCCCATATAGCTCAACCCATCATACTTCAGCACTATATGTATGATATTGAGATGTAGCTCCTGCCCATAACTCAACAGCTTGCACTTGGCTAAAACATTGCTTCCAGAAAGGCATCTGCTCTTAATTTAAATGTATCCAGGGATGAAGAACCTGGGTAGCCTATTGACTAATTACCCTCAGCAGTAACCACAAGCCTGGGTGGTTTGGCTCTGCTTTGCAGCCATGGGAAGGCCATGTTTCGCTAGATTAAAGAGACCTTTAGCATCAGGCATTTTTCTCCCCAAGCAATTCTTCTCCAGTCACCTCTCCATCTCCTGTTCTGATAAGCCGACCAGAACAAGCTTTCTGAGCCTGTCATGCTAAGGCTTTCTCTTCACTCTTCAGATAATTTCTGTAGCCCTTTTTTCCATGCCCTTTCTCATTTTTCAGTATCTTCTTTAAAGCAGCAATGTGGCTTTCCCAGTGTCTAGCAACAGCCTACGTCTGCATTCACATAGAGAAGACCTCTCTGATTTCAGCTGTATGGCCTGGTTAGAAATGACAGGATAAGAGCCAGGAGGTTTTCTAAAGGTAAAGAAATTCAGACGTTTTCATCTTTCCTTTTCTATATTTTCATTTATTGCTTCCTGTTTACAGTGAAAAATCATAATAAAAATTCGATTACAGAATTTATATTTGGGGAAACTCGTATGTTGGGGGAGGGGTGTTGCTGGTTTTCACCTTCATTTTCTGAAAAGAGTGGGAAATTTTCAGAAATGGGAACATTTCCTGCAGATTTCTTCCTTTCCACCTAGCTATACCAGTCAAGGAAAGAGGTCCAGGAACACCCATTGGCACGAGCCCACAGTCACCCACACCATTGTCAGCATAGTCTTTGCCATGGCCGTTGCCCTTGACCAACCAACAGTTGAACTTCTCAACAAGCAGTTGAGCTTCCCAAGACCGAAGTCCTACATGGAAGGCATGATCTGCGTGAGCAGGGATTGCCTGCCCACACCTGCATTGACCCTGGACTGTAGTGACCTATAGCCCTTCCTCTGCCACAGGCCCCAAAGAAAAGTTGGCTATTTAACGGAAGAGCCAAAGTGAAGTATTGTGGGTAGCGGAGAGAGGTGAAGGAGAGGGAGATGATGTTCTGATCGTGGCTGGTGGATGTGTTAGGTGAGCCACAATGCCTCACAAGTGTGGCTTTCTTTTCAGGTCCTCAAGACAGCTACCCTGATCAAGTCCAAGGCAGACCAGGGCTACCCTGGCTTTAAAGCAGCACACACCCCACAGAATATTGGAAGTGGGACTCAACATTGTTTTGGGATGCAGGCAAACATGAAAGGTCACGGTAAGCCAAGGAACACTGAGTTTCCTGGGCAGAGCTTTGCACCATCCTGTTCCACAGCCAAAACAAAACCCATAGAGTATATAAAAGATGGTGTCCCACCTCTTCTCCAGCAATGGCAATGAAATAAACCAAAATCAGGGCAAGGACAGAGCAATGCTTCCCCAACACCCTCTTCCAGCCTCTAGCAAGTTACTGCCATGTGACATCCTGAGCTGGATGAAGCTGATTTCATGGTTAATGGCCCTTGATAGACTGTTTTTCCTCCACCCAGCTATCCAGTTGCTTTTCTGAACCCACATGAACCTCTAGCTGGGCTGGAGTTCAGCTTGCTGGGTTTGATCCCGCGCCCTGGTGTCAGGAGGCCAAGCTTCTTGCAGACGTTAGGTTTGAGGAGGCGGTGGGGGCCAGAGGAGCCCTATCAGCCTTACCCGCCGCTGAACTCCCGCTGACACTGAAAGGAGCCGGCCAGACTCCCTGGGATGCTGAGCACAGGGGAACTGCACAGGCCATGTCCCAAACAAACAGGAGGGAAAAGGCAGAAATTGGTCCGTGTAAAAAATGAGAGGGGGAAGTAAGGGGCAAAGTGAGAAGGGAAATGTCTGATTCATTATGCGCTTGTTTTGCTTTTGTCTTCTCCAAGGAGGAAGAGGATGGAGCGCCGTCGAAGACAGAGACAGAAGGATGTTTCCTGGCCGGGCCTGGGAGAGGATCAGATAATGGGCAGATAACAATAGAAATGATGACTAAGACGAAACCTCAGCCACTCGCCCAGCAAAGAGAGCAGCCGGCCCCACCATGGGCAGCCAGAGGCTGAAGAGGAAGAGGCAAGAGCACAAACAGCTTCACTGGCTGGTCCAGGTAGGGCTTCTGTGAGTCAAGACCCTCCTGGGCTGCTGCACCCCATTGCATAAGTGCTTTCACATTTTCATTTGGGGTCTGAGGACAAAACAGCAAATTCAAACCACAGATGTGGCTGGGGATGGGCAGTAACCATTTACCATGACTTTCTGCACACCACAGTTCATGTTTCTACTCTTGCTTTCCCTTCACCCACAGGTCCGACACTGCCACCTAAGCACTTTTTTTGAACCCAGGTCTGTCGAGTCCCCATCACAGTGGGATTTCCCCTAATCTGATGGGTGCCATCCTGTAAAAATGAACAATAAATCAAACTAACACTGAAGGCCTTCTCAGAAAGATCTGTTTTGGTTTCTCCATTGCAAGCAAAACATGCTGTGGTCTTCACACATTTCCAGGGGTCAACATGCAAACGTAGTCATCCGGGGTGTGCAAACACAGATGCAAAAGTACGGGTAGGCAAATGCAAAAGTCCCAGGCTGAAGCCTGTTCTGTGTGGATGAAAAGTGCTGTTGTTCGTGTCTGAATTAGTGGTGGATAGAAAAAACTACCGTGTATGAGGAGGTAAATTCCAATACCGGACCTCAACGGAAACTGCTGCAAGATGTGTATGCACGTTCACTCACCTTCTCCTCTGGGGAAAGCATGTTGTGTGTGAGCACTCCTGCAGCTGGAGAGCCACGTCCATCACACCCTAGACAATGGCCCAGGGGATGATGCTCACAGATGTGCAGAGAGTTTGCCCAGGGTTAGTATTTGCAGATCACTGTAAGTTCTTCTTTTCTCAAGGATAAATCCTGAAAGGATGCAAATGGATCCCAGGTAGCTTTTTGGAGCTCCACAGTCTCTTCCTATGTACCACAGAAAAGCCTTGAGTCTGACTCTAGCTATTAAATGGGAGTTTAGGGGTCTGTAGCAAGACATGTGGTTGCTTATCCTTCCAGATCAAACAAGCCTGCTGGGCTGACACCAGAGCTGCTGAGCTGCTGGGGTGATGGATGTGCAGCAGACACCTATCTAGAGCCACACAACACAGTCCCTTGCCCAGGGTGAGTCAAAGTCCAAAATCAGTGCCGCCTTCTGCTTGGTCACACCGTGGACCAGGCACTAGTGAAACAGCCAAAGTATCAGTCATAGCAGGTTCTCATTAATAACACATTAATTATTGTACAGCTTCTTCAAGTGGCTATACATACTTTATGAGGACATACACCAGCTGCAGCTTCTTCACAAGCCTACTGGGCTTGAGCAAAACCAAATAGGAAACAAGAAAGTTCATTATAAGCAGGGGAAACCCAAGCTGGCGCAAGTGTCTGCAAATAGCTTCTGATCCTACCTCTGCACACGGAATCAGGCAGAAAGGTTAAGTATGAAATCCCACCAAGGAGGGAGTGGAGAGCATCTGATGCGGTCCACCCCCTCTCACAGGAGAGACTGCTTCAAAAGGGAGTTACAGTGGGATTGAAAATGTTGGTGCTGTTGATTTTGGCCAAAGGATGGTCACGCCGCAGGGCTGCCACGTGGGCTGGGGTGGCTGGGGGTGGCTGAGGGTGGCCATAGCACTCAGGGATGATGCTCAGGTATGGCTCCAGATGGCCCATGCCCTGGGCTGATAACCTCATTGCTGATTTTACTACTTCTGGATAGGCTAAATCGAACATGTTTAATCCTACCTGGCCATACATCTCATGTTGCTGCATTAACACAAATTCAACGTGCTTCTCTCTTCCCATGTAGCAGCTGAAGTGACTCAGCCCCTGTTGCTGTAACGGAGGCAGGTCCTGAGGGTTTAAACCTCAGGAAGCAAAGCCTCCGAGGCCACCTCATCATGGTATTTGTGCAGGTAGCTTCATTTGTCCTTCCGATCCAACCCCAGGACTTGTTTAAGCCATTGGACACTTAAGGATGCTAAGTTGGTGGCTGATTTTTGAAAATAGATGTCTAGAGATGTGAAAAAAGAAAAAAAAATGGGGGAAAAGCTACAGTGGGAACTCAACTTGTACATCAGCCACTGAAAAACTGTTCAGGAAAGTGTTGGTCAGGGATGACCTGCGCTGCAGGACAGGTCTGGGCTCACCCTGCCCCAGCAGCTGGACCAGTCCAGCTGCAGAAAGCCAGGTCTGCACCTTCTGGGGCTCACAGAAGGGACCGGAGGGGACATTTATCCTGACAAGCAAGAACATAAGTTAAAAATACTGTCTGAAGGCGGGGAGGGGGGAGCAGAAATTATGTTCATTAAATTACCGGCTGCAAATAGTCTGGTGAGCTTGGGCTGGTAGCCCCCCTCCACCGCCCAGCCAGGCCTCCCTCCCTGCTCCCTGCCGGAGAAGGGCTCCTATCTCCTGAGAATCCCGATAAACCCTCCTCTCGCGCCCTCCCCTTCCCCCCCGAAATAAAAGTGAGCTGTCTTAGTGCTAGGATGCAGAAACCACTTCCAAGCCAGCATTACATCAACATTGCAGCTGATAAAGGGATGCACAATGGAGTGTTAGACTAATAGAAAAACACAGCTCAGATAAGGCAGGCTCCTGATAGCCTGGGCTGATGTAAAATGCCATTGTCTCCCTTTCTGTCAGCTGAGTCACAGAGCGATAGGGAATTCCAGTGGCAGCGGGCAAGTCAGGGGTCAGAAACCACAAACCCTGGGCAATGCAAATCCCCCAGCCTGGGCACCGGTGGGCAGATGGAGCTGGGGTGGGAGGATGTGGTTGGGGGTGCAGGTGGTGGCAAATGCCCCACGGTTGCAAGGATGGGTGGCAAGGACAAAGGATGGCAAAGGTCCAGGGTGCAAGATTGCACCGGGCTCTGTGTGCAAGAATATACCCAGCGCAGGTCCCTCAGCACCACCAGTCCTGGCATAGGTTTAACTGTGGGCCTAATGATCTTAAAGGTCTTTTCCAACCTAAACGATTCTATGGGACCCATCCATTTTAACGGCTTTTCCCTGCCGTTTCACCTCCCTCCCACTATCTTGCTCATCTCCTGTATTTTCCCTGGGTACTCTGAAGTCAGGAAGGGTGGGAAGTCAGATGGAGAAATGCAAGGGAGGGGATGCTGATGGCACTGCCCTGGGTAACCGCAGTCTCCCAAGCTCTTTTGGGTCATCAAAATCATCTACTCCATGGGGCTTGAACAGCATCAGGCACAAGAGGGGCCGGCTGTCGTCTCAGGCTGCCATCTCACACTGGTCTGAATGATAAGGTGGGAGAGGCGTGGAGAAAGATGCCGTGCCCACACCCAGATGGGTAGCGGGAGCCAGAGGAGGATGTCTGTCTCCATCCCTCCTGTGAACGGGAACTCCCAAAGCCTGCTGAGGGCTGGAATTAGTTCCCCAGACGGCAAGTGAGGGTGTTTTTCCCTCTATGGGCTCCGCTCTCATTTTCCTGTGCTGCCTTTTGATCTCCTCTCACATGGCCCCAGCCCGTGAGGCTGCCCCAAAGGAGGAACTCCAGATTATGTGACAGGGTTATGTCATTTTTCCAGTGGACGTGCTGGCCTGGCTTTAAGTTGAGAGGGCTTTTTTTAGTGTCAGCGCTGCAATCGTTGGCCAGACAGGTTCCAGAGAAACCCTGTGGTGGGGGTGCTGCAAAGAACTTCTGTCCCAGTGAAAATCTGGGGCAGCCAGATGAGATCCAAGACCAGCCCTGGTCCTTGTGCTCATGTTTGCTCACACCTCCATGGGAATACAAGGGGTTCAGAGCCTGCCACAACCCAGCTGGTGCAAGACCAGCCCTGGCCAAAGCCCCTGTGTAAGGGCAGACCATGGGTTTTATGCTGTGAAATGGATGCTACCTCCCATCCAAGTACTTGGAGGTGGAGCAGAGCTACAAGGTTGTTGCACATTAAAGGCGTAGAAAAGGTGAAACTCCAGTGATGGAGAATCAGATCTGTCTGAAAATCTTCACAGAATGCCCTTCTGTTTCACCAAAAGTGGAGACTTTCAGTGAAATGTAAACAAAAAAAAATTGCATTTGTTTTCAACAAAGGTTTCTTACATCTTTTTCTTCTGAAAAATTTCTGATTAAAAAACTTTTTCTTCTCCCCAAACTAGTGGTCTTTCTTACCAGTCTGGACACTTGGGACCACTTCCTCATTATCCAAAGGTAGAAGCAAAACCCAAGAGGTTGAAGAGTGCAAAAAAAGGAGGATGGAGGCCCATCATCTATATGATTGTGAAGAAGCCAAGATGGCCAGGCAAAGCTGCTGAAGGTGGAAGACTGTGGAGGAGACTCTGTCACCTAAGGATCTCTTAGTCTTGCATTTTGATCCTACCTACACTCTTTTTGTTTCAATAAACTGACCCTGACCAACTGAAGGAGCCCCCATGCCAGTCCCATTGCAAACTCTTATGAGTGTGGAAAGACCCAGCCTGAACCTGGCTTCTGATACCAGCTAGATGGATGGAAGATACTTTCTTGTCACAGAATCACAGAATCGCAAGGGTTGGAAGGGACCTCGGGAGATCATCTAGTCCAACCCCCCTGCTAAAGCAGGCTCTCCTAGAGCATTCTACACAGGACTTCGTCCAGGCGGGCTTTGAATATCTCCAGAGAAGGAGACTTGGCTTTAGTACTTAGGTGTACAAGGAAGGATGAGAGTTCCTCTCCATTTGGAAGAAGAGAGGGATGGAGGGTCAAGCCCCCCTTGCTCATCAGGACTGCTGGGGAGGGAGTTTGTGCCCTCCTTGCATTGGTTTGTAGAGGTGTGCTTGTGAAGGACCAAGACAATTTTCCAGAAAGTGCTCCCGAAGTGCTAAAAGCTTCTTCTGAGGCAATCAAGACGAAGTGGTATTTCAGAGGTTGACCCATGCTTCCTCAACACTCAATATCCTCCTGGAGGTTTCCATCCCCTGGAAGTTCCTACCTCTTGTCTATCAATGACTGAGGCAAACATGGGTCACAGTCTGCATGCACTGGCATGGATCAGGACATGCAATCTGCCACCACTGATGACCTCCAGGACAGAGCAGAAGAGGTCTGGCTTTGTATGGAAACTCCAGGGAGATCTGCTTGAGGGGAGGAGGGCTCTGCAGAGAGACCTGGACAGGCTGGATCCATGGGCCGAGGCCAACTGTATGAGGTTCAATAAGGCCAAGGGCCAGGTCCTGCACTTTGGTCACAACAACCCCATGTAGCGCTACAGGCTCAGGGAAGAGTGGCTGGAAAGCTGCCTGATGGAAAAAGACCTGGGGGTACTGGTTGACAGCCGGCTGAATATGAGCCAGCAGTGTGCCCAGGTGGCCAAGAAGGCCAATGGCATCCTGGCTTGTATCAGAAATAGTGTGACCAGTAGGAGCAGGGCAGTGATCGTGCCCCTGTACTTGGTGCTGGTGAGGCCGCACCTCAAATACTGTGTTCAGTTTTGGGCCCCTCACTACAAGAAAGATGTTGCCTTGCTGGAACATGTCCAGAGGAGAGCAACCAAGCTGGTGAGGGGTCTGGAGCACAAGTCTTATGAGGAGCAGCTGAGGGAACTGGGGTTGTTTAGTCTGGAGAAGAGGAGGGTGAGGGGAGACCTGATCGCCCTCTACAACTACCTAAAAGGAGTCATCCCTGGAGGTATTTAAAAGAAGGATAGATGAGGTGCTTAGGGACAGGGTTTAGTGGTGGGATGGCAGGGTTAGGTTAAAGGTTGGACTCGATGATCTCAAAGGTCTTTTCCAACCAAAGTGATTCTATGATCCTATGATTCTATGTTCACATGAGAAATTCATCTCCTCTGAAACACCACCAAGGCAATGGACTAACACCTCTGTTCCCATGGGGAAAATTTTATTGACCACAGATTTTGCAGGAAAATTTCCATGAAGAAAGGACCATTCCACACAATTAAAAGCACCACGCCTTCTGGAAACAACAGGTCCACTGGTCTACCCCCACCGAAAAGAAAGAAACAGCCACTTTCTTCTAGAAAAAAACATGCCACCTTTGACTCAAAACTATTTGAAGAAGAGGGGCTCTGCAGTGCCGAACTGCAGCCCAGGAGAGGAAGGTGCTCCCTGTGACACATTTCTTTGTTGAAATGATCAAAGCTGCCCGAGAGCTCAAGCTACAGTTGGAATGACCTCAGTGCTGTGCTGTTTCCCTCCCCTGACCTCATCAGTTCTTAGATCCGGCTTTGAAAGGTAGAAGCTGTGTTGTGTTAGCTGCAGACATGGTTGAGGCCTGGGAAACAAGCTTCAGGGATGCAGGGATAGGGGATGGGGGGGGAGATTCTGGATTTCAGAAAACAGAACAGCCCGTGTCTGGTCTCAAATTCTTGCAGATGCTGAGCGCTGCATTTTGGAAATGCTTCAGTAGGAATAGTTACGAAACACAAGAGTCTCCAGACCACATCCTCAAAGAACTTTTGAAGTCAATAGGGCTCTCCTTATCGATATGACTGTGGAGGTACTGTGCTCTCATGAAAAACCCTTTGCCTTCCACAGTACAAAACCCATGGGGAGATATTCTTTATCTGAAGAGAAATGCATAGCATTTATCTTCCTGCAAAGGTCCTGGATGGGATCTGACTGAAAGACTCAGGACCCAAAATTGAGGGCTTAAGATGGTTGTCCTCACATAAGAGGCCCTAGAGCAGCCAGGATGTCCACATGGGGCTGAAAGGCAAAGTAAATGCAGGTAGCTCACCCCCTTCTGTCCAGCAACTGGGGATTAAGTGGGGATATCCAAAGGCTGACCTAAACCTGGTGCTTGGATTAGGGTGAGTGGATCTGCTCCTCTGCCTGTATGGACTGGGTCTCCAGTGACTATTCTGGGAGCTCAGGCAATACCACACCAGTGAATGTACCCAGTGCAGGTGTCTGATCCTGCAAGCTGAATCTCTCCCTCCATCCCCTTCTGCCAGCCCAGAGAGGCCTCAAACTAAGCAGAAAGCAAGGTTGCTCTTGACTATTTTAAGCATAGTATCGTTGTCATAGATCTTCACTCAGTGAAGGCTTGGCTTTTCCCCTTTCCTCTTATCCCTCCAGTTATACTTGGGAAGAGCTGCCTCCACATCAGCTCAAGGCCTGCAAGCCACCAAAGACCATCACCTACAGTGGTGACCTACTGGTCACCTACTCCCACTGTAGGTCTGTTTATGTGCAAAAAAACCCCACCGCTGGGTCTTATTTTGAAGCCAACTCCAAAACCATTTAAATCATGGGTATGTTGGGAGTTAGGAGGGTGAACCCTGGAGAGTGCAGCTCGGCTGTTGCAGATGGTTTAGATCCTCAGAGCCAGGATCCCAGCCATAGGCTCACCCTTTTTCAAGAGAGACAGAGGCTGCTGAGTTTCTGCTGGGGAAGAAAAATACAGTCTGGCACTCAACCCTTGAAAGGTTTCCGGTCCCTGGATTAGATGACCTCAGTATGCCTTCTTCATATCTGCTACCACAGATATAGGCCTAACTTGATCCTGCTGGGAATTTTTGGACAAAACTATTCTTTTTTTTTTTTTTTTTAATGGAGAAAGCCAGTTTATTTATCTTTTTTATTATTATTATTTTTGTTATTCCACTTTTCTGTGGAAATGTACTTGTTTCAGTAAATCCTGTAAAAATTCTCAGTGTTGGATAGAATTTCTGGTCAAAATGATTACTTTTCTCATCCTACACATTTGAAGACCTTTACAGTCCAAATCAGGCATTTAATTCTCAGTTTCTCTGTACAGGGATCAGCTTTTACTCTTTGGATATCTCATCTTAGTGTTTCTCCACGACAACCCAGGGCTAGGCACAAGGGTCTACTGTTTTGCAAATAAATGGCCAGAGAACGACTTTCCCACCTGAAAATGGTCTCTGGATTTCAGGGTCCTGCACAACCCCCTTTTTTTTTTTGTCTATCCTGAAACAAAATAAAAGGGAAACGCACACCCTGTCAAAAGCAGCAGCTCGTATTAGGTCTCCTATCCCAACGCTCTTGACGATAGTGGTGTTTTCTCAGCTTTCTTGCTTTTTTCCATGTTAGCAGAGGGGCAGAAGAATCGATAGACTCCAGTCCTCCATTTGCCTGCAAGACAGGTTATGGCTTGCTGCTTACGCCCAAATGTTAAAGCATCCTGGCTCCCTCCCCCAAACCCCTCTTAACTCGGTGGTCCTGGCATCCTGTGCAATACCATGACCTCTGAAGGAGCCACGGAAAGGGAGGACAGCTCTGGCTTGGAGCAAACTGTGGTGTGATCCCAGCTTCTGTCCTCAAGAATTAAAAAAGGTTCAGAGGTGAACATTTAAGACACCCTTCAGCTATGCAGTGCTGTCCCCAGGTTGCTATAAGTCATCATCTTCTCGCCTGCATCCCTTTTAATATCTTCAGATAGCTGGTCTACTCGCTATCAAAGTCAATGAGAAGTCTTCTACAGAGCAAAGGTATTGTCGCTTGCAGGTGGGGCCTTTCCATGCCCTCTGCCTGCATATGTGTGAATGCAGCATCTGTTACGATGTGTAATGCTAGAAGATTTCCATATTATTTATTATGAAATCTTTAATCTCCTTCTTCATGGAAAACAGGCTGACTTAAAAAGATGACTTCATTTTGGAAGTGATCAGCTTGGCATGCCTTAAAAACATCTTGCTGTCATACAGCACCAAATACATTCTCCTGCCCCGAGATGAAATTGTAAAGCGGCTGGAGTCAAATCTCCCCAAAACCATTCTTGAAAGACTTGGCTCATCTCAGGACATTGATTTTCCTGAAGGAGATGGCTCCTGGTCTGAGCATCGCCACCTCCAGCCTCCTGAGAGCAGCTGTGGGGCTACGAGAAGCACGCCAGTAACCAAAATACCATGTTTTGCCCTGGTACACCCGATCGGGTTTAGCAGAAATCGTCCATGCAGCGATCATGGCCACTAAAAATACACCCTTGTGAAAGCGTGACGATGCCCTATCTGAAGGCAAGCAAGTTGAAAGGTCCAGGGTGATTTGGTTTGTTTTGCTTTTCAGGGAGGGAAAGGAGTTTCATTTTCAATCATTATCCTTATGTCAAAGTTTGGAGTTGAAACGACAACTTGTGGCTCGGATCAATTTGAAACCGCTCTGAGGGAAAAGGAACTTTGGCAGCCCAAGAAATTCTAAATCCGGTGTGTTTGTTTTATAAATTTATTTTGAAGAAAAGCAATGACTCTCAGAGTGCGTCCTTTCATGGGTGCAGAGGGGCGGGTACACTCTTTGGAGATATTGCTGCTGAGTTCCCCTTTTTTCTTTCCTTCCCTACCGCACCAAGACCCACAGGGATCATGGTGGGATGGGACTGCTACGACATCAATTTGGGTGCTGGGGGTTGTTTCCATTACCCTGATGGGATATTCCCATGCTCACCTTCTCATGCTGCCAATGGGAAAGGGTCCCAGAGCTGGAGGTCCTGGCACAGAAAGGGACCATGGTGGGCATGCAAAAGCAGGGGGATGAGGATGGAGAGAGCAAGGGGAGAGGTAAGCTGTATCGATTGGTGTGTGAAAGGCCTCCCGGGAGCCCCGTTGCTGAGAGACAGCCCTGGGAGATGCAAGGCTGGAATTAATAACTGCTCCATTGGGGCCCTGTTTGCTCTCCTTGCCCAGAGCCAGAGGACTTTGGTCGCAGCTTATCACCCAGCCGAAAGCCCCAGGAATGCAGTCACAGGCAAATGTGCATGTTCACACAACATCTATTAATCAACCAGCTCCCCCACCCTTTAACCCTTTGCAGGTCAGGGAGGGAGGAGGAGGAGGAGGTGAGCATAGCTCTGCTTTGTCTAAAATCAGGGTCCCAGGAGTCTCTTTAGAGCAACCGGAGATAGGGATAAGTCTCCTGTGAACTTCGGTTAAGATACCACCCCCCTGATCTCCATCCAGAGCTTTTCTAAAATCATATCCCCCACCCTCTTCAAAATGTCTCGGGAATTGATTTTGGTACCCACATCTGAAGATATCCCTTTTCAGTGGGAGCTAAGCATCTAACCGCTTTAAAATGCCTTGAAAGTTCCAATCATTGGCCCTGAAAAATTACCACAGGTTTTTCTCCCTCTTCACTCTGTTTTGAACTCCAGGTGCTGCTGGCACTCATGCCATGGTCAGCTTCCCCAGGCTGCCTGTGGCTACAGTTGCCCTGCTGCTGTACGCATCCCTAACAGGGCGATCTCCACTCTGAACAGCACAGACCTAATCAGACATGCTCCTTCTCCCCAGCTTTCAGCTGGGAACGCCAAACATCACAGGCAAATGGCTCTGCTGCAGCCTACAGCAGGCAGGATTTGCCATAATTTGGTGTCTCCACGACAAGACCAACCACCCTCTTGCATTACTGTTGGGTGCTTTAGTTTCAGCAGTGTGCAGCAGAGTGTGTTCCTGCCTTGACATGTGAGGTTGAAGATGGTTTTCAGGCTTTTGACTTGTCAGCAGTTATTTAGCCAGCTAAATTAGCCAGAGAGCCTCTGTAGGCCATCCATGGTGAAGGAAGAGACAGTGGCACCTCCCAAGGGCAATTTAGCACACCAAAGTTAGGCTCCTGCTCTGTATCATCCCCTGGGAAGACCATGATGGCAGACACCCCAGGAAAACATCACCTGCTGAATTAAATGTTGCAAGCTGGCCAGGATGGACCACTGGTTACCCCGAGATGTAACCTCATCCTTGCCAACACCCTGAAATCCACAGGTTGGATCAACAAGTCAATTAAACATAGACAGACACCAAATAGACCTTTCAGGAAGGCACCAGGGATGCTCCAGTGCTGCAAGGTACATGTGAGCCCAGGAAATGTCAGCTGGGCATTAGAAGATAGCTGCTACAGAGGAGTGAAGCTCTGGGATGGAAGCAGAAGCTGACACTGCTCCTCCCTGTCCTCTGTCCCCTGTTTCTGGATAAACAGCGTCCAGTGATAAGGTGCCCATTTGTAAAAGGAATGGAGAGTGAACAGCCTCCAGAAGTGTGGTCAGTTCCCCGTCACCTGATTTTTTCCACCCGTGTGGGCCATTGACTCCCTCAAAGCCACCACCAGCAGTCATGAGTTCATGTTGGGTGACAGGGAGAGGCTGTGGCTTTTGCCATAGGCCACATCAGACTGGGTGACAGGGTGGGTGACTTTTAGCCTTCCCACATGAGGAAGGAAGAAGGACAGATTTTTGTGTGTCATGTCTTGAGAAGCCCTGGATCCTGTTACTGGTGTGAAGAGGAGGAGCATGTGCTGAAGAAGGGGCTTGAATAAAGACAGAAGGCATCACCCCAGAGGTGGGATTTGGTGTATTTTTACCTTCATTTGAGTTCCTAACCTAATTCATGAAATCTCCCAGGACTGGCTCCCAGGCCCTCACAAGCCAAAGGTGCCAGGACACCAGCCCACTTCTCGTTAGGGCAGGTTTCACCTGCTAAGGACTGTGATGGAGGCAAAGGACACTGTTATGAGCTGGCGTTTTTAGACATGCAAAATTTTGGGTTCTTCTAGCTGTCAAAGATTCAAGCACATATCTTGGGGTTGAAGCAGTTAATTTCTGAAGCAACACCACAGTCCAGTCTCTGTTTTGAGCCTTGAAAAATTCCCCCTCAGATCCAACTGTGCCGAAAAACCTGGATTCTTTTAGAATGAGACTAACCCAGAAGATGCACTTCAGCTGCTAATGGGCCTTTTTGGCCATGGGGCTAGAGCAGGACTGGCCCAGAGTAAACCACCGCTGAAATGTGTGCACTGTGGACATCACGTGCTCAAGACCAACCATTTGGCTATGCTGACCCACTTCTACATGGCCACCCCAACAGCTGATGCAGTGTTTCTTCTTGCTTTTTTCCACAACCTATTGCATGGGACTTGCCACCTGCACCTAAAGCAGGGGGATGTAATGGGGCCCGAGAACATGAAAGACAAGCACTGATGAGGACGAACCGTATTACAGGATCCTGTTCCTTATTCCTGACTAATCAATGCACAAAGAGATATGAACAGAAAAAAATGTGTTATGAATTCTGCAGTCCAACCAACCTCCAGCATACCAGATATTAAGAAAGGGAAGGGGGGGGAAACCACCAAGCAATTTGACACTTCTACCTGTAAATAATTATTCATCCAAACCCTAGCGATAAGCACATGACACTGTCCATGCAGATTAGGGCCCCGCTGGAGAAGAAAACCCTCCTTGGCTTCCCTCTTCCCATCAAAGGCCGTATTGTTCCCAAAGAGTTAACAGCAAAGCAGGTCTGCAATTACCCGGGAATAATGGGGTGTGATTGGGGCACTAAAGAGCTGGAATTGATTTTTTTTTTTTTCAGGCTTTCAGCCCTAGAAGCCCCTCCCTGACTTCCTGGTAACTCATGACCAGCAGGGTCAATAGAGCAGAAATCCTTCTAAAGGGCCAATCTGTATTTGAATTATTTAAACAATGTAGTACAGCCAAGTTAAATGGGGCTTATCAAATGCTACACCTCTTAAAGCACAATTGGAGACAGAAGGGTATTAACTGCTGAATGCTCCACTGCTGGCCCAGAGAGGGGAGGCAAGAAAAAATGGGGAAAAAAGAAGGAAAAAAAGGGGGGGGGGGCAAGGCAGGCTGGTTTGTACAAGGGGAGGAGCAGGTGTCTACTGTGTGGTCTGGCCAGAGATGGTGTCTTCTTCCTTTTGGAGACCCTCCATGCTTACCCAAACCCGGGTTGGCTTTACCCTCCTGACCCAAGGGAATTAAAACCCCCAGACTTAGGGTATTTTCGTGCTTAATCTGCACCATCGTCCCCCCAGGATGGGAGCAGACAGGGATAGAGCACTAGAGGATACAAGTATTTTCTTCACCTCTCCCGAAGGAAATGCAGGCAGAGGTTGTTTCCATGTCACGACCGGCTGCGGGTTATTACCCCCACGCACGCCTCGGGATGTGCACTTTGCCCAGAAAGGGCTGAGACATGGAGCCGTCCGCTGGGCACAGTGGAAAAAGGAACAGGAAGCTAAAAACCATAATAACAGCAGGATTTTCCTCTGAATTTGGGAGCTAAACAAAAAACTCTCTTATATTGAGAGGAGCTAAGGACAACTAGGGGAAGCCCAGCTTGCCGAGCAGCCCCGAATCACGTCTGCAAGTATTTTTTTCCCATAAAAGCAGTGAGCTTGCTTAGGTTTGGGTGTTGGGAATTTATCAAAAAAAAAAACCAGCTCTTGATTTTCTTACAAAGGTGAAAGCAAACAAGAATCCACCTGGACATTTTCCTGGCCATTTATCCTGCATTACCCCAACCCTTCCGCGGTGTTTCAGGTGACCGGCCGTGCATTGGGAAGCTCGGAGGGTCCCTGGTGGGATGCAGGGAGGAGGGTAAATAGTTCACAGGTAATTCGTGCGCTGACATTTTCACATGACTTATTTGACCCGGAGAAAAAACAAATATATTTGCCAGTAAGAAAGCCTGACCTGCCAACAAACTGCAAACAGACCCCAAAAGAGCCCGAATGCCCGAGATGATGTATGGATGGGTGAGAAATAATTCAGCTACGTACAACCGTGAAGTAAGGGTATAGGGGAAAGGATGTAGGGGGAAAGAGTTTGTAAATTATTGACGGCCCCAAAATGTATAAATATTGGTTAACTGACCTGCAAAGGTTTTACCAGAAAGCCTTGAGACTAAAGCAAAGGAGAAAAAGAGGGAAAAATGCAAATTAACAACGCTGCCTAAGTGATCTGCGTTCCTTCATTAATGTAGGTACTGGGCTGCCTCTGAGCTAATTAACACTGCTAATTAATGGGGATTCAAAGTGTTTTCCTTGCGCTGTGCACGCGGAAGCACCAGCTCCCCAGGAGCTGATTTTTGGGGGGGCCTTTGCCCACCCCTGAGCTGAGCTGCCGTGCTCAGGCTGAACCCCCAGCCCAACGGCAGCGGGTTGGGGACGTGCAGTCGGCCAGAGCTGGCCAGGAAAACCCAGAGGGAAACATTTCCTGCTGCGAAAGGCTCTCCCATCCAAACTGGAACATTTCAGGAGACGTTGCTGATTTCTCAGAGGTTGTGTATTTTTAAAAAAAAAAAAAAAAAAAAGAAAAGAAAAATAATGAGGGGAAGGAGAGGAAAGTTTTCCTGACTCTGTTCCATCCTTTTTATCAGAAGTTAGGAATATAAGAAGGTGCCTCACAGCTCAAATCCAGCCCAGTGCTATCTCTGTATTTGACATTATTTGTCATTTGGGGAAGAATTTCAAAATGTTTAGATTTCGTTACGGTTCAAAATGAAGCCCCAAACTCAACCCTTCCTCCCCCTCCTCACCAAGCCGTGTTGCCATCCTTCCCCAACCGTGCTTTTAGGACCAGCATTTGCTGCAAAACCAAACAGGGTTTTGGGCCAATGTCTGTAACCTTGAGCTCAAACAAAACGGGGCACTGGGTTTGCTCACTCAGCCGTGGCAGATCCAGCCCCGGGCACTCTCTGCCTCCCTGTACACGGGGGGTCCTGTCCCCACCGGCTCTGGATGTCACATCTCCAATGGGTTCTTCCACCTCGGACGTTGGATGTCTTGGCAAAGGTCACTGCTGCCAGCAGCCCCTGCTTTCACAAGCTGCTCTCCTACCCCGCGGCACTGGACAACGTTGGAAGGGGACGGGATGATCACAATATTGAGAAAGCTCAACCCAAGCAAATGGAGGATTTATAAACTCCTGGCCTAGCCCGCAGGCTGCAAGGTCACCCCTTATCTGAGTTTGCAGAGGGTTTGCAAAGTGCTGGCAGCCCTCCAAATATGTTTGGGAGTTTTTACTCTAACCTAAGGCTGCCGGACTCCCACATTTGACATTTTCCAAGTGCTGTTAAACGACGAGGCAGCGACCGGGAACAATGTGTGATTATAACAGCCGGCTGGGGGAGGGAAAGCCGCTAGCTGAGGGTTTCCAAGAAAAAAAAGGTGAAAGGCTGGGCAGCCTGTCTGCTGGTCCCGCAGGAGCCGTCTCCATCAGGGATGCTGGGGGGTGGAAGGGGAGTGATGGGCAAAGCTCGCCCCTTGAATGTCTCTTAATTGCGGCCCAAAGGTGGAATAATGATGTTTTGCAAAGGGAAAAAGCTGAGGTGCCTTTATTGGAGCTGCTCTGGGAGCATCCCTGCCTGGTTACCCTGCAGATGCCCCGCAGGCTGCACCATCGTGGTGCAAAAACCGTGGGGTCTGGGCTGCCACCCCCATTTCACAAAGAAACGAAACAAAAAGGAGCCCTAGGGATGATTCAGAGTCAGTAAAGGAGCTCGTGGACTTGGACCTGGGTTTCTCAAGGTCTGCATTAGCCCCCGCGTAGGAGATTTTTCCCCCTTGTGCCTTAATTAATCCATCAGCAACCAGAGCTAAACACCGTTAGAGACCTGAGTTCATTAATGGAAGTGCTCAGTATTGCACAAGAATTTAAATGAGTTGAGGTGCTCTAATCATCAGCTGGGAAGATTTCTGTTATTTGCTGGAGAAAAGGGAAAGAAAAAGAGAGGAAACCCACGCTGAAGACAGATAAACATACAAATTCGCTCGTTGTTTTATTTCCCTTTTTTCTTCCCTTTATCTGGCTGGAAAACTGGCCGTGCAGGACAAGGAGTAAAAGAAAACAAGAGAAAGAGGAAGGAAAAACAAAAAACAAAAGTGCTGTTTTTCCTTCTTTCTTTCTCAAGAAAACAAGTCCTGAGAATTTCTTCCAAAATACAGTTTCTCACCCAAGAGCTGCCCCCACTTAAAAAATATATTTTGGAGAGGGGAAATGATGAAAGGAGAGAAACAGCTGAGGGGAAGTGGGATGTGCTTGAATACGAAGTGGATTAGAAGTGCAAAGGGGGTTATTAGGCAGATAGGGAGGATTATTTCCCATCTCGACCACCTATACAACCACGCGTGCGACCACCTAAATGAAACGCTGGCTTAATCACCCTGGTCAAAGTCCCCTGGCTACAAGCAAGGCTTGTTGTACTGTGGATTAACAGGGGGAAAAAAATTAAGGGATTCTATATACACAGCTTTTCTGGCTTTGGTTAGAAACCCCAGGGTCAGAGCAAAGCTCTGATTTCAAACAACTGTATTTTGAGTGATCCTGTTTATTCCAAGTGTCTGCTGAGGCTTTGACTCCAAGCTATTAATACAAAATAAATAATTTTCACACGAGCTATTTTTGCCTCCGTTGCCAGAAAAATAAAACAAGCAGCGACACGTGCGAGCTGCAGAGAGGGAGCAAGACGGGGCCGTGGGCTGCTGTGATTTTCTCGGCTGCTGAAGGATGCCAGCACGATGAAGGATGCTTTTGCGACACATACAGGGTGGTGGGAGACTCCTGGGGCGTGTTAGACCATGGGTTTTATGGCATCTAAATCCACTGTTGTTTGAGAGAGTGTGTGACCTGCAGTAAAGGCAGCTTAGCCCCTGTGAGCGGTAGCTTCGAGAGCTGCCCGTTGCAGATCCTGCTAGGCAGATGTGAGCCCAGGTGATGCAGATGTGAGCCCAGGTGATGCAGATGTGCTGGCACAAGACCCCGTGGTGGGTGCAGATGCATCCAGAGGACTGTACTTCTGTGGGGCTGGGTGCAAATATGGTTTTTTGGGAAGCAGCATCCCACCACAGCGCTCCTAAGTAGAGCTCCAAGGGATCCCTCAAGGGATCTCATTCCCCATGGTGTAGGGACCCATCCCAGATGAATGGGATGCACTTGGACCCACAGCATTTGGATCCCCAGGGCAAGGGAGCAAGAGGTCAAGAGATAAAGGCAGCAGATCCCTGCTCGGCTGTGTTCCCAGCAGATGCCAGGGACGAGCTGTATTTGCACACCTGCAGCCGAGCCCCCTCCCATGCTGATGGCTGTACACTCAGAGCCCACTTACCTTCTCCACCAGCTGCTTTTCTGGTCCCTTTTTTGCAGGTTGATGTCTTGAGCTCACCAAGTATTCTGCATGTGGGAACTGGATTTTGGATCTAGAGATGGAGTGAAATGGGAGGGAGGTTCAAATGGTAGCACACATACCAACAAATGAGGGCATCAGTGATGGGAAATAATTCTGCAAAGCCTCTGCAGATGCCACCTGGCCTCCTTCTCCGGTCTACCTGAAAGACATCCCAGCCATTTGTCTCCAAGGACCACTTTAAAGTCTCCATCGCTTGCTTGTCGTGTGCCCCATAATAAAGGGGCTTCGCTGGGGTTCAGAGGTTCAGAAATGATGGGCAGCCTTGGGGGCCATCAGCAAGGCAAGGAGAAGGCAGATAGGGAAGGTGCAAAGTGATTGCCTCTCAAAATCACAGCCCTTAACATATATCCATGTCAAGGCTACTTGGGGAAACGGAGGGCTGTGCTCTCTGCTAACACCGTGGTCCCTCTGTCAAAATAAGCCTCAGCTGGACCAGGAAAGGCTCTCCCATCTCCTGCCTCTGCTGGATAGGAATCACAGAAGGACACGGCCTGACCCTGGGGTGTTTTGCGTGCTCAGACTCGCACAGGCACAAGGAAGAACCTTCAAGGTTGCTGGACAAAGGACCTGGTGTCGGAGGCTTCCCCCGGAGCTGGCGGGGGAATTGATTGCTGTGGAGATGTGGGAGGCATCCACTGGAGTCTGCGAGTCTGCAGGGAGAGCAGACGGCTGGAAAACTCTGCTAACCATTCACATCTGGGTCCTCGGTAGTCTTGGTGCTGGTTTTTAAGGATCTATTAATCCATGTATTGATCGATCTATCTTAAATTATCAGATTATAAAAAAGACATACATTTATTTAAGCTGTAAGATCTCCAAGATGGGACTGTGTCCTACAGAAGGTGAGTGCTGCAGTGAGGTATAACACCCCTGTTAAACTATCGGGATGGAGCAGACAAGGCTTTAGGTACACAGGTGTTTCTTGGAGGAAAAAAAAATATCAGATAAGGATTTAAACACAATTATATCAATTCTGGTTCCGGATGTCCATCACCAGCAATTTTCTAGATACAGGGGGAGCATACCAGGGGAAAATCACTACAAGCTCACTTCATTCTCATCTTTTTCCACAGATATCTCCTAACAGCCACTATTTTCAATTTGGAGGAAGGCAGTATAAACACAGTCCATCACTGTCACAAATTATACATTTTAGTTTTCCATGTTTGGGAAAATCAGGGCTCAGCATGCTTCTAGTGCAAAGCACCAGCTTGATTTCACTGTCACCCTTGGAGACCCCAGGTGGCTGGACCACTACCATGTTAATAAGGTCTTGGTCTCAAACAGAGCACCCGTACAGCCCATAATATGGCTAAATACCAGTAAAATCATATGTGTCCTGCCCATCGTTCCCAGCAGGACTCACCAAAATCTAACCCACATCTGAGGTCCTGCCAGGGCCAAGGCAGGAGAGCAGAGGGGGCCAGCCGGCTTCCCCGAGCCCTGGGCTGTAGGCATCTATTAACAATTAGCTTTTGGGCTCCACTAAGTGCACTCAGCCTGACTTGGTTTTATTGGCATCACCCATCTCCCAGTAAATGTGATAAGAGAGTCTGATTAGCCGTGGTGTTCAGACCGGGCTCTCAGCTCGACTCCGGCACGGCTGTCTGAAGGCTTCTTACTACATGTGTTCTCCACGCCACGCTTCCAGGCCCAGGAGGGTCTAATGGAGATTGTCTCTCGACCTCATTGTTTACTTTTAGGCAAGCATCCGAATTAAGATCAATTTAGCTTCCCCTTCTTTTCCTTCTCTTTTTTTTCACCAGGCTCAGTCTAAACATGCATCTCAAGAAAGAGACTTTTTTATTGCCAAGACAACGCGTGATAAGGGAAGATCATCCGTCTGCAAGAAAATTACTTCTGTGGGGTTCAGAAAGTGGTCCCAGGGGTCTGGTTCTAGCACAGGCACAGCCCCTGGAGAACATTAAAGAATTATAACCCCCACGATAAGACACTTTCTTTTATAGTTTTTTATTTCATAGCAATAGTCGCAGCTTAAAGATAAGAACAACATACATTTTGTTTAACTAGGCTCTCGTTCCTTGGCGTGGGGCTCACTGTGAACTGGCATCCATCAAACTCTTTTGTGATTTACATGAATACCTGATTCTTCTGATAAGGGAAAGTGTAAGTCAACACAGTTCTGTTGTAATTGGGTGTTACCTGTTTAGATACTGAACTGCTATCTCAGCATCAGTTCACAGGCAAGCTCAACTTTACCTTTTCTTGCTTGGTGCAGAGAGAATGTCTCTTGGACTTGCATCGGCCCCCCAGGTGTTGCAACAAGCTGCTTGGAAGCATCTTTTCTCTTCAGTCTAATGGAGGTGGCCACAGGACGTTGTGGATGCTAGAAGTCGATGTGCATCCAAATAGCGACAGGAAAAAATTACAGAAGACAAATCCCCAATTAAACCCAAAGTCCCCACTTCAGGTTCAGCATAATCCTTGGCCGCAGGCTGGTGGAAACTGCGTGCTCTAGCAACGAGGTGCTACCATATCTTTCTTTTGCTGATATAATTATTTATCTCGGTGAGCAGCATTTCATGCTTATAGTATACAAAAAAATTACTGATGTGTGTATGATAGCAGCGATCTCTGACCCTCAGCATGCCAAGACTTCTTTGCACTAGATGATAGAGATTCTAAGACATCTCAAAGCCTAATAAGTTTGCAAGCTAAAAACAAACCAGAAAAGGAGCCCAGAAGAGGGTTTGATGACTGCCATGAAGCAGGGCTTCTCAGAAGGGAGACCATAGCTCTTGCCTTGGACTGTAACATTTTTAATTAGATGTCACTGTCCCA
This sequence comes from Egretta garzetta, assembly GCF_000687185.1. Taxonomy (NCBI): domain Eukaryota; kingdom Metazoa; phylum Chordata; class Aves; order Pelecaniformes; family Ardeidae; genus Egretta; species Egretta garzetta. The sequence continues at coordinate 2,301,241 of NW_009259833.1, forward strand.
GGAGAAAACTGCTTTAGTTCTAACAAAGAGCACCTGATCTCCCATAACAAGAATAATTAGAAACAAAAAAAGAAAGAAGGAAAGACTGTGAACAGCCTGAATCTCCCACCTGCAGGCTCTGAGGGCCAGAGGATTGAAGAAATTAAATAACAGTCACTGACCACATGCTGATTGCCCCAGATGGTGCCCAGGGTTTTCCCTCTCTCTGCCTGACGTCTTCAGGAGAGCCAAGCTCAGGAACCTGAAGTGTGGAGGTCAGGAACCCGAAGCAGTGTGGAAGTTGGCCATTAGCAGCAAGATGATCTCTTGTGTTTCTATCCCAAGTTTTATTATCAGCCTACAGCTTTTCATGATTTCCTTGGCCTAAGCCATGGCCCCACCAAACTCCCCTGGGGCGGCAGAGGTGTGGGCAGCAGCACAGGACTACAGGGATCTCTCAGGAACTGCTGGTAGAGGGGCCAGTGAGATACAGACTGGGAAAGTCACACACAAGAGCTGTAAAGGGATGCTAGAATGTATCACCCTCCTAAAATCAAAGGTCAATCCGGTGATTTGCCAGCTCCTACCTGGGATGACTCCTCTTGGTGTGAACCCACCTGATGGCAGTGAAGGTGCAGCAATGCTTTGCCATGAAAGGGCTGTTCATGGCAGATCTCCCCAGACCACAGTGATATCCCACATGCTAACCCCATGCCACTGCCCAGATGGGAGGGACATTGCTTCCTGCCAGCAAACACTCAGGGCTGGATAAATAAGAGGAACAAGCAGGATAGATACGGCCTTCTTCCCAGAAGTGGGATCCAGGTCTTCAAAAAGAGTAAGACTCAAAGCCTGGTCCCTCCTCAACCTCCCCAAAAGCTTCTGCTCAATGCAAAGCCTTGGTTGAGTCCCCCTCATCCAAGCATTGGGCTCCAGGGTGCAGTAGGTCATGCACCATTCGAAACATCGACTTGGCCATGCTTGGCCAAGGCCGCTCTCTGTGGAGCTAGCTACAGGTTGGGTGGGCACCTCTTGGCAAGGAGAGATCATAGCTCTGTTGGCCTCAGGTGTCCTCAGAGGCTGGGAATATTTGGTATTGGGAGAGACCTGAAAAAACACTGCAGCCTACATAGTTGAAAAGGCAGTGTTGTATTGGCTTGGTTTTATGAGGTTAAAAGAATTTCTTGGCCACCAGACTGTTAGAAGACTTGGATTTTATGGTGGTATAAAGACAGATATATAGATATGTATATGCAAAATGTTAAATATACTTTTAGCACAGGAGAGCTGAGGTTTAAGAGGCTATTTCCTGGCTTAGTCTAATTCTCTCACTAGACGTTTTCCTTCACACTAAGTGAAATTCTGGCTGAATTAAAGAACCGCTTTTCCTCTTATCTGCTGTTCCTGTTATCTAACTCCAAGGCAAAGGCTGGGAGCTGAGAGACAGCCAGGGCATGCCATTTTACAGCTCGCCTTCCCACCGTTCCCCTGGGCTTCCATGGAAATGCCAGGAAGATTTGTTAAAAACCAGCCTGTCACTCTCAACCCAACCATACAGCGGGAACAGCAATGGGAAAGCCACAAATCAGGTCTTTTTGCTGGATATCTTGATTTATTTTATTTATTTTTTTTTTTAGGGTGGAGGCTCCCAAAATCTCCTGCTGACCCCAGTGAAGAGGTTGCACTATGACCTCTGTGGGGCAGGGACCATCCTTTCCATTAAAAGGTCCAGGTCCATTCACATGTGCGAGCCCCCAAGGGTGTCATGAAAAGGGAAGCAATGGAAAGCACAAACCCCATTCCTTATTTACTGTCACTACTTGCTTCTGGCTCCTGAGCCAGGCTGGTACGACCAGCAGGAGCCAAGAGACCTCAGCCCCGTCTCTGACTCCACCACTGACTTTCTGCCTAGCCCATGGCAAGTCCCTCCACTTATTTGCACCTTTTTCTCCACCTTCAGCAAAGTCTCTACCTTGGTTATAGAGGTTGACAGGTTTGGGGGAGCAGCATATGTTTGTCCAGCACCAAACACAACCAAGGCTCCTACTTCAAACTGATCCTCTTCATGCCATGATGAGAACAATAGTCGTGCCTAATTAGGGTAGCCCTTAACTAAGAAACCCCTTTTATCCTTGGGTTTTTCTTGTCCCAGAGTTATTCTCACAACCCTCTCCAGGTTCCCTCCAAGTCCTCCCTTGTCTCAAGGTATCATCTCTTCCACACTTTGTGTGTCCCAGACTTCGCAACTGAGTTAGCTGTGCCAAGAGCTGCACTTCTCACTCAAGCCAGGTTTATTAGGTTTGCATTGCCATTGTCTTATGTGCCTGTTCCATAAATTAAGAATACACTGGTAGGCACAGAGGTGTTTAGAGCCCTTGAAACCAAATTAGCTACCATCCTTTTTGCTCACATG
>NW_009259833.1:2303717-2310931 GCF_000687185.1 Egretta garzetta
CACTGGAAGGGGCTGGCCAGGGAGGTGGTTGAGTCCCCATCCCTGGAGGTATTTAAAAGATGGGAAGATGAGGTGCTAAGGGACAGGGTTTAGTGGTGGGATGGCAGGGTTAGGTTAAAGGTTGGACTCGATGATCTCAAAGGTCTTTTCTAACCAAAGTGATTCTTTAGCTATAGCCTTAATTCAGGCGACTTGCAGCCCACCTCCTTGCAGCATCCTGCTGTCTCTGGCAACACCAAGCCAAAAAAAACCCCAACCCTCCAAACAGAGAAGGTCCTTCTTTGCAGGCCCCAGACATCCTTCCAAGAAGGTCCAAACTCCACAGTCAGCTAGGAAGAGCAGCAGCTCCAATGTCAAAGGCAGTAACAGATGCTCAACACTGGGTCTCGGGAGAAGCTGTTATTTCCAAGGTTTTCCAGAAAGGGACAGGGCAGCATGTGTTCAGGCCTATGGCAGACTGCATGAGCTGCAGTTATGCCACTGTGAAGTTCTGCCTATGGAGAAGAGTCAAAATAGGTATTGCCTCAGGTGAAACATGGTTGTGGTTGGACATCCACCAGGGGACGGCTATGGGGGGCTGAGATGCTGCTGAGTACCCAGGTGTTTGTTACTGCTCCTTCCCCCTTGCTTCACCATCCTCGTGCACTGCCAGTGTTCACCTGTAGGCCAGGACGCCAGTAAATCTCAGGAAGTGGACATGGGCAGATCCATCTCTGAGGGAGCCAAGAGGTCTTGGTTTGAAGCATGATCTCATACCCAGAGCAACGAAGAGGCCCAGAGTCCTGCTTGTCCTCCCAGCTCTCACCCTCACCTCCTGGGGAACTTTAGGAAAGTCTCCCGCTTTGATTTCCCCTCCTGTAAAACAGGAGTGAAACCGGCTTCCTCCAGCTAGCGCAAAGCACAGCATCATAAAACGACGGTGATTAGAATGACATGCCTCTTCCCATTTGAAACAGATACAGATCTGGCCCAATAATTCCACAAAAACTCTCGGTCTGAATATTTTTAATACACTGATGTGATTTAAAAAGAAACAGAAACCTGGAGTTAAAAAGCAGGTGGGTTTTATCGCCTCTTTTATTATTTAATTTGGCTGGAATGTCTTTCTTTTAAGATGAATGAACCTTCTGCTGACAGCAACTCCCTTACTTTTTGCTTTCAAACCAAAATTGATGGGATTTTAGGGGATTTTCTGCTAATAAAAAACCCACCTTCCTCACAGTAGAAAGCGTGTTCAGTTGCTGTCATGAAAAACTCTAGCTAAAACCGCAATATCCTTCTGGGGAAGTTACACCACGCACAGCAGTTCCAGCCCCAGAATGTTTCAGGTCCCCCTTGCTCCAACAGGTTTAGATGCCCAGTCCTTCAGACATCCACGTAAATCTGGGCTATGGTAAGGACTAACTTTGGGGTGCCTGCAACCAGGTCAGCAGCCCTGCACCTACCTGTCACCATGCACTAATCAGGAACCAAGGGCTTGGACCCCTTTAAAGCTATGGTGAATCAGATGGTGTGCACCTTGGCCAATGCCACCCAAGCGTGGTTTGCCACCCAAGCTCCATGAAATTCTAAGACACACAAAACTTGGTACAAGAAACCTTGCCATGGTATATATCTTCCTAAGACTGAGCACTTGCTTGCACACTGGCAGAAGATGAGGACGTAACCTGGTGATACCTCCCACACAACGGGCTCAGCCCCATCAACCTTCAGTCTCCCAAGTCCTCCCATGTGAATCCGCAGGGCTACTCGCTCGGATCAGACAAGGTAGCTGTAAATTCAGCTCAAAGCCAACCCTGCCAGAGGTGTGGGCAGTATGGCCCTCACGGAGGCGTAGCACAGAGGGGTTGGCTCACATTATTGCTGTCCAGCTTCCCAAGAGGTAACATCACCAGGAAAACATCAGGGCTCACTCGGTTTAGATGAAGATGTAAATGAGTGACCACTGGTGAAAAATTACCTTAGTGACAGCTAAGCAGGACTAAATGTGTGGATGCCCAGTATTTGCTAGTAAAATTCTCTTTAAGCAGGAAGAGTGTGGCTTTACCTCTAGACAATCTCAGTATGAGAGCTGAAAGCCCTCCATCTAGCAGAGACCAAACTGGAGACCACCAAAACTTTCCTGAGCAACCTTAGATTATGCCGTAAAAAAATATACAGTCACTTCTCCATATTTCTTCTAGCTCTGCATAAACCTGTCCAACTGGCCTTTATCTTCCTCCTCTCTCCCTTGGGAGATGCCATGGCTTGGCCCAGCAGAGAAGGACCTCAGCTGACCCAGGAACCCTGTAAAGAAGAGCAGCAACCTGCCAACCCGAACAGAAAATACAGCAGGCAGCTAAATATTTTCTTTAGACAAGGGATATCAGGGACAACTGGAGCACGGACTTTGCTTCTTCACTTTGTGTGTATTATGAAGGTGTTGCTGGAGCAATAGCCCATGCTCACTAGAAGTAACCTCTGCATCTCTCAGTGCATAATTCGTGGGCTCTGCCAAGAGGACAGGAAATTAATGAAGTTTAAATGAAGAGCTCCTCCCTTTTCTAGCTGGCTGATTATTTCTTTTGATTCCGTATAAGCCTGGCAGAGTGTTCCTGATCTAATCACAGGAGCTTGCACTTCGTGATCCAATTACTGCCAAGTTTCTGGACCTTCATTTTGCTTTGATGGGAACTTTTAAATGTGTGAAATTCCTAGGGGCTAGCTGACAGCTCTCAGCTCTGGGATCTCATTTTAACTACAGACCCAATGGAAATGCGTGCAAATTGGTTGTCTCAAGGCACTGCCTTCAGAGAGCAGGTTTCTATTCATGGGAAAGCTAGAAACCTTTTGGTTGAGGGGTGGGGGGCGGAAATAAAATAGTGTGATTTTCAGCAGAGCAGAACATCTACTTCACCTTTAGCCAGTCTTGCAGCCTGTCCGTAGCTTAGACGTACAAACAGCTCCCGGCTCGGCATTGCTTCTAGCCAGAGTCTATGAATCCTGATACCTGGTACCTATTCCTGCTCTTACCTCCAGGTCTCCACCCCTCTGCCAAACCTGGCTTGAACTAATCAGTAAATTTAAATGTTATCTGAACAAGCGTGCAGCCAGCACGCTCACGTAGTTTCATTTTTACAAAGGAAGCTACAGCCACAGAGATAATACCGAGGTTGTTTTCCAACAGCCTTCCCCAGCCCAAACTTGCAAAAAGTTGGGCTGAGAACCGATGACTTCAGCGCACTTGGTGAGAGAGTCCAAGACATCTGCGTTGCATGGTGATTTTCCAATGCTGCCGCCCAAACACCATCACATTGTACCCTCAGTCTTTCATGACCTAAGGTTGCTGCAGTCGCCAATCCCCTCCCAACACTGCCGGGCAGAGAAAGCAGCTCCTGGGGTCTGCCTTGGGAGATAGCATCACCCCACCGGCTCCCAAAGCCTTCCTTCTGATGCCGCTGCCCAGTGTTTGCTCATGTCCTCGCATTGTCCCTGACACTGATAACTCCTCTGGTCAACCTTATCGTCTTATCGCCACAGCAGCACTGCTGAGCCATGGGCCCTCCACGTTCCACAGGGCGGGCACCAAGCTCTAGCTGCTGATAGACCTATCTATAAGCCCATTCAGGAGAGTTTTGATCAATGGCTTAATCTCTGTTTGTATGGTCGAATCCCTCCCTCCCTTGTCGGCAAGCTGGATGTTGGGATGAATGTCCCCTCAAACTGGCCATCTCAAAGCCCAGCTACGTGGAGAACACGTTGCAGTCAAAGATTCACTGCTTGCACCCCGTGGGGCTTTATTACCCCTATTTTAGTAGATGGGCAACTCAGGTCCCAAGAGAGGTGTGGTGGCCACTCCAAGGTCTCATGATGATTGAGAATTGAGCTAGGGTTTCCCAAGCCTTAAGGACATCCTTCTCCTCCAACAGTGCTGTAAAGGACCGGTCAAGTCAGGGCATTCTTGAGCTGACAGCCCAACACGGGAGCCTCAGCCAGAGACACCTTTCCATCTAAAGTCCTGATATCTTTTGAAGACGTGACCATTCACTTCACTTTATTTACTGAGCAATCCTCTTCCAGTCAATGGAGAAGAGATAAGCACGATCCTGATGACATCAGGATTCATCTGACAGGATGAGAAGAGGGTGGAGGAGAAGAAAGAAAAAAAGTAAAAGTAAAAGCTCATTGATGATCCAGGCTCCAAACCAGGCCAAATCCGAAAGGCAGAGTTCTCCCTCAAATACTTATCTTTTATTTTTTTTCAAAAATGGCAATGTAAGGCATTTGGGCTGCAGCGGCAGAGAGAAAAAATGAGAGCAGAGGAAAGACAAACCAGGAAAAATGGATAAAAGTGGGGAAAAACTCTATATATTTTCACCTACTTTTTTTTTTTTAAAACACGAATAATGTGAAATTGGCCAAGAATTCTGAAAAATAAAAAATCCATCACCCTCCACCACATGTTTAACATTGGTGGCCAACTTTATCCAAGGGAAGGAAACAAAGCCCATTTCACAGAAGGAGGACCTGGCCTGGAGGCCCAGCTGGACCCGCTTCAGATGTTTCCCAGTTGTGTCTAAATTATTGCCAGTAACTGATGGAGAGGGACAATTCTTCCACCTGAGGAGCACACGCCCTTCTGGAGTGACTGCAGAGGGACATTAAGCCTACTTGGGGACAATCTTTTTAGTAGGGCCAGCTGTGACAGGACAAGGGGGAATGGCTTTAAACTAAACCAGGGTAGATTTAGTCTGGATATAAGGAAGAAATTCTTTACAATGACTGTGGTGAAACACTGGAATGGATTGCCCAAGAAGGTAGTGGAGGCCCCATCCCTGGAAACGTTCAAGGCCAGGGTGGACAGGGTTCTGAGCAGCCTGATCTGGTTAAAGGTGTCCCTGCTCACTGCAGGGGGGTTGGACTGGATGGCCTCTAGGTGTCCCTTCCAACCCAAAACATTCTATGATTCTATGATTTTCCCAGAGGCTTCCAGGCAGAGCTACGGGAATTGGCCACAGCATCCTCAGAAACATCAAGTAAATTATAGCAGTCTCAGGCTTGGGTTTTGGCCAGGCGACCACATCCACCCTATTAAACTCTATCTCCCAACTCAGAGTGGCAATGGCCAAGCCACCTGGTGGGAACGGTCCTGGCACCAAAGAGTTTGGGATAAGTCTGGTTGGTTGTCCCTATGGCTGATGGCCAGCACCCTTGCTCCAGTGTGGCTAAACCTACTAGGAGACATCCTGCCTCAGAATCTGGCAGGAGACCCTTAGCAGAGAGATCATCCTGCCAGCGAATTGCAGAGCAAAGTGGATGCACAGCTGTTAGCTGCCACCATCTCCTGGTCTCCACATGTGATGGGACTCCATCAGCTTTGGTCTATGGGCTCCTGGAGGAAGGGAAGGGACCAACCCTGGAAGATAAGGGGCCTGATTCTGGCCTTGCTTTCACCAGCTGCACCTCAGCCATGGTCCCCGTCGGCAGCAGGCGTGGTATGTGTGTGGCTTGATTTGATCCTGTACAGCTGAGGATGAAAGCAGGACATCCATTTTCAATTCACAGGAGGTACCTGGACAGCAGAGGAAAGGAGCAGGTCAGGGAGATTTCCATGATTACAAATAGCCCCTGGATTTTGCCCACAGACTTCAATGTCTGAAGAGAGTTGATATGGTGGGAGCAATTCTCCGCGCATCTCCCCCTGTAGCCAGAGCGCCCAAGCTCCGTCAGATGTGAACAGCTCTGCTTGGCGTATTAATTCGCATCACCTCTGATTTGGGGCTGAAATCCCAAGGACAGACAAAAGGCAGGAAACAAGACAGGTGCAGCCAAGGCCCAAAAATGCTCTTCACGCAACCCATCACTACGCAACCGATCACTGCAAAATTGAAGATTTTAGGGTGCCCTCAAAAAACTTCCTGGGATTTCTTCCAAATGGGATGTGAAGCTGTGCAGAACAAAGAGCAAAACCTCTGTCCCTCAGAACATCTCACAGAATCCCAGCATGGCAGGGGTTGGAAGGGACCTCAGGAGATCACCCAGTCCAACCCCCCTGCTCAAGCAGGCTCACCCAGAGCAGGGGGCACAGGACAGCGTCCAGGTGGGCTTTGAATATCTCCAGAGAAGGAGACTCCACAGCCCCCCTGGGCAGCCTGGGCCAGGGCTCGGGCACCCTCAAAGTCAACAAGTTCTTCCTCCCGTTCAACTGGAACCTCTTCTGCTTCAGTTTGGGCCCATTGCCCCTTGTCCTGATGCTGGGCAAACCTTGAGGCCAGGGCTGATGTGACCTAGCTACGGTGCTGAGATTTGCTCAAAGAACAGGTGAGTACAAGAAACGTCTGCAAGGGGCGATGATAGAAATGTGCATCCGATGCAAACAAGTGAGGAAAAAAAAAACCATTGGAGCCTTCTCTGTTATCCTGGTGCTGGTGGCAGAGAGCCGCGACTCTCCTGTATCTGTAATAACATTTCCCATGGAAGATGAAAAGCCAGGAAATAAACAGTTAAATGATAAAGGCCCCGTTGGGTTTTTATTTTTGGTTTGTGTGTTTGGTTTTTGCCTGCAACGACATAAAATGTAACATCTTCTGCCCATTCTGTGTTTTTCCCACTGCATGCTGTTAACAGCCAAGGCTTCTGCAGGCAGCAATAAGAGGACAGAATTTCTAAAAGGTTCTTTATTCTCTATGTGAACCCCCGAAAATAAGACTCTTGAAAGGAGGAATACATTTTTACTACAAGCTAAGGAAAATATTTCAGAATTTTTTCAGCTAAAACTAGTAAAGCCCATCTGAATTCCTTTCGAGAAGGAAACCTCAACCCTAAATGTAGCTGAAAACAATCAGAAATGTTTAAACTTCGGGCTTGCAGCAGTTCAAGCCCAGCTTTTCTTTTTATGGAGTTTAAACAGCAATTCGTCCAGAAACGTCTTCAAATCTTCTTGAAACAAGCAAACCAAAACCAAAACCAAACCAAAAACCCCAAAGTGAAAGTGAAATTGCATTCATTTTATTTTTTTGTTTAAAAGCCCCAAACTGTTACAATTTGGAGCTTTGTTCAGCTGGGAACAAAAAATATTGAACCTTCCAGCTGGCTGGTTTTGTGTTTCTGCCTCCTGCAGATGAAACACAAATGGAGTTTTTCTTGATTTTGGGGGGATTTTCCACTGAACCAAAAACCACATTTCTGTATCGGTTCTACTGCTGACACGTCTGGTTTTCTGAAGTGAACTTTTG
>NW_009259833.1:2310994-2312102 GCF_000687185.1 Egretta garzetta
AGGTGATGGTAAACCAAAAGCATATATTCTGCGGAGGAGCCCTCGGCGCGTGCACGCAGCCATTTCCCCGTGGTGGTTTGCCTATCTTTGGGTGTTAACAACCGGAACATGCTCCGATGCCTCCGATGTTCCGCTGGCATTACGGTGAGGCTTCACAGCTGTTCTGCCAAAAATACATAATCCTGTGTGAAGGCACGGGACTAAGTGCTCCGTGAGAGATGGGTCCTGTCCTGGATCTGCTATCCCCCACAAGCCTTTTAATCAGCCTTCCCCTTGCCTTCCCAGATAATGAGATCTACCTACCCCGCAGTGTTGTTGTGAGGCTTAACGTCGTAATCTTTATAAAGTGCCCGGGGGTGCTTTGTAGAAGAGAAAAGGGAAAGAAAAAAAAAAAAAAAAGAAAAAAGAAAAGAAAAATATACGTTGCTCTCGCGGGGCCGAGGAGCGACTCCCAGGGAGCTGTGGCGGATCCACAGAAGCAAACCCAAGCCCAGCTGCCCCGCTTGGGGAGGCATCGTGGAGATGCCTTCTGTCTCAGAGGAACCACCAGAGCACACAGGAGCCACCCGTCATTCCTTGGCTTCCAGCAAGGGGGACGCTGTGGCACGCGTCTTTCCAGACCCTTTCATTGCCCAACATTTTCATTGCCCTAAGCCCAGGTCTGCTTTGTCCCCTTTGGCTTTGAAACGCTGTCAGCACCTCTTCCCACCCGTGCGGCATTCGCATGGCCTAGCAGGTGTTACCGTTTATTAATAATATCAATGCTGTATTAATGAGCTAAGAATGAGGGCTAATGAGATATAAACGTGCCGACATATCCAAGTGTTCTTCCCACAGCCTGCTGCACCGGAGTTTTGCCTAACGATAACAATATTATTTTGTGATAAAGTGAACTTTCACGTTCTGGCACCTTTCACGATTGCAGCGTGCTGTAGGTTTTCTTGCTTTTCAGAGCATCACAGAATAATTTTGGTTGGAAAAGCCCCTTAAGCTCCCCCAGCCCAACCATTCCCCTACCCCTGCCATCCCACCCCCAAACCCTGGCCCTCAGCACCGCCTCTGCCCGGCTGTTAAATCCCCCCAGGGCTGGGGACTCGACCCCTTCCCT
>NW_009259833.1:2312184-2312560 GCF_000687185.1 Egretta garzetta
CAGCTCCCCCAGCCGCTCCCCAGCAGCCTGGGGCTCCAGACCCCTCCCCAGCTTCATTGCTCTCCTCAGATGCTTTCCCCAAAGCGCCACCTTCACCCAAGTTTTTCCATCCCAGCATTCCTAGGTTGGTGTGAAGCTGAGTCCAAAAGCCAAAGCCAGGCTGGGTTTGAACAGATTTAGGGGGCCATCAGCTCTGCTGCTCTCCAGCAATGCCAACACATCAGCAATATTAACGCCAGCAAAACTTTTCTTCACATTACAAACCCAAAAAATAGAGAAGGAGAAGAGCAAGGAGGCTCTTCCCGGTGGAACAGGGACAGTGGAAGCTTTATTCGTGCAGCCACAGGAATCTTAGCAGCATAGTCTGAATTCCTGC
>NW_009259833.1:2312575-2313791 GCF_000687185.1 Egretta garzetta
TGCTGCTGTGGAGCGGAGCTGGGGAAGGTTGCCACCGTCACTTGGCTGGAGAACAGCAGCACAAGGCTTGCTCCCAGTGGGCTTTTGGTGGGATATTTCTGGAAAGTTGGATGGACCCGTAATTAGGAAAGAAGAAAACACCCATGATGACACCTCAGCTCCAGAAGTTGTTGTGTAGCTCACACGGAAATGAGATATAACCCAAAGGAGCCCTGGCAGCACTGGAAGTTTAAAAACTATTTATTAGCAGTGGCTCTGCTCATCCAGCCTCCGATCCTAAACATTCCCAGCTCCAGAGGAGCTGAGTCCTCCCCCTGTGCAGTTACCCTAACGCCTCCCGGGACATCTGAGGCTTTTAGGTCCCCAATTCCCGCAGGAGTTCGTGTCCTCCTTTCCTTTGCAAAGCTGGGGCCGGGGGATTTGGGGGAAGCCGTGTGAGCATCTTCTGCGCCCCAGCCCGGCGTCCCAAGCTCAGGGAATTCATCGGTGGCAAATCCAGGTGAAGAGAGGAAGATTCCCAGAAACTTCCCAGCTGCCACCAGTGTCCCTTGCTGGAGGACACTGTCAGCTGCAGATCACACGCTCACCCTGCGCCAGAGGGTTTTTTTCCCTAGAAAAAAAAACTAGATATTTTTATGCCTTTTTTTTTTCAAGTTTTCCCCTTTTTAAAATTGTCAGGATTTTGTGGGGTTTGGCTGGCGATCTAGCCAAGGTCAAACCAACCCCCTGCGCTACCGCTCACTCCTGCCAGCCCTTGCCTGCACGTGAAACCCTACTTGTCCTTGGCTCGCGTGAGAGCATTTCATGTGGATTTGGCACTTGGAGGTTCAGGGCTTGGAGCACCGAGCATCAGCATGGAAAAACTACCACTCAGCTTTGTGGTTTCACTTTTGTTTCTCTTTTTTTTTCTTTTTCCCCTTTCCAGGATTCATCCAAACCCATGCAACCCCCTGATGTGTCAGTGCAGAGAGAGAAACCGGGTTTTTTCAGCCCAGAAGGGAATCAGCGATGAAGCCTCCATCCTGACACCAGATCTGCCACCCAGGGGCGGAGGATTTGGGTCAGGATCGTCCCTTTCTCACCATAACCAACCCCAGCTCCCCACCGTGGCAGTTCCCACAGCCCCAGTGCCCGGTGCGTGATGCTCGGAGGGGGAGCAGGGGCATCCCCTTCGGGTCCAGCCCTTCCCGTCCCGGCGGCGGCGGGGCTGGCCGGG
>NW_009259833.1:2324180-2325699 GCF_000687185.1 Egretta garzetta
GGCAGCAGCATGGGGCCAGGGGAGGCAGACCCAGGGGTCCGGGGTACAGGCAGCCCTGTGAGTTAGGGGGTAGGCAGCCCCATTGATCTGGGGGGTAGGCAGCCCCATTGATCTGGGGGGTAGACAGCACCCTGGGCCAGGGGGTAGAGGCAGGCCCCCGGGTCAGGACACCAGCCGGCCCAGCGGGGCGCAGGGGGTGCAGGCATTCCCACCCACACAGGCAGCCCCATGGGTCAGGGGGTAGAGGCACCCCCCTGAGTACAGGGGGTGCAGGAATTCCCACCCACACAGGCTGCCCCACAGGTCTAGGGTAGCAGCAGCATCACTTACCAGGGCGTACAAACCACCCTGTGGGTCTGGGAAAGAGGTGGACCCCCAGGTCCAGGCAGCCATGGACTGTGTGTGTGTGGGGGGGGGGCTGTACAGGCATCACCACTTGTCAGGGGGTGCAGAGAGCCCCACGGGGCTGGGGCACAGCCCATGGCTGAGGTGGTACTGACAGCCGCGTGGGTCAGGGCTCGACCGCCAGACCCATAATAACCATCCACAGGGAGGGATGCGCCCATGTGGCTGCAGGCGAAGATGCTGTGAGAGGTAAGGATGTAGAGTGAGTGGGTATAGGCAGGTGGATGCGTAAGTGAGAGCCACAGACACATGGGTAGATATGTATAGAGAAATAAATAGGTATTTTGGCAAGTAGGTAGGCACAAATAGGCAAGCAGGCATAGGAACAACTAGAAAGTTCCATAGATAGATGGATGTGTGCCTAGATGAAGAGATGGATATATGGAATGGATATAAGGATATGGATAAATGGGTAGATGGATAAATGGGTAGATGGATAGTTGGGTAGATGGATAGATGGATAGATGGGTAGATGGATAGATGGGTAGATGGATAGATGGATAGATGGATAGATGGATAGATGGATAGATGGGTAGATGGCTCCAGGGAAGTGGGGGAGTCCCCGTCCCTGGAGGAATTTAAAAGCCAGGCAGCTGAGGTGTTTAGGGCCAGGGTTTAGTGGTGGGATGGCAGGGGTAGGAGAACGGTTGGGCTTGATGAGCTTAAAGGGCTTTTCCAACCTAAACAATTCTATGATTCTGTGATTCCTATGGCTGGTGATACTGACTGAGGTTCTGCTCTGCCAGGGTTCCAGCCCATGCATTTCCAGGCAGCTCAGCCTTCTGCCTTGTGCAGGAGGCTTCTCCATCCTCTACGACATGGGAAGGGCCTTTCCATCGCCACTGCCATTACCGACACGAGCGGCTGTGCCGGGACCTGAGCCACCAGGCGGTACCCAGCAGCCAGGAAGGCGATTTCACAGCAGGGTGGTGCTGGCACTGCAGATGTGCTCCACACGCGTGGTGTCACTGTCATGACACAGAACTGGAGAATCTTTTAGGTTTGAAAAGAGCATCAAGTCCAACAATTAACCTAGCACTGCCAAGTCCACCACTAAACCCTGGCCCTCAGCACCGCCTCTGCCCGGCTGTTAAATCCCCCCAGGGCTGGGGAC
>NW_009259833.1:2326037-2326786 GCF_000687185.1 Egretta garzetta
CCCCTCAGCCTCCTCTGCTCCAGGCTGAACCCCCCCAGCTCCCCCAGCCGCTCCCCAGCAGCCTGGGGCTCCAGACCCCTCCCCAGCTCCGCTGCCCTTCTCTGGACACGCTCCAGCCCCCCCAGGTCCTTCGAGGAGGGAGGGGCCCAACCCTGACCCCAGCATTCGAGGGGCGGCCTCCCCAGTGCCCTCGCATCAAACCCTCTCCCACGGGGGATGCCCCCTCTGCGTGGATGGAGAGGGTCCTGGGTGGGGAAACATGGAGCCCTGAGATTTTAGGCTCAATTCGCCTGATTTTGGCAGTAAAGCTGAAGAGGAGGGCAGCGTGCCGCTCTGTACTGCCCCTGGGCCACCCCTGTCCCCCGCAGCGGGCACAGACACGCGCGGCATCGCATGCGGTTGTGACCCCAGCACAGGCGCTCACATCCTGCGGGCCCCCCCTTTCCCTAGAGATCCCAGTTCCAAGGTGGGTTTTGGATGCTGACTCTCCCCAAATCACCCCGGCACGGACCCTCGCTGCATCGGAGCGCAGCGCTGCTCCGCACGCCTCTGCGCCCTGCGGCTTTGGCCCCGAGGAAGCCACTTGTATTTATTTGCACTGCAGGGGGGGTGGTGGAAATAAAAAATAAAAAATAAAAGCTATAGCATAATACTGGGGGGCAGAGAGGGCAGTCAAAAAGGGTTTTAAAATGCCTCTGGAGCATCGCTGAGCCATGCTGCTCGTTGGACACCCTTCCCTCAAGTACCTG
>NW_009259833.1:2327609-2329274 GCF_000687185.1 Egretta garzetta
GGCCGCGTTTATCCCTTTCCCTCTGCTAAACCCACGCTTCCCTGCTGCTTTTTCTTTTATTTTTTCCACACCCCACACCCCCCCCATTTTTTTTCCCTCGATTTTTTTTTAAAAAAGATTCAATTCGCAGCCCAATCCCGCGGAGAAATGTTTAAATCAGCTTTTCCCCCCGCCTTCCCTTCCTCCCCAATTCCTAATGTGGTGGGGTTTATTTTAATTTTATTTTTTGTTTTTATTCATTGCCACTCGCGGGTGCACCCATCAACACCCGGAGCTTCAGCTCTAAAACTGCCGCCGAATTTAACTTTGATGCGGGAGGAATAAAAAAAAAAAAAAAAACCAAACCAAAAAAAACCTCAAAACCCAACCCAAACCGGCATCGTACCGATTTATTTCCTCCCTGGGGGAGAAGAGGGGGCTGGAAAGGGGAGTGGAAAGGCCGCCACTCGCGGGTGCACCCATCAACACCCGGAGCTTCAGCTCTAAAACTGCCGCCGAATTTAACTTTGATGCGGGAGGAATAAAAAAAAAAAAAAAAACCAAACCAAAAAAAACCTCAAAACCCAACCCAAACCGGCATCGTACCGATTTATTTCCTCCCTGGGGGAGAAGAGGGGGCTGGAAAGGGGAGTGGAAAGGCCGAGGTTTTTTCCGCAGGGTTCTTTTCAGCCGGATTTCGTTAACCACACTTTTTCGCAGGAAAAAAAAGAGGAAAAGAAAAAAGAAAAAAAAAAGAAAAAAACGCTCCTCCGAGTGCAGAGCAGAGATTTTTTTTTTATTTCCCCCCCCGTCTCTTGTCGCTGCGCTCTGCTGTATCCCATCCTCTGCTTTTTTTTCAGGGATAAAACCCCCCCTGTGTCCAAAATCCATCCTCACCCTCCCGGCTGTTGGTTTGCACCAAGGCTGGGGTTTGGCTCAGCTCCGCCTTGGGACGTGGCTTTTTTGGGGTGCGCTGAGGACCGACATTTCCCCGCTGGAAGAGGCTGGATCCGGCCACGCACACGCAAAACCGACCGCGGGATTTTATGGTTTTTTTGTGTCTGTGTGGTTTTTTTCCTGGAAGAGGCAAAACCAAGGCAGGTCCTTGAAATCGTCTCTGCTCCTGGGTAGAGCTGCTCGGGCGGTTTTAATCGGTTTTAATGGGATTTTCACTTGTTTTTTATTTTTTTTTTTTTTAAAGAAAGCGCAGATACTCTGTAGGAATTCCACGAAACTCCAGCAAAACGCTGCTTTGGTAGAGAAAAATCACCAGAGATTTTTTGCAAGGCATGGAGAGGGAGATGCCTGGGGGAAACCCAGCACATCTGGATACGCAGCTGCTTTGGGCGAAGAAAAAAAGAAAAATCAAAAATAAATCGATATATTTAATTCTCCCTTCCTCCCCCGCGTGCTGATAGCCCTGTCTTCATCAGCGTATTTATTTTTATATATATGCAGACAGGCAGACAGCACGGTATAAATTACACTGTGTATTTAGGTAGGGGAGTATATAGATGCTTGTACGTAACACGCGTTCCCGTGGCTCATACGCATTAAGTCCCATCTATACGCCAGGTTTGTGGCGGCACGTATATAACTACACACTTATTATCACACACGTATTTTCCCCCCCCCGTGGGCTTAGGGTACAAATATTGGCAGCGCGCACGGTGGCACCCGTATTCC
>NW_009259833.1:2331053-2331510 GCF_000687185.1 Egretta garzetta
TTTGGGAAGGGTGTTTCACCCTGACACACCCCCCCCCAAGGGTTTTTTTGGGGGTCTCGCCATTGCAAGCCACACGCAAGGCCCCGACGGTGTCCCACGGCCTGTGCCCAAACCCACCCCAAACCCCCATCACCCCCAAAGTTGCCCAAAGCAGAGCCCAAAATGGTGTGGGAGAAAGCCCCTGTCATGTCCCCTCCTTGCCCCGTGGTGCTGAGGAACGGCCCCCCCAGCCCGCACCCACGGCACCCCCAGCAGAGAAAAGCAGGGAGGGGGTTAAAAACACGCGGGAGGGGGATTTTTGTGGGTTCTGCCCGGGGTCCGCTGTCACTTGCGAGTGGGTCTGGGCAGCGCGGATGGGGGGTGCAGCCCTTCATGCCCCCTTTTAAGCTCCCCCCCTCCACACGTGCCCGGCTTTTGGGGGGGTGCGGACACGCGTGGGACACGCGTGGGACGGGAG
>NW_009259833.1:2332232-2341964 GCF_000687185.1 Egretta garzetta
GAGACCGCGCCGGCCACCGCTCGCCGCAGGGGAAAAGCGAAGCCTGGGGTGTTTCACCCCCTCCCCATCGCTCTGGATTGTGGCCGGGGACCTGGCTGGGGTTTGGGGGGGCCTGTCGCGAGATGTACCAGAGTTTAGCCATGGCAGCTAACCCCGGCCCTCCGGCCTAGGAGGGGGCAGGTGGCTTCATGCACGGCGCAGCGGCAGCGTCCCCCGTCTATGTGCCCACCACGAGGGTCACCTCCATGCTCTCTCCAGCCACTCCATCTGGACTCAACCCGGAGCCGAAAGCGCCGCTTACAACCCTGGATCTTCTCACCCTCCCGTGTCACCTCGGTTCTCCTTCTCCACCAGCACCCCCATCCCTGCCACCTCTTCCCGGGAAGCCGCGGCGGCTTACAGCAGCTCCTTGAACCTTTCTGCTAACGGGAGGGAGCAGTACAGCAGGGGTTTCGGCAGCTCCTATTCCAGCCCTTACCCAGCTTACATGAGCCCCGAAATGGCCACGACTTGGACTTCTTCACCCTTCGACAGCCCCATGCTGCACAACCTGCAGAGCCGAGGGACGCCCGCGGCCGCCCGGCACGCCAACATAGGTGAGCGCAGCCAGGGTTGGGTTGGGATGGGAGAGAGGGAGGGTTTCACCCCACAAACTCCCCCACCCCAAAAATTTTTGTGCACGCACCCCTCTTTGGGTAGGGCGAGGAGGCACGAAGGGTGGGAGGGAGAAATTCGGCATATTCGGGGGGCGTCGCTGCTGGAGCTGCTTCTCTGGCTGCAGAACGTGGGGGGCTCTGCCGTGCTGTGGTTGCCCACCGTGCACACGTACTTTCTTTGCAAAACTTCCATTTCAAAAATATCCTCAAGGACCACAATTTCAAAAAAAAGCAAAATAAAATAGATAATTTAGGGTACGGCCCAGAGTGGCAAGAAATGACGTGCCGAGCTCCCGTGCAAGGGCCCGCTGGCTCCGCAAACAGCTCCGTGGGGATTTGGGGGCTGCGACGGGGAGGCTGGCGGTGTACGGGACCACGATGCTCCGTGGGTGTGCAGGCAGCCGCCCCCCCTGGCCTTGCTGTAGGTGTAAAGTGGGGAAAATTGTTTGGAAGACGGGGAAAATCAAAATTCGGCCCGTGAAGCCCAGCTCTTCCCTTTAGGCTGTTTTATGTGATGTCTTTTTTTTTTTTTTTTTAGTTTTTGGAAAGGTGGGTTAGGCTAGAAAAAGGGAAAGCAAAGGGAAATTTGGCGCCAATGGGGGAGAGACGCTAGAGAAGGGAAAAAAGAAACGCATCCACATTTATTATCACACTTTTTGGGGGACTCACGGGCACATCTGAACAACCTGGCCCTGTCTTTCAGCATCTCCTTGCCCCCAGAAAATCTCAGCCCTGATGTCTTGTGCCAATCCCCATCTTGGAGCCTTTCATTTCATTCAGCGCCCCTGGGTCCTACAACCAGAAATCATCCCAAATGGCTTAAAATATTGCTTTTATATTTTGTATGGCAGAAGAGGGAGAAATGCGGGGCACATCTCTGCGCCACGGTTCCATGAACCCTTTTTTTCTTCCCTGCCTTCTCTCCGTGAAGGTATTTCTGTCGGCATCGGGGTCGGGGTTAACAAAGAAGATGCCTCGAATTTGCCTGCAGATACGTTTTAAGATTGTGTTCTTTAACCTGAATTTTGGAGGGCAATTTTTCCACCATGCCTAGCAAGATTTGCTTTATCTTCAGCATTCTTTGGAGACATTAAAGAAAGGGAGGTTGGGCGGCGGCGAAGGCTTGGCCTTGCCGATGCCGTTCGCTTTTCTTTGGGCATTATGAAATTGCTTAAAAGGGGGAACAGATCGTCTTTAAGGATAAAGTTCTGGCCAACCAGGCAATGTTTTTTGGGAAGCCCTGAGAAGGTAGAAAGTATAGGAAAAAAGCAGGAAGAATCCAATAATCAAATAATAATTGAATTATTACCAACAAGGACAGACGCGCATTCGTGTTTGGCTACTGCGCCATCTCTTCCTTGGGGGGGGGGGGGAAATCACCTTTTTGTAGTGGTCTCAAAAGGGCTTTTAGTAATAAAACCGACTTCAAACCAAAATAATGCAAATGAAGAATTGCAGTTGCAGAAATACCCGGCAGCTTTTAAGGTGCCAGAGACTGAGTGCAGTGATTTGGGGGTTTCAAGCCCTACGTTAAGCAGTGGTTTGCGTTGCAGGTTTTGCGTTTTGATGGCAAAAAGTGGGGTTTATTTGGGCTCTTAAATAGCACCGTGAAGAACGGGATGCGTTGAGCCAGTCCAGAAATCGTTAGCGGTCGCTAACGAAGGAGGAAATAGCCGGGACCCCTTTCCATTGCCAGGTCCTGATTTGGGTGCTGGATTCGCGGTAGCATCGCGGCAGAAAGCGGGGGATTCATTAGCACGGGTGTAATTAGGTCTCTGCCATGAATGTGGAAGGAGCACTTGGGTTTTAAATAAAAAGTGGTTGGGTTTTGGGAGCGGGGGGGAAAAATAAAGGGAAACTGCCTGAAAGCTGGCGAGTTTTAAATTCAGGATTAAAACGGATTTTTGGAAGGCAGCTCCCCTTGCAAGTAGTTTAAGGTCCAGACCTGCCCCTTTCCCTCTTCTCCCGAGCCGGGAGGCGGCTGCTGCCAGGCTGCTCCCAGCCCGGTCCCTTCTCGACGCCGGGGTGATGCTTTGCGGGCTGCGGGTACCGAGGGGGCTGTATGCAGCACGTAAAGGCTGGCTGGTGGTTTTTGAGCAGGGAGAAGGGTTGTTTTTTGTTGGGTTGTTTTTTTTTTTTTATGAGCAAGGATGAAAAAAGCCCTGATGAGTTGAAAAACTGCCGGCACGGAAAGATTTAGTGGGAGGGCAATGCTATGGTGGATTGCACCCATCACAGATCCGCTTTAATAACACATCCGAGCCTGGCTCAGCACCTGAGTGGTCCCTGGTACGGTGCAGCCCAGGCTTTGCTTTTCCTTAGGACTAAAGATAATTTTATTCTCTGCACCATGGGGAATCTTGGGGTGGAAGCAAAACCCTCCAGGCAAGGCGATACAAGATCAGCGGATTTTGCAGCGCTCTCGTTTCCCTCCAGGGATTTTTGCTTTCTGGAGCACCGTCACCTTTGGATAGCGTTAATTGCAGAGCACCCCTGGGATCATTAGAATATTAATTATTATAATTTTTTAATGATGACGATCAGGTCTACGCAGGCATAGCTGGATGTGCAGACATAGATCTGCGGTCTATGCAGTCGGGTGTTTTTTCCCTGCGGTAGAGCAGTGCACTGGGGAAAGAAGTTTAGGGAAAATATATTCAAATAAAATGATACTGAAGGAAATAAAGGTCTTCTTCATTTTTCCTGATAGGAGGAATTTTGGCCTGGGCTAAGCTGTGCCAGCGCAGCCCTGTGCTATAAAGTGCCGGGAAGGATGGGTGCATAAATCACATGGGTCTATTTAAAAAACTTTCCCCGGTGTGAGTTCAAAATGCCCAATTTGGGGCTTTTCAGGGTAAGTTTGCCAAGTGATTTCATTAAGGGCAGGATCAGTCCCTTCGGCCGAGGCCGTGAACTTGCTCCAGGCATTGCCTGGGATGGGGTTACAGTGAATTCCCGACTTAATGAGGCATGAAAAGGATCGGCTGCAGAGTCCCCTTTCAGGAGGCTTCCCTGCCAGAGCCCCAAACGGCTTGAAATCTGTCCCAAAATTAGCAGCTTGCCCCTTCTCCCTTCGCCAGGTGGAGGGGAGTGGGGATGGAGGGCAGCACGGGAGCCCGAGCGCATCCAGCCCTCCTGGGTGTTTCCAGGCTGGGGAGGGAGGGCCAGCTCCTGGTTTGCCATCCTCATCCCCTGTAATTCATAGAATCATAGAATTCTGCTTTTCGCAAAAAAAAAGCAGCGGGGTTTTTCTTTCGCTGGGTTATCCGGAGGTTGACATAGTTGGGAGTAGGAGCGAGGGGCTGTGGGCATTTCTGATGGGTGCTTTGCATTTTGTTTTGACTCGGTCGAAATCAGGGTTCCTCAAGCAGGCAGGGTTTGAACAGAGCAGCAGCATCTGGGAAGATCAAAGCCTGGAGCAGACGCTGGGTTGGAAAATGTCTTGGCTACTGCTGGTGGGGGAGAGATTGTGAACCAGATCTTAAGCTTTCCCATAGGGATGCTAAAAGATTTGCCCTGTAGCATCCCTCGGGCTGGCATTTCCAGTGACTCATCGGCATTTGTTACGATCCTCTGCCCTTCCAGCAGCCCCCCCGCCCCGCCTTCCCCATGCACCTAAGGACAAGGTGGCTGCTCCCCGTGGGGCAACGGGCGATGGGGGGAGCCCAGCATCTCTGCCATTCCTGCCCTTGGAGGGATGGGGACATAGGACGGAGGGATGGGGACATAGGACAGAGGGAGGGGTACATAGGACAGAGGGATGGGGACAGAGGACAGAGGGACATGACTGTAGGACGTGTCTGCATCTTGCACGGGACCCTACCTCCCCTGTTTTGCAAGCGGTTGCATTTCTCACCTCGGCTCCGCCGGCGGGGAAGGTTGGCCCGGGGCTTTGTTCCCCCCTGTGGGTTTCAAGCCGCCTTCTGCTCTCCCGCCTAATTTAATTGTCACCGGTCAGTCTGGGATTTGGGATGAAACCCACAGCATTAGGGGGTACAAGCTCAAGCTCAAACACACAACTGGTTTTTACCCCCCACGTCCCCAGACGGTATCTTTTAAATTATACATAAAGCAATGATAATAATAAAAATATCACCATCACGGGCACTATATCACCCTTATTATTAATACAGTTCATTCATTGAAAACTGCTCGTTATTACCAAATCCAAACGCACATGTTGTACAGAACAGCCACGGCGCAGTGTATAACACATTATAAATGCCTGAGAATTTTTAAGGCAGTGGATAGTGGCCCTGAATCCAAGACTTCATTAAGCCAGGATTAATTATTTTTCTCCTTCACACATGCACTCACACACGCCTTTGTCCCTGTAACAATAACAGTGTTTTGGTTTTTTTTTTTCAAGAGACAGCCCATATTTTGCTTTTTTGGTATTTATTGCCATCAGTTTGGGGGGAAAGAGGAGAAATCCTTGGAAACAGATGAGGGTTTCCCAAAGGAAATTGGACCCGATCCTGCTGCCTCCATGCTCCTCTGATGATGGAGAAACCTTGGCTCCACAGGCACTTGGTTATCCCAAACGCAGCTGGGTATTTGGAACGGGTGAACCATCTTGTTCCCGATAGCTGTAAAATTAAGGATGCCCGGGAAAAAAAAACAAACCGACACCAAGAAAGCATCAACGGGCAAATAAAATCCCAAAGTGGGTGAAAAAGCAGCAGCGCAGCGAGATGAGCAAGTTTTTGTGCCTGAAGGGCAGCAGCCTGTTGCTGCTGGGGAGGGCGTGTGTGCAGGGGCTGTTAAAATAAAGATGGAAAAATGCAATTTTAAGGAAAATGAAATTAAAAAACCACCCTTGATAGTGTAGCCCCCACAACCGCAGAGACCTTGTGTCCCATCGGCAAAGGGCTCAGGGAAGAAATTTTTGCTCCTGGAGCCCCGCAGAGCTTTGCACGCGTAGGAAAAAGGGGGTGCAAATATAATAGATCTCCTTTGGGAGGTTTTGTTCCCAAATTCCCTTCCCCGCACAACAACCTGGTGCGTCCTTCCCTCCCTACAATTTCCTTATGGGAAAGGAGGTGCAGAAATGGGATATTCAGGGATCTCCCCCTGCTCGGCAATGCTCCCGGGGGGGCAGAAGGAGGAGGAGCGTGGGGAGATGCAGTTGAACACCTCAGGTCCTTCGAGGCTTTTGCAAGCCCGTTAGAAAAAGACTTAACGAAGCGTCTGCCTCCCATTTGGGGCTCCCCGCTGCCTGAGAAACCCGGCGGGGATCTGTGTTGAGAGCTCAGATCGTGGGCTTAAAGCGCCCGGTTTTGCTCACGCCGGGAGAGCAGAGGCAGAAATGCAGATTTTTTGCCAGGACGGCTGCGCCAGCCCCATGTTACGGGGACGTGTGATCCCCAAATAACGCAATTCAGCTGCCCAAACCCCTCTGTCCTAATGGCAAGGTTGGGTTGTTACGGGTCGGGCTTGCTCTGGGGTGGGGGGGATGTCTGTAATGATGCCTGGCGGGTTGCAGAAAAGGAGATTGGAAATGCCAAATATTCACCTTGTCGATGGATGCCGAATTCACGCTGCTGTCTGGCAGGAAGGTGTAAATACGCCTTTGGTGGGCGAGTGTGAAATGCTGCTTAAATAACCAAGGGAATATGTGAGAATGTGCTCTTACCTCCGAAATGAACCCAAATTCTAACCCCAAATTTCATTATGAGGTTGGACTGAGGTTTTTTTTTTTATTTGAAGGGGGAATTAAAAATCCTTGTGGGTCCCCTTTCTGGGGCAAAAACCTTGCAGCCGGCCACGATAACGTCCAGCATTACGGCAAAATATTAAAATCTCTCTGGCCTTTACAAATCTTCCCCACATCATCGGTCACGGTGACCGGTCTGAGCTGTAAATACATCTGTAATGACAAATTAAACCCAATTATCTGCCATGCCTGAGCAGTGAGGTCTTTATACACGGGTGCTTACACGTGCGTGACAGCGCTTGAGAATAATTCGATCATCATTGCCTTCGCAGGGGCTGGTACAAGCGGCGTTAAAGGCTCTTTTGAAGAAAACCCCCTTATTTCTGCCGCGCCGAGCGGTGCCGGCGTAAGGTCTCGTACGGCAGAAATGGTTTGGGTTTGGGTTTTTTTGTTTTGTTTTTTTTTTTTTTCCCTTGCAGTTTTTCGGAAGGTCGCTTGCTGCGGGGGTGTGCTTGAGTTTGCGGCGTTCCCCGTGCTGTTGCGCCCTTTTAAACAGCCCAGGCGCTCGGTGCTGGTTTCTTTTCCAATGTGATAAGCTGGAGCTGGATTTTCTCATCCCCAAAAAGCGCCAGCGAGTGGGTGCTGGGTCTGCTAGGAAAGAAGGTTTTTTCTGGGCAGAGATTTTCGAAGCTGGACGTAGATCTGACCCCGCCATCAGCGCTGAAACATTTCAGCTTTTGGGCTCTGGCAAGGTCTGGATTTTAAAGCCAAGTTTGGGGCAGTGTCAACTGGAAGCAAAAATAATTTTTTTCTTTTCCACGAGGTGCCCGGTGATTATTTCTTCATTCAGTTATTTGCTGGTACAGAGGTTTTTTGTTTAATTAGGTGGACACCTACCTGTAGGATGCACTCTTTGCCTGGGGTGGGGGGGCAAAGTTGGGTCCCTCCCATGTTTTTTTGCTGTTTTCTCCATCTTCCTGAGGCCAAATCTGCTGTTTTGCCCAGGCAAGGCCCGCAGGATCAGGCCCTCCCCATAAACAAGATTCAGTATGGGCTGTGAAAAACAAACAAACAAACAAACAGACAGACAGACAGAAAAACCCCACCTTGCTGGTGCAAAGCTGAAACCATCCCCATTTTAAAGCAAAGGGAGGTTTGCCAGGAGCCGGTGCAGGATCAGGCCCATGCAAGAAGCTTCCATAGGGAAGAAACGCAGCTCCCAGCAAAGTGTTTGGAGTCCTGCGGGTTTTCTTGGGGAGGTGAAGCCCATCGCACGGGAAAGCTCCCCAAAAGCTAGTGGGAATTTTTTTTTTCCTTTCTGGAAAGCAGCCACTTGGTTTATGTGTTGTAGCATGAAAGGACTTGGGCTTTTTAAAAAAAATTATTTTTAGTGACCCCCGTAAAGCTGGTTGAGCCCCTTACTGGAGGCAGCTGGGCACGAACAGCTCACGCCAGCCTTGGGAAAGACTCAGAAATCCATTTTGTTTGTGAAAGAGGGAAAAAAATAATTCATGGAAAGTCAAGGAAATGTAAGTTTTCCACCAGAGGTGGGGTGAGGGATGCAGTGGGGCTGATCTCCCGTCTCCACCAGGGACTGGTACTGGACGCTTCTGAATCTGGGAATGTTTCCTCCTAATCCCTGGTAATTAGGTCGGTGTCTGCTGGGGGAACGTTTCAGGAGGGGTCCGATGGTGGGATGCTGCTGCCTGCTCCTCTCTTCTTCCCAAAGCTCAGCCCCTTTTCCTCCAGTCGATGTTCCCGGCTGCAGGGCGCTGTATTTATGGGGTGCCGGGGTAGGGCTGGGTTGCCATCAGGCTCTCCTAAAATGTTTAAAACCTGAGCCCAGCAGAACAGATCGGGGGCAGAGATGAAGCAGGGCAGGGGGGGAGAAGGAGACCACGCCGCTCCCTCAGAGCAAGATTTTGCCAATTCTTGCTTTTTTTCCCACAGCTCCAGCTTGCACGGTGCTCTCGGGCTGTGTCTCTCATATTTAAGCAAGTTCCAGGTTGTCCTCTGGCCTGGAGGGCCGGGGCGATGGGCTGGCTCCTTTGGCTCTGCAACCATCTCCGAACAGTTTGGGAGATATCCCCCTCGTGTCTGCTTCTCAGCTGCCTGCCTCCGGCTGTTGCCAGCCATTGTGCCTCCGTGCGCCTCGGTTTTCCTTCAAGCTCCAGCTTCCGGAGTCATGTTATCATATGTCAGGCTCTGGTTTTGCAGGAAGGGAAGAAGCAGCTTTTCTGGGCAAGAGAAAAGCTGGGAGAGCCTGACTCCTTCATGCTGAAACTCCAGAAGAGACAAAAAAATAACCTGATATTTATTATTTAAACTCCTATGAGTTTCCAAGCCAGGCTTTTGGGTTTGCAAGCCAGGGAGCCGTCATTATTTAATATTCAGGGCTCGGAGCACTGGAACAGTAAAAACTCAGTGAGGTGGTGAGCCCCAGACATCAGGACTCCTCCGAATGACATGTTTGGCCTCAGATGTCTGAGATTATTTTGGGAAGGGACTGCTGGCCCCCGGGGCTGGCTGCTCAGGGGACCGGCTGCCGGGAAGGACGCTGAGTTGGGACATGTCTTGGAGCATGGGAGAGGCCGCTGGCTTGGGGGATGCCTCCTCCTCACGCTCCCCTGGGCTGGGAGGATGCCCTGGATCCTGGGTACGACCGAGGCTTTTCTCCAGGGGCTTCCCACCTTCATTGCTTCAGTGGGGCAGATCATCGACGCTGTGATTTACCCTGACCCTCCGGATAGGAGGATCTGGCCTCGAGGGTTTTCCCAGGTCCCAGCACAAGCAGGGCCACAAGCAGAAGGGTAAAATCCCCCTTGTACCCCTTCCCCTTCACCCCCAGCCGGGGAAGAGTCTCTCTCCTGCCCGCCCCGCTGCCCGCCCTCCCCAACCATTTCTATTCCTAAACCAACACCGCAGTCAGCCTCCGTCACCTCCCTTCACGCGAAATCAATAACAACAGGTGAGCAGGTTAATTATAATCACAGAATAAACGCCGCGGTCTCAAAGTTCACTCAACTTCAGCAGCGTTTCAAAACGAGTGGACGATGCCAAGAAACTTTCATTGATTCCTCCGGGGCAGGTGTGGGAGTTTGAACCTGTCCCCAGGCTGATCTCGATTCAAGACCTACTCAATTTTCTTCCTTATCTCGACTTTCGCCTATCTTATAATGCCTGTTATTTTAGATAAAAAGTCCAATCAATTGAGTTAGAAAAGCTGCAAGTTATAGGTTGCCTTGATAAGTTTGGTACCTGGCACTTTATTGGCCTGGGCTGCAGTTTCTGTGCGAACTGACCTTTGCAGATGCTTTATCGGCGCCCCGGAGAATCGCTCCATCCTCCCGCCCCGCTCGGGGGCTGAGTTGACTTAACGTTCAGAATAACTAATAAAAGAGGAAAAGAGAAGGGCCAGGG
>NW_009259833.1:2341991-2351864 GCF_000687185.1 Egretta garzetta
TGAACCGTAGCAAACACCTTTTTGTTTGTCCCTGGCTGGCGTCCCGTAGGGAGGCCAGGATGTGGCTTGACTTATTTTGGTGGGACTCCTCTGAGCGGTATTTATCAGGGTCACACCTCCCAGTGGGAGTCAGAGCCTGTGTCCAAATGAGTGAGCTAAGGAAAACTGGGGTTGGGTGTGCACACGATCGTCAACATTGGTTAGTGCCGTCATCAACATGGCTAGTGCCGTCATCAACATTGGCTAGTGCCGTCATCAACATTGGTTAGTGCCGTCATCAACATGGTTAGTGATGTCATCAACATTGGTTAGCGCCGTCATGCTCAGAGGGGGCTTAGACATGTACCCTACATATTTCATATATTCCTACACATAGAATCATAGAATCGTTTAGGTTGGAAAAGACCTTTAAGATCACGGACTCCAACCGTTACCCTAATCCTGCCATCCCACCACTAAATTACATCCCTAAGATCATCAACATGGTTAGTGATGTCATCAACATTGGTTAGCGCCGTCATGCTCAGAGGGGGCTTAGACATGTACCCTACATATTTCATATATTCCTACACATAGAATCATAGAATCGTTTAGGTTGGAAAAGACCTTTAAGATCACGGACTCCAACCGTTACCCTAATCCTGCCATCCCACCACTAAATTACATCCCTAAGTGCCACATCTACATGTACCCATGGTACATAAATGTGTCATATATATAAAGTGTGGGGGTTTTTTTACATATGTGTGTATTATATTTGTATGCATATATATAAATATATATACGTACACGGTTCTATACAGCTATGTTCTATGTAGCCATAATAATCCTAATAGCAAAAGCAAAGAGAGTTGATTAGAGACGACTCATAGCTTGCTAAAAAGGCGTTTTTAAGGACATGGTATGCGTATATATATATGTAAATATAGACATATATATGCATACAGAGGTATAGTACACACACGCATATGATAACAATAATACAATTAACTGTATTCCTACAAGCAGGATTTTGCCCATTTGACTGGAATACTTGTCTTTCCCTCTGATTTGCACTGGTCTGGGAAAAAAACCCCAAACTTTGAGTTTCAGGAGTTGCAGGATTGCAGAAATGCAGTTGGAAGATCCCTGGTCCAGCATCCAGCTTGAAGCAGGACAACCACTAGCAGTGGCTGAGGTCAGCTGTGGCTTTACCTGGATGAGGCTTGGAAATGCCCAGGGATGGAAATTCCCCCACCTCCCAATGAAAATGTGTTTCCAAATGCCCAGCCTGTGGTTTGTGCTGCGTCCCCTTGCGCCTTCTCCCACTATTAAGGAGAATTTGGCTCTGTTGTCTGCATACATCTGGCTAGCTGATGTCCTTGTAATGAGCCCAAAGAGCACCAATTCCCCAGGGCCCAGAGCCAGCCCTGGCTTTGGTCCACCTGGGTGCTGGTGGTCACCTCTACATACAGACAGATAGTCACCATCACATAGACAGAGGCTGCACTAGGATGTACGGCCACAAGCCATTGGGTTCCCATGATTTAAGGAGTTTCAGCTCATCAGCTGCTCTGCAGGAGCCCGAGCGGGCCGAGAGCACGTGAAAGCTGTGTCATGCTTGATGATGAACTAGTGCCAGACGCCAGCCATGGGAACCCAACAGACCATGCTCTTCAGTCGTTAGCACAGCCCCCGGTGTGGTCCACAACCATCTCAGCCTGACCTAAGCATCTCCTGGTGCAGGTCCTGGGAAGCAGTTTGGTTGTGACCACTGTAGACTGGAGTCCGAGACCATGGCCAGACTCTGCTAGCTGGGCTTAGGGTCAGGGTTCACCAGTTACCCAGTAGCCATAAGGCCAGTTCCCATGGCTCAGCCATGGAGCAGCAGCTTGGCATGCCTCCACAGCACACCTGCTTGTGGGTACATCAGACACAGCTGCGCACGTCAGAGGTGATCCATCGCCTGTGCCCAACTCAGAAACAGCTGCCCAGGTGGGATCATGGCATTGCAAATCCCAAGCTTTCCTGATCCTCTGAATTTTTTTCCCCACCACAGACTAGATGATCTGGGGGTTGGACTAGATGATCTTCAAAGGTCCCCTCCAACCCAAATCATTCCGTGATTCTGTGACCCTTCCTTTGCAGTCATCAAAGAAGAGACTCTTCTAGGGCACGTCCATTTGGGGATGGGACATATTTCAAGGAGGATAATGCTGTAGCTGTTTTTTTCCTTTGTCAAAAGAGAGAAAGACCATTTCCAGGTACCTCCTGCCAAGCAGACCCCAGGCTGTGGCTGGCCCCATCCTGGCCTTTCCCTGGGCTCTCCATGCTAATCTAAGATCTGTTAAAAAATATTTGGACAGTCGACAAGCAGAGGAATCTCCTGTTTATCAGAAGAGCCTCAGATATTTACAAGTGTAAGAATTGTAAGTCGAAGTAAGAAAGGCGAGGTCACCTTGGTGGGTGGGATCAGGCGTGCATCCCAGAAAAAGTAAGCAGACCTTGGAGTTCAGTCATGCACAACTTGACAGTCAGCAGAAGTTGTTGTAGGACACCAGGTTGCTATCAAAGGGGTGGCCAGCAAGTGCTCTGGCCAAAAGCCCCCTACATCCTCAGGGGTGTTTGCATGCCTGTCTCCTGTATAGCAGACTCTGTACCTTTTGGATGTGGGACGCAGTACTTCAGTGTGGGAGTCAACAGTCTCTCCACTCAGTTCTGGTACAACCACTGGGCTTGATGGTTTGGGGTCCGGTGGTTCTGGTGTGCTGGAGAGCTGTCAATGCTTTTCCAAGCAACGAGGTTGGCCAGTCCCCTAGGACCATCTCCTGCACCTTCCCAAAACAAGCAGTTTTTTTGAATCTGCTTTAGAGGAATCCAGCCCATTTCCACCCACCTTTCTTCCATCCACTGCTTGTCTCCACATCTATGATTGTGGCCTTTGGAAGTTGTCCTGTTGCCCCCCTCCAGTGACTCAGGGAAGAGCCTCTGCTCCTTCTCACAGGGGAAGAACAGTGTCCAAAGGAGATGAAAAGCCTTGCTCAAGGGAAGCCTATTGCAGAGCCAAGACTGAACTCAAATCCAGGCCCAGGATTTGACCAACCTTCCCGTCATGTCCCTCTTGCACATGATCTCAGCTGGTCCCTTGGCTGCTTCTACCTCCACTGTCCTTCAAACCAGGGAAAACATCTCCATGAAGGAAAGGAGTATTCTTGGCTGTTGGCAATGGTGTGTGCCATAGACCTTGGCTTGCTGCAGGCAGAGGAGGGAGCTTTTCAGGGGAGGGACACAATGTTCCCTTTGCCTTGACGTGAAACATTTGGCCTGGGAAGGGTTGCACAGGAACAGCCTCGCTGTGGTGTTTCATGAAGCAGGGAAAAAACAGATTTCTTCGCCTTTTGGAAAGCAGCAGGCGGCTCAGCCAGATTGTAGGTTGAATATTTCCTAAGCAATAAGTAGAGTCTTCAGGTTTGCAGGGGGAAAGCTGTTTGGCCAAGGCAGCCAACTGGGTAACTGACCATCTTCCCCACTGTAGACGTATTGGATAAACCCCAAAACATTCTGGGGCAGCATCAAGCCATTTCTGTGAAGCTGCACAATGATGCGTTTTGCTTGAAACCGTGTTTCTGGCTAAGCGTAGGGAATTTACCTGCTTCTCCATTTCCTGCAGGCCAGCAATCACACAAGTGATGTCTTCTGTTAATCCAGACCAGAGGAGAGTAGGGACCCACATTCCCACCAGCAACCAACCTGGCGATGGGCACCATTCAAACAGGCACTGTCCTGCCCTCCTCATGTCTAGGTCCCAGTAGTCTCTAAAATAGTGGGGCCCTGGATGAATCTCCCCCAAATTCTGTCCAAGGGGAATCAGGCAGAGACGAGGGAGGGGGAAAAAAGCCAACGGGCAGAATCTGTTTTTACAGAAACATCCACGTGCATTATCTTACCCTTCAGCTAACAGAGCCAACTGTTAGCTGAAGGGTAAGATAATGCACGTGGACTTTCTGATCCCAGTCTGTGTCAAGCTGATGATACCCCCATCGCAAAGGGAAGGGCTCACTGACAGCTTTCTTTTGGCTACAGATCTCTCCCATGCATAAATTTGGGCCCTTTTAATTACAGCCACTCCCTGCCCCTTCTACTTTTGTCTCTCCTTGGGTTTTGCTGCTGTCTTCCTTTCCAGTTCAGCCCTGCTCTGCCACGGTACTGGACCAACTAGCACTTTTAACTGCTGTGATCTGACCAGAAACCTTTGGGTGGGTTTTTTCCCTTGAAACTTCAGCTTCTGGAGTCAGGCACTTCATGGGAGCATCTCAACCCATTTGAAAGAAATAGAAGCTGTGGTCTTCAGCTCCACTAGCTGCAGCAAAAGGCTTATTAAAAGGACCCGAAAGGCTTGAACTGTAGGAAGGATTTCCTACAGAGGGACACCCTTGTAACGGAAACAATCTTGGGATCTGGGACAAACCATCCTGAGCAGCTGGGAATGGCAAACCCTATTTCCCCTTGCTGTGTTGTCTTGGCTGTCCCTTGAAGGGAAAGGTGAACATGTCTTGGGTGGGATCCCAGGGTGTCCATGTGTCCGAGAGGCCAATGTCCTCTGCCTCAGCTGCAAGTGCCCCCAAGAGTCCGTTTGGGATTTGTGCATACACAGGAATGTGGCTCTCACCTCTTATCATAATAAATTGTTTTAGGAAACTGCTTCTCTGTGGGGAAAACTGCTCTCAGGGTCTGTTTAGAGCCCGTAAGTGCCTGGTTGTGTTTGAAGGACAGCTTCTCCTTTGCTGAGTTGCTTCACTGGGTTGAGAAGACACTTCTGCAGGGGGAAATGTTGATATTAAATATCCCTCCAGCTGTAAACAAAGCTCCAGTGCTATATTAATGGAAGTCTCTTTCCATTCCTCTTCGCCCAGAGGGCGTGAAGGCAGGAGAGGACTGGAGGGCAGAAGAAAGTAGACAACCTCGTTGTTTCTCAGGCAGCCACAACAGGGTCTGATCCAAAACAGTGGCGGGAGGTCTCTTTGTCCCCTTCTAGAGGCTGGTTTGAGAACAGAAACTTATAAATTGGTTGTTGGCTCTGAACTGAAGGATTCAAAATCTCTCTATCAGAGGTGCTTTTACTGTTGTTGTTCTTTTGGGTCCCTATCCATTGGGTTTACATTTACAAGGTGATCTCTCCAAAGTTAACAGATTTAGGGTTGTTAAAGAAAAACCCAAACCAACCCAGAAGGTCTGAACCTAGGAATGGGCATGATGTCAGGCTGGCAGAGTTGGGGTTTGCAGAGGTGGTGAAAGGCCCCGAGAAGGCAGTTCCAGCCACTCTTCAGACTCAAGCCCTGGGAAACCTTCCTCTAATCTCCAGCTGACTTGGTTGCCAGAGGGTATCTGATTCTCCCGGTCGGGAAGGCAAAAGTACTCAGACTTTGGGTGGGCCATGTCCTTGGTCAGAGATGCTGTCATGTCCCAGCCATGCTGGTAAAAGTGCCTGTAGGTGTGGGCTGGCTGGCGGTGCTCAGATCTGCTTTTTTGTTGAGCCCTGCATTATCCGTACCAGTTGATCGCTGAGGACCTGGTGGTCAATGTGAAGGACCACTCCCAATGACTAAGAGCCATGAAGGGCCATATCCAAGAATGCTTTTTCCCCGCCAGACCCCAGTGCCCCACTTAGGAGTTGCTCCTGGCTCCCTGGGGACTGAATGTCCCATTGTGGAAAGTATTTCTGACATTAGCATGCTCAGGGCCTCACCCAAGATTAGGAAACTGTTGTGCAACACACAAGTGACATTTCCTGCCCTGGGGACCTTGCAATCTTCATAAGCTATAGGGGGAAAAAGGCCTCCTTTTACTCAGCAAGCCGATGACCAGGACAGGGACAAGACCCAATCCATCCTCTCCACCAGCTGGGTCATTCAGCAAGATTTCACAACCTGCTTTCATGACTGATCCCAAGACTGATATTATCCAAGATAAGGGCTGGGCAAAGGCCCCTGGGGGAGCTGTATGTTCAAAGAGGAAGATGAGGCCATTCGGCACACGTGATGCTACTCCAGCCATGGGCCGCTGTCCTCCTCAGCCTCACCAGCAAACGTTACCCTTTCCTCAACCCTGTTCCAGTGTTGGCCATACCCGGCTTTGGGAGAGGGAGTAAATCTTTCCAGTAGAAAGGCTATTACAGAGGTCACTGGACGGACCCATAAATCTCCATTATCAGGCAGCGGCTCCTGTGCCACGAAACGGAAATTATTACCCTGAGTGCGACTGGGGGAGCCCTTCCTTCCCCCCGCATTGTTCAGGGCCCTCCGGGAGCCGCTCGGGCAATTTGCTGCCTGAATAAACGTTTCCTTTCCCGGCTGCTAAGTACAAGGAATAAGTGTCAGGGGATCTCATAATGCCAGGATTTAGAGCTCCAGCCCTGAGACGGAAGCCAAGAAAACACTTTGCTGCTTTTTCCCGGGGAGCCTCCTTAATCCCTGTTATTAATAACAATGGCAAATTAAACAATTAGTGCACTTGAAGCCCAGTAACCTCCATGCCCAATATAGCTCAGCCTGCTGGTGGATCACGGTTCCTGTGGGCTCTGAGCCCTGAGAACGTTTGGGTTTCCTAGGTCTTGGACACCCACCCATGTCAAAATGCATGGGCTGCAGCTCTTCAGGTGATACTTTCTCATTAGTTTGTAGGTCTTTTCAAGGTTTTCAGGAGCAGCTGGGATGTCTCAGCTGTGTGGACAGAAGGTCAATTCAGAAAGTTCCCCTTGGCCACTTCATCGTTGGGTTTAGTGATGCTGTAAAATTTTAGCACCTCTTTTAGAAAGAAATCCAGTCCCTTGCCTTCCACTACTGCACTGGGGCCCAAATGCCCTTTGTTCATAGTGGGCATGCACTAAGCCTGCATCATCTTCTCTGAGCCAGCATCCAGGAGAGTCCAAGACACATCCTTTGCCATCATCAAGCATACTTTGAAGTAGGAGAGGACATTTCTCCTCCAGGTGAGATCTCTTGAGGTCAAGGAGTCCCCTCTGCTCTGATGGGGCTCCAGGAATGGTTTTCACGAGGTTGCACTCCGCAAACGTCATCTTCTGACTCAGCACTGGGTGGTGCATGCAAGGGACGCACCCATCTGATATCGCCCCATGAGGGCTGTGATTAGGTAGAGACACCCATTGCGTGGAGCCTCAGTGTGCCCTGGGTACAAAGTCTATTCCTTCCCTGTCCCAGGCACCAGTGATTCCTGTTTATTAACGTTCACAAGGATCACCTTTGTCTGCAGCTGAGAGGGAAAAATCATACAAATGCTATTGCTACCGAAGCTGAAGAGGACTTTTGTCCCTCAAGAGGGTAACTCCAGTCTGAATCCCATGGAATTTGAAAAAAAAAAACCCGAACCACCAAGCAAGTAGTGAAGAATATAGCTCAAACAAATATGGATGAAAAAGGAGAGCAGGTCTCCAGGCTACTTTGTACTGGTGTTTTGGATGTCTGATTACAAACCAATAGTGAAAATAATGTGGACAGTGGAGCTGGCTGTCACACAGCCTGCTAGGAAATAACACTCGATATTCAGTAGCAAATTTTATTATTGTCAGAATATAAAAGACTTGCCTGGTTCCAATTCCTCATCCTCTGTTTCTTCCTAAAACCAGAAGTATACCCCTACTTGACATTTCTTCTTACCATATCCAATTTGAGGGACCTCCCTATTCAAGTCCCTCAAGTCCAACTCTTAGTATTTCTGAGGGACTGTTAGGAATTTTCTCCTTTTTTTTTTCATTAAAAACTTTCAGATTTTGGTTTTCTGGTGGGAAAATCTCCAGGAAAGATGGTATTTTGTAATTAGTCACAGACACAACTCAAATTGGTCAAGAGTTTTAACTGTTACCTTGGGGCTACCTCTGCTCTGCTAAATTCTCCCTGGATTATGTTAAAAGCTTTGTACTGAATTATTTTCAGAGAAGAAGGTATTTTCTCACAGGACAAAAATGACGGTGAAAATAATTTGTTTTTTCTTTGGAAAATGATAATCAAACCCCACAACTTCTAAGATGAAAAAAAGTAGTGAAAGGCTTTCCTTTCTCCAGATTTTTCAAGGAAATTAGTTCTTTCCTGGCCAGCTGTTCCAATCCCTTCTCTTTTCAAAGGAAGTTTATTTGATCTAGATTTTGGCTATGACTCAATGGTGATTTTAAAGGGGAAAGTGAGGCATTATGGTTACAGTATCACTGAATCCACGTGTACAAGAATCACCTGGAGGGATTCCCATCTTTCCTAAACCACAACAGTTGCTCAAAGGCGATGAGATTTTCCTAAGGTGCTGGGAAGATACTGGATTCCTTCTTTGCTGGCTCCAGAACCCCTTGGGTACACGCATTTACTGTTTTCTAGTATTTCCCCATGGCCGCTCTTGACGTTTTTAGCCTGGTTTTCTGGGGAGAATTAGGCTCACATGAACCTTTTTCTCTGTGTCTCTGTTTACTGGCGCCACTTTAGTAATTTTTTAGTCCTTTGGCTGTTTCATGGTTATGTAGTTTCCTACAGATTTTCCAAAAATAGTCTGGCGAAAAAGAGAAAATAAGGCTGAAGCTTGAACATAACCCTTATTAGATCTCAGAGAATCCACATGGGATTGAGACACAGATTGGCAAGAAGCCAGATTTTGTTGGTTTTGCTGTTTGGGGAACTATTATCTTCCAGCAGAAAGCTGAGATACTCGTATAACAAGCAGGTGGACAAGCACAAAATATAGCAAGATGCACAATAACATTTTAAGAGTTAATGTTATTCCGATCAGTAATAGCTGAAGGTCCTGATGCAAAGCTCTTGCTGTCCTCCAAATGTCCCCTGTGTGCTGCAGTTTGTTGGGAATGTTTTCAGCAGCCTGGTTTATTCCCAGCCTACGCTAAGTCATGGAGCCCTTTGCTGTCATTTGTAGTTTTCTTCTTCTTTCCAATTACTTTCCCATCTAGCGTTCCCTTTCTGGTGCCCACAACAGAACGTGTCCCTGTGAAAGAAGGAATGGTTTTGCAACAAAAGAAATACGTCCCCAAGCTGAACTCAATAGCTGATACTCTCCAGGTGGGATCACCACCAGGAACGCACGTTTTCAAGGGCCGTGCCAGCTGGACGCAGCTATATTTACATCTCAGCAAGGCCTATAGCTGATGCTTACATTTTATTAGGCGAAGTTCTTGGCTTCTCAAGGGCGTTGTATCCAAGGGTGAGCTGACCTGTGTCTTTCCAAATGACGATGCAGTGGAGGTGCAGTGTGCTGACCTCTGCACCGCCTTGCAGATGATATGGACCTGCCATGGCCAGAGGGATTGGCCTGACCCAGCCCAGGGCAGTTGTCCTCACCCTCACATCATGGCTGCAGCTGAGGGTGAACCAGGAACTTGGTGGGTGAACGCACCAAGCCCTGGAGAGTGACATCAAGCACAATGGAGATCTGCATCAAAAGCAGAGTCTCTGACACCTGTGAACACCCAGCGATGCCTGTTGGCTGACAGCCGGGGCTGGGGCTGTACACGTGGATTCTTGCAGTTCAGGAGACGCTTCTCGTGCAGAAAATGGGGTGAAGGCACATGAACAGGGATTGAGTGCACCCTCAGTAAGGTTGCAGATGACACCAAATTGGGTGCAAGTGTTTATCTGCTCAAGGGGAGAAGGGCTCTGCAGAGGGACCCAGCCAGGCTGGATCCATGGGCCAAGGCCAACTGTATGAGGTTCAACAAGGCCAAGGTCCTGCCCTGGGGTCACAACAGCCCCACACAGTGCTCCAGGCATGGGGAAGAGGGGCTGCAAAGCTGCCCGGTGGAAAAGGACCTGGGGGTGTTGGTCGCCAGGCGGCTGAATATGAGCCAGCAGGGTGCCCAGGTGGCCAAGAGGGCCAGCAGCATCC
>NW_009259833.1:2352124-2358196 GCF_000687185.1 Egretta garzetta
GAATGGGCTGCCCAGGGAGGTGGTAGAGTCCTCATCACTGGAGGGATTTAAAAGAAGGATAGATGAGGTGCTTAGGGACAGGGTTTAGTGGTGGGATAGCAGGGTTAGGGGAACGGTTGGGCTTGATGATCTTAAAGGGCTTTTCCAACCTAAACAATTCTGTGATTCTACAATTCTAACGTCTCTCCCCTTGGTGCTCGGCAGCGATTGCCCTCTGCAGAGGGGCTGGGTGGGAGCTGGCGTGGGCTGGGTGAGGAGCAGTCCTGCGGGGCAGCGGGACACATGGCATGGCTTTCCCTGCCCACACTTGCTTGAGCCCCGTTGAGAGATGCTTGGGCAGCTGTCTGATCCCTGGGCAGTTCTGCTTCGTGGGTCCGGGCTTGTGTTTATCTGTGGTCACAGGCAATTTGTCTTGATTGTAAACACGGCTGTTCGCCTGCCCCAATCTGTTTGCCCTGGCTATGTCCAATCTTGAAAATTGGATAACGTCAGAGCAGAAGGGAAGGTTTCTATTTCTGTCTCCTTGTATCTGTGTCCCAGCACATCCCCGCTGCTACAGAAGTCCTGCAGCCAACACTGTATGGCAGGGAAAGGGGTTCCTCTTCCCAATAATCCCAGGGGCTTCCTTGAGAAAGGAAGAACTGTTTCTTGCACCCTATAAAATCAGAATGTTCATGATTTCTTGAAATGCCACTTCTGGGCTCAAATATTGAGAACTGGGCCAGAAATTAAATGTACAGCTGCTGAATTAACCAAATCTTTTCCCTTCTCTCCCATCATGGCAGCAGAATTTTTTGATGATTACTCGGAGGGGCGAGAATGTGTCAACTGTGGGGCCATGTCCACCCCACTCTGGAGGAGAGATGGCACGGGGCACTACCTCTGCAACGCCTGCGGGCTCTACCACAAGATGAACGGCATCAACCGGCCCTTGTTCAAACCTCAGAGGCGGCTGGTAAGTCAAGATCACACAATGCATGTGGGGCAAGACTGCGTGCAAGGATGAGGCAAAAAGGCCTCAGCTAGGTGGAGGTGCCAGGCGTGTTTGAATTCCTTGGGGCCCCATATGCCCAATCTAGGTGGTTTTGATCCAGATTTCCAAAATAAGCCAGACTGCCTTGTGCTTGGTACACTCCAAAACCTTGTACTGTGCAGACTAGTTCTGCAAAGACACCCAGGCCGGGTAGTGGAAGGGGTTGTAGGACACAGAGGCGTTGGTTTAGAAAAAGCCAGTCTTTACTTTAGTACCCCTGTAGGCATATTAGGATGAATAGGAACCCTTTCCAGCTCCAGCATGCCACCAGTCCATCTTCGCTTACCTTCAGGGTCTGTATTCCCCAGCCACTTCATGGTGACCAGCCATTTCTGGATACCCTGCTCCCTGCTCCTTTGGGTGGGATGATGCAGAGCTTGTGGGCATCCCAAAGCCTGTGGGGTCAGGATGGGGTATGCATGGGGAACCTGGGGGAAGGGAACATCTTGGTTGGTTCAGGAACTATCCTGCCTGTCCCAGCCTGTTTTGTGAGGAGTTTGGGGGAGGTCTCTCTAGTCTGTGCCCCAGGGACATGGGTCCATCATGACGCCAGGCAGCAAGGAGCCGGCAAGCCATTCCCCAGGGCCATATTTCCCCACTCCTCGTCTTCCATGTGGCTCCATCCCCAACCTGCCCTGCCTTTCACATCTCCCAGGCTGTGCTCAAACCCACCCGTCCCCTGCGAGTGCCAAAAATGACACTGGCAGCTCCAGCGCTGCCACCAGCCACAGCCACCCAGCGCCCTCTTGTGAAAACCCCTTCGTAGGCATTGCACTGACCGAGCTGGGTGGTTCCTGAACCCTGGCACACAGGCCCTTGCCCTGTTTCATTTACTGGGAAACTTCATTTCCCGTTATCCTTGGGCACGCCTGCGTAGTCAGGAACGGCCCGTTGGGTACCAGGCTTGGTCCTTTGGAGCAAGCGGCAATGCGTGCTTTTAATTCTTCACAGCCTCGGGGGTAAGGCTTGGAAAACCCCACGAGAAATATAAATGCAGGAGCTGTGCAGAACTGTACTTGTGTTCCTGCCACTTGACTGGGCAAATGGCAATTTGGAAATCTTACGAAAATGGCCAAATTCCTGCTTTTTCTTCCTGAAGAGAATTTCCATGAAGAAAAGGAGGCTTTGTCTAGGGAGGCAACGTAGGGGTGTGGTTAAAGGAATGACAACTGGTCTGCCTGAAGAAATATATTCAGTATTTGGTTTAATCTGTCACTGTGTAACCCCTTTTTTCGGAGACTGAGATACGCCAGAGCGCCCTGCCAGGGGAGATCTTTGCCTCTGCTGCAAGCTCTCTTTTTAAGCTCTTGGTCCACTTACACAGGCCGGGGACTGGAGCTAATGCTTGGTTTCTCTGCACCAAAGGGCTTTCTAGCTTTCAGAGTCTTAAGACGTACTTGAATTTCACTTTTTATTGTCCTGCTGCATTAGATTAACTGATCCTGTTTTATAATGGGGGACGACACAGAGAGAAAGCCATGGTGAGGATCATAGAGGAAATCCCTGGTAGCTGCCAGGTCCTCATCTCCCAGGCTTTCACCCCATCACACAGCTGCCAGCTGTGCTGTTTGGGTCTGCAGAGCTGGGTGAATGTCCAAGACCACCAGATTTCCCCCCTGTAGGCTCCTTGTCAGGCACAGCGAGGATAGGCATCTTCACGCAGCTCTAGCACTTTTGCTCAGGCCCTGCTTTATCAGCAAGCAAAGGGGGAATGCGACCCCAGCCTATCCAGAATTTATCCTCTACCTCTTAAGA
Organism: Egretta garzetta; assembly: GCF_000687185.1. Classification (NCBI taxonomy): domain Eukaryota; kingdom Metazoa; phylum Chordata; class Aves; order Pelecaniformes; family Ardeidae; genus Egretta; species Egretta garzetta. The sequence goes on from NW_009259833.1 coordinate 2,354,913, forward strand.
CCTGAGCTTTGAAGGATGCTGGGAAGAGACAGGCAGGCGTGGAGGATGCAGCTTTTTCTTCCCTCACCTCCCACTCTGCTCCCAGGCTCAAAACTGGTATTTTATATCATAGAATCATAGAATCATAGAATGTTTTGGGTTGGAAGGGACCCCTAGAGGTCATCTAGTCCAACCCCCCTGCAGTGAGCAGGGACACCTTTAACCAGATCAGGTTGCTCACAGCCCCATCCAACCTGGCCTTGAAGCCTGTTGTCTTCCTCCTGTGGCCTTATGAGCCTGGCTAAACCAGCTGACCCAGAAAAGGAACTTCAAATGGCCTGTTCCCTGTACTGCTTCATTAGCGTGGCTTCCTATTAATTATCCCTCTTTATCTTTAGGAAGACGATGCTGCTGGAAGCACACTTTTTCTTATCTCCCCCTCAAGCCACATGAGCAACATCACGCAAAGCCAGCAAGGAGTATGTAACATTCATGGCATTGATAATGTCTTCTTGGGATATGCCATGATGCTTGGAAGGTGAAGGGTTTGGGAAGCCTGAAGGGGCAGGACGGTCTGAGATCCAGACACCTTACTGTAGATGTGTGCATGCGCAGTGGGTCCCTAAGCTGCTACTAGACCTGCTGGAGATCTGGGGCTCTGTTCAGGTGATGTCTCTGGCACCATCTGAGATGCCCCAAGGACAGCGGAGATGTCTGGGCAGCGCTGGCAGGCAGGAGGCAGTGGAAAGGCAGTTTGGAGCAGAAGCTGAAAGGCAAGAGGGGAAGAAAAAAGGCATCTGTGTTATGCAGTGCAGCAAGGCAAGAAGAGGAAAAGGCAGAGGAATACGAGAGGCAAGAGGAGAGGAAAACCTGAGGCGTGCTGGAGCGAGCTCGTTGGGATATGAGATGCTGCCGGGGGCAGCAGTGGAGGGCTGATGTGTTTTCTCCCTCTGCATTTTCTCGCAGTCGGCTTCCCGTCGCGTCGGCCTCTCTTGTGCCAACTGCCACACGACGACAACCACGCTCTGGCGCAGAAATGCCGAGGGAGAGCCCGTCTGCAACGCCTGCGGACTCTACATGAAGCTCCATGGGGTAACGACTTCTCTGATCTTTACTCTTTATGGGGAGGGTATCGACAGCACCAAGCTGGGGATTGGGTTCATTGCACAGCTCTGCTCTCCTGGAGCTGTTTTTCCTGCTGTCCCTCTGGGCTTTAGTTTCCCTCAACACCACATCAGGTTGACACTGGCAAGGGGTGATGCATACAGGGCATTTCTCACAAACTAATTAGCTACCCTTTGCATCCAAGTCTTTAAAACCCAATAAAACCAGGCCCAGGTTCTTGCCACCCAAATTCAGGCACCTTAGTGAAAAATCTGAGTCAGAAGCACAAAGAAGGTCTTTGCCCTTCCATGCGGGGTGTTGGATCCCAGCTAAGGCTTGGTTGTAGACCTGTCATGGGAGCCATTGATGACTTTTCTTGCATGGGTGTCCAGATAGTCCCTTCCTGTCAGTGGGGGCTTCTTGTATGTGTGTCATGTCTGATATATCTCGAAGAGTCCTGTTGGAGTCCAAGTCATAGCAGGACTTTAAGATGCAAATCTCCAATCCTTCTCCCACCAGTCAGTGGCAATGGGGCCACCCTCCCATGGCAGAGGCAGAGGCCTTCAATGCCCTGGCAGTTGCTTATTAGCAAACCCCCGTTCTGCTTTTATTGCTACTCCTAGGGTTTCTTTACACACAACCATGCTCTCAAGGATTTCCAGGGCTTCAGAGCAGTTGGAAGAGCATTCATGAGAGACAGGTCAAAGCTGGAAAACAAGGTGCATGAGGGAGTGTCTTACTGAACCCAAAAAATTATTCCTAGAAATCCCAGTGTGTTTCTGACCATGAGGGTGACTATCTCAGTGGGATCAGTTCCTAAGGGAGGTCTCCCCACATGGGCTTGGGACCTTTCCAGAAAGCAGGCATTAGCCAGAAAGATGTCCTCTGCTCTGAGTTAAACAGGAAAGTAAATCAGATGAGCTGTTGTTCCCTTCTGGCCTTAAAACACTCTATACCCATGGTGTGAAAACCCTTATCTATTCCCATTTGGACACACATCTTGTAGCTTTGACATACCTCTTCACACAGTAGTGCTGACGAGTGAATTTCGGCTCCATCTTCTTGTTGCTTTCAATTAAATCAGCTGGTTTTCATGGAGTCTACGGGGTAAAGCTGGAATCATGTTCTTCTAGATGACCTTATGGACATACAGAAACCAATGTGCTTTTGTCTTTGGGTCTGTAGGTTCCAAGGCCTTTAGCCATGAGAAAAGAGGGCATTCAGACGAGGAAGCGCAAGCCAAAGAACCTTAACAAAACAAAGACACCAGCAGGTAAGTGTCAAACAAGGGAGTTTACACATGTGGGCGCTTGTGTTTCTGACCATCGTGTCCTGTGAGTCAGACACCCAATCAAAAAATGGGCTGATTCTTCAAAAATGGAGGATATCTGAATGCCTTTCAGCAGTAACAAAGCCCTTCTGACTGTTTCTTTTTTTGTTTTTACCTACACTAACTTTGTGGGGGTGTGTAGATCTGAAAGGTCTTTGGGAAGAGCCTGGCTTACTGTCTGCTTTCTCACAGGTCCATCTAGCAGTGAGAGTCTTACCCCGACCACCAGCTCCACCAGCAGCAGCAGCAGCGCCACGACCACTGAGGAAATGCGCCCCATAAAAACAGAACCTGGGCTCTCATCTCATTATGGGCACCCCAGCCCGATTTCTCAGGTAGGGAGAGGAGATGCTGGCAGTGGGACAAAGATGGGAACTGGGACGGTAGACATGGTGAGAATATCCTCAAAATCTCTGTGGAAAAAGGCTGCCTCTTTTCAATCCAGGGGTCTAGTTCACAGTAAGAGATCTGTCCTCTGGGGTGGGGCAAAACCCCACATTCTTCTCATGATGTCTACAGCACAATCTAGCTTTTTAATGATGTGTGGCAGTTCTGTATGGAAAAGAATCATAGAATCATAGAATGTTTTAGGTTGGAAGGGACCCCTAGAGCCCATCCAGTCCAACCCCCCTGCAGGGAGCAGGGACACCTTTAACCAGATCAGGTTGCTCACAGCCCCATCCAACCTGGCCCTGAATGTTCCCAGGGATGGGGCCTCCACCACCTCTCTGGGCAACCCGTTCCAGTGTTTCACCACCCTCATTGTAAAGAATTTCTTCCTTAGATCCAGTCTAAACCTACCCTGCTTCAGTTTAAAACCATCCCCCCTTGTCCTGTCACAGCTGGCCCTGCTAAAAAGCTTGTCCCCCCC